>NC_083353.1:13865454-14168484 GCF_030254825.1 Meriones unguiculatus
AAAATATACAATTTCCACTTATTTAAAAGTTAGAATGTACAAATTAACATGCAACCTATTACAGGTTTTAAAAACAGAAGAAAGCAGATAGTCTCCTCTAAATCAGAACTGTTCTTTAGAAGATTGGTATTTCTGACTTGGCCCATTCATCCTCTCTTAAAATTCAACTATGCCTCTATACAATGAGTTAGTTGTTAGTTGTTGGGGGAGAAGGAGTTGTTGGTTTGTTTTCCCCTTTTCTTGTCAGGAACCAAACTCATAAGCTCGTGCATGCTGGAAAAGCAAGCTTTATCTCCGGGCCACGGTTACATATATTTTACAAGAGATTAGCATATCATTCTCACACAGGTTCCAGAAACTCAGATTCTTACGGCAAGCAGGTTTATAATGCATTTCCAAATTCAGTTGTTCTATTTCTCCAAATTCTATCCCTAAGTCAAAATCTTTTTACAGAAATAGTACTGGAATAAAAGCAGTGTCTGGAAAAGCAAGTGCCCTTTCATCTCTACCACAACAGCTCTTTTCTGAAATGCTCTTGGCTACTTTTCTACACCATTAACTCTTTAAGATCATCATACCTAGTTCTCTACTCAGTTTAAAAAGAAATCTTTAACCAATGACACAAAACTACAAATTTGTATACAATAATACTATTCAGGCATAAGGTGGGAAAAGCAAGGAAGAGCCAGAGTGCTGAGTAATAAATAGCAAACCAACAATGAGTAGAGCCCACAGGTCAAAGCAAGAAAGCAATCAGTACCAGGCACCATGGTGCATGCCTTTAATCCCAGAACACATAGACAAAGGCAGGTGGATCTCTGAGTTTGAAGTCAGCCTGCTCTACAGAGTGAATTTCAGGACAGCCTTAAACCTTGATCTCCCCACCAAATAAGAAAAAGAAATGAAAAGAACCTATAGCCTGCTTCTGGGCTGACATTTAACCTTTCTATATTTAATCAGTCTTCTTTATTTTCAACATTTATCAGAGGAAGAAAAACACACGGCACTCATGTGGAAGTAAGGGGACAATTTGAAGGAGTCAGCTCTCTCTTTCTAACATGTAATCAGCAATCTTAATGGCAAAACAACTGACTGAACTACCTATCTGGCCAGTCCATCAGACAAGCCTTATAATCTCATTTTTCTTTTTCCTTTTTGGCTTCTCTGTTTAGCCCTGGCTATCCTGGAACTCACTCAGCAGACCATGCTGGCCTCAAACTCTGAGGTCCACCTGCCTCTGCCTCCCAAATGCTGCCATTAAAGGCATGAACCACTACCGGCCAGCCACAATCCCATTTCACAGTTGGTTGTAAAGAAACTAAGAACAGAGGCTGGAGAGATGGCACTGGCTGCTTTTTCAAAGGTCCTGAGTTCAATATGCAGCAACCGCATGGTGGCTCACAACCATCTATAATGAGATCTGGTGCCCTCTTCTGGCATGCATGTGTAAATGCAGGCAGAACACTGTATACATAATAAATATATCTTTAAAAAAAAGAAAAAAGTAATTAAGAATGTAGGGCTGGAGAAATGGCTCAGCGATTAAGAGCACTGGCTGCCCTTCCAGAGGACCCAGGCTCTATTTCCAGCACCCCCATGGCAGCTGACAACTGCTCAAAACTCCAGCTCCAGGTGATCTGACACCTTCACAGTCATACAGTGCACATAAAATAAAAATCATTAAACATTTTTGAAAAACAAAAACATTTAAAAGTTCCTGGCAGTGACATGAAAAAATAACAATGCTTATTTTAGAAGAGTCTACACTGACATGAAGATAATCTATGTTCTTGAAGGAGAACCAGTCCACAGAGGAAGACAATGATGAGAAGTCCTGATGAGACCTGATAGACTAGGGTCAGATGGAAGGGAAGGAGGACCTCCCCTATCATAGGACTGGGGGAGGGGGACGGGGGAAGGGACTACAGCTGGGATAAAAAATGAATAAACTGTTATTAATAAAAATAAAATAAAAATTAAAAAAATACTGAAGACGGGAAAGGGCAGATGCACAGGAAAGCAATGGCTTTAATTCAGAAGACAACTGGGATAGGAAATGATAAAAGACACGGTAGCTCAAACAACAAAAGCAACAATGAAGATCCCCCTTCAACTGCGGCCCAGTCACCTGCCTCTGACTCCTCCCTACACACCTCCCAAGTCACCTGGCTCTCAGCAACCTGGTAACTGACCCCTGTATCCTCCCTAGGCTCCGCCCATGTCACCTGACTCTGACTCCTCCCTAGACTCCACCCAAGTCACCTGACACCCAGCAACCTGGTAACCGCTATGATCTGCGCTACTGAAAAAGCAAAGAGGACTGACTCCTTTGAGCTCAACCTCCAGCACCACTGGGGAGGGGGAGGGGGAAGCAAATCACAAAGCATGTAGGTTTTGGGACAGTACAGTGTAGGTACACTATGCTAGCCAACTGGAAACAGTCTGCAAAGCAACTACAGCATAGTGAGCAGAGACAAAAGCCAGTCAGAGATGAAGAATTCATTTACAAAAGCTGGCACTTGTGGTTGACTGGGCTGAAGAAGAAATGAATACTACTCTATTTTTCATGCAGGAACTCTACTCCTAGAAGGACTTTCGTCTGTCTCCTCCAGGTGGCTTAACTGACCAAGGATTTTAGATGAGGCCACGTGATTCTGAGTATTTCAGAGTCCTGTCTCCCTCACCCAATGCAGATGTTTTAAAGATCTGAAAAATAATGAATTGGAAGACCAGGCAGGAACAGTGTGGTTGGTTGTGATAAAGGAACCAGGTAACACTTTTTAACCAACAGAACTGATTTTAAAAAAGGTCACTAGGCCATGCTAAATTCTGGATATCAGATGCCCGAAGCTTGGGAGAAGGAACCACCTGAGCAGGCACACCCAGCCTCAGAGCATAAAGAAATACCTAATGCAAACAGCCAAAAGGCCCATGCACTTTTGTATGTCTTTTGTTTATTTTTGTGTAAACAAGATGCTGTGTTTGAATTAAAAGATATTTAAGATTAGGAGATGAAGAAATGATTTAGCAGTTTAGAACACTGGCTGCTCTTCTAGAGCACCAGGGTTTAATTTCCAGCACCCACATGGTGGCTCAAACTGTAACTCCAGTTCTGGGGAATCTGACACCCTCTGCTTGTCTCCATGGGGACCAGCACATATGCAGTACATACACATACAAGCCAAAACACCAATATACATAAAGAAAAAAATTAAATTAAAAATTAAAATTAAAAAGGAGGCTGGAGAGATGGCTCAGTGGTTAACAACACTAGAGGCTTTCCCACAGGATCTGAGTTCAAGTCCCAGCACCCACAGGTGATTCATAATCTAATTCCAGGAGATGCAATTCACTGCTTTTAAACATGAACTTAAAAGTTCTAAGCTAAGGCTGGCAAGATGGCTCAGAGGTGAAAAGCACTTGTACTGGCTGCAACCTGAGCTTGATCTCTGGATCCCACAGTGGAAGAACAGCACATAATTGAAAATTTACCCTCACCTTCTCCCTCTCTCTCTCTCTCTCTCTCTCACACACACACACACACACACACTAATAGTAACAGTAAGTAAAATTTAAAATAAGTTGTTAGGGGGCTGGAGTGATGGCTCAGAGGTTAAGAGCACTGACTGCTGTTCCAGAGGTCTTGACTTCAATTCCCAGCAACCACATGGCGGCTCATAGCCATCTATACTGGGATCTAATGCCCTCCCCTGGAGTGCAGGCACACATTCAGGCAGAACATTGTACATATAATAAATAACCTTTAAAAAATTAAAATTAAAAATTATAAGCCAGTGGTATATGTATAAAGTGAAACTGAAGCATAGGTACAACACTCCAGGGACACTGGAGGACACATTCTGTCAAACAAACAGCGGGTATCTGCAATTCTGTGACTTGTTTTCCTATCTAAAGGGATCTGTAACTACCTCCTTTATACCTACATTATATTTTTAGTACACTAAGTAAGGCAATCAGCCACAACAGTGCCTCAGGTCACAGGCCAGCCAATCACCTCTGCCCAACATGCCTCTTTTATTTACCCTTGTGCAGGAGGGTTATTTTTTTATGTGGTAATTGAGAGCATTTATGGAACTCCCACAGGCTAAAGCTCTACTTATATAATTACTATTCAAGAATGTACTAATTTAAGTTCAAGTTGAAGAGAACTAACAAACACACATCTGGCAAGTTATACCGAGCTATACACAAATAATACTGTCCAGACGAAAACAGCTTCCTTTTAAAAAGTATTCCATACACTCAGGTGTATTGGTTCCTTCCTGTAATCCCAGGACTTCAGAGGTAAAGCCAGAGGATCAGAAGTGCAAGGCCAGTCTGAGCTACATAAAGTTGTCTCAAAAATAAGTAGTTGAGTGAAAAGTACTCTGTAACATGAATTGAAATACTGTTTAAAGTTCTTACAGAGTTCTTTGGCAATGGAGCAGCGTAAGGTGCAGAGCCAAGAACCATGTCGAAGAGCTTGTCTGAGTAAGGGATGGTTTTTTCTACACTCTCCCGAAAATGGGAATCCCATTTGGCATACAGGATAGTGCCACCAATTCCTCCACCAACGAACAAAAGGCCAGCTCCAGCAATTTTACCAGAAGTCAACCTAGAAGAAAGAAAAATAGAAAAATATCATACTTTCTTCCTTTCCCTTATATCTGCTTTCCTACTGAGTCTTACAGACTTCCTCACTTCCATTTCTCTAGCACTGACTCGGACCACAGCAGCCAAGTGGAACACCACAGCTGCAAACTATCTTTCCTTGATCATTTTTAAAATGTCTGCAATATGAAATAGCAATATTTACATATGGATAACAATACTTTAAAAGGCAGTAACTATGACAGAAAGAATAAAGCAGGCTCTCATTTAACTCTTAAAAACTGTTTACAATTTTGAGATTTCCTGTGATGTCCCTCAAATCACTGACTTTCAAAGCTCCTTTTCTCTAAGCTTTTCTGTAAGTACAATAAAGAAAATCCCTTACAAAAGAGAAAGCTAATTCTACTATTTTAAAAGCTGAGGCAGGAAGACTGATCTGAGACTGAAGCCAGCCTGGGCTACAAAGCAAGACTTCACATTAAATTAAATTTAAATTTTCAAAATACTGAGCTGGAAATGTCTTGCGCATCATGTCCCAAATTGACCATGAATTCCAAACCAGAAGACAGTAAGACATCAGTAGAACTAAGGAGCACTTTTAAACTTACAACAGTCCAGTTGGGACCTCCAAGCACTCCCATACAACTGAAAGCAAGCACTCAAAGAGGGAAACTATGTTCTGTTCCATCCAGTTACCAAAAACCAAAAGGAGTAACATTAGCAAAGTTCACCCAAAAGAATGGAACTGAAAGGAGCCAGGCGCTGTGTCACACGCCTGTAATCCCAGCACTCGGGAGGCAGAGGCAGGCGGATCTCTGCAGGTTTGAAGGCAGCCTGGTTTAAGTCCAGGACAGCCAACGCTACACAGAGAAACCCTGTCTTAAAGGAAAAAAAAGAAAGAGAGAGAGAGAGAGAGAAAGAGAAAGAAAGAAAGAGAGAAAGAAAGAGAAAGAGAGAAAGAGAAAGAGAGAGAGAGAAAGAAAGAAAGAAAGAAAGAAAGAAAGAAAGAAATAGAAGAGAAAAGAAAAGAAAAAAGAATGTAACTAAAGGGACTCCTCAGATGTTAGAGCAAAGCTTCAGTGTAATATAGCAGCTCCCTGGGCAGGGGAGGGGGGAGGGGGTGATGTTCCAAGAACAAACATATCAGAAGCCACAGATAGAATCAAATGCTGTTTTTTTCCTATACATATATAACCATGACAAAGCTTAACGTCTAAACCAAACAAAAAGAGAGCAATAACAATAATGAAGAATGATTTTAACAATATTTTTACAATAAAGATTGTGACTATGGTTTCATTCAAAAATATAGTATTGATACCCAGCAGTCAGGGGGTAAAAGTGGACAGATCTCTTGTGAGTTTGGGGCCAGACTGGTCTACATAGTAAGTTCTAGAATAGCTGGGACTATGTAGAGATCCCATCTCAAAAAAATTAAAATGAATGAAAAATCTTACTGTACTAAGTTTACGCGGCCATGCCCATGTTCAAAATAAACACATACACATGCACACATGCAAACACACACACCTATTATTAGCACACAGCAAATAGCCTGGTTCCAGGGAGACAAACCACATACCCAGAACTGCTTGAAGTGGCGTATCTACGGCATGGTCGTAGTGGACGGAGCACAAACTTCCCACACAGACAGCTCTAAAGGAGGAGAAGACATTACATCAGTACATTAAAGAAATCTGGAAGCAAGGTGGCTCACATTTGTAACCCCAGCACCCTCCAGGCTAGGAAGGATCACAAACTACAGGCCAGTCTAAAAGACAAAACCAGACCACCTCAAAATACAAAACAAGTAAATCTCAGGGGCTTCTAGAATTGACAGTGCAGAAAAAATACTTTTATTAAAAATGTACTCAAACAAAAATTACTTTGCTTTCAGAAATCTACCACAGAAGACTTTTCTGGGTGCTTAAAAACAGTTCTACACCATCACTTAGACGGCTGAAGGAGGAGGACTGCCACAAGTTCCAGCCAGCCCGGCGCCCACAGTGAGATCTTGTCTCAAAAAACAAAAATAACACAAACCCCCAAACTTCACAAACAATAACACAGAAAAAATTATTCTTACGTATTTGTTGTTATTTTTCTGATCTTCATGTTTAAATTATTTATTTAATGTGCATATGTTCCACACACGCACACACGCTCCACGTGTGGAGGTGAGAGAACAACTTGGGGGAGCCGTTTCTCTACTGCTTGTGGGATCTGAGGAGCAAACTCGGATCGACAGACTTGGTAAGCACCTTTCCCACTGGGCTCTCTCTCTTAAATGCTTCTGAATAGCAGCTGCACCTTTCTCCTTCCACCCAACACCATGGAACATGTGCTCCACAGTCAGTTCTCTCCTCCACCTTTCTGTGGCTTACGGGGCTCAAATTCTGCTCACCAAGCTTGCACAACAGGCACCTTTACCAGGGCCATCTGGTGGCCCTCATTTTGTTGTCGCTGTTTTGAGAGACTGGGTCCCACACAGCCCAGATGACCCTGGAACCCATGATCCTCCGGCTTCCAGATCTCAGTGCTAGGATCACACACGAGCAAGTTTTAACTTGAAAATAGCATCATCAGAGCAACTCGCTGGCCTTTTAAGTGTCACATATGTTATGTACTTCTTGAATACCACTGGGATTTTCCATAAACTTTATATATATATATATATATATATATATATATATATATATACATACATATACATATATATATATTTATTTATTTATCATGTATACAGTGTTCTGCTGCACGTACACCTGCACACCAGAAAAGGGCATCACATCTCATTATAGATGGTTGTGAGCCACCATGTGGTTGCTGGGAATTGAACTCAGAACCTTTGGAAGAGCAGCCAGTGCTCTTAACCTCTGAGACATCCCTGCAGCCCTTTCCATAAACTTTCTTAACTGGAGGAGACAGATCACTGAAGGCATGATCCTGGACTGTCTTGTCAAAGTCCTATCGTGGAATCCCCTCCGTCACATGTCTGTACCCATTCCCAAGATGTTCCATTTCACCTTGGGCCAAGAGCCACAGGCTATGTATGCACTGAGCTCTCTGAACCAAATAAATCTTTCCGCCCTTGTTTTCCTTCAATATCTGGTCACAGCAACACAAAAGCCTGACTACCAACACATGATGGAAAACAACCCAGACTGAATTTAACAACAAAAAAAAGTGTAAGTGAAAAAAGGTGCTGGATGTTCCAAGAGGAAAGGAGCCAGCTATAACTATGACTTAGGCACAAAAGTCCACATTTTCTGGAAAAGAAATAACAGAAGATGTGAAAATAAGAACCCAAAGTCGAGAACAAAAAACTGCACAGAACAACTGCCAAGTAGCAGAGATGAACACCAACCAGGAAATCAGCCACCATATCCAGCTAGATCCTGCATTTGTTATGGAACTGACTGTGACTGCTGGGTACCCCTTGCTGTCTGCTTTTTTGAAAGAAACTAGCCACAGAGATCATCTTGTGCCTGCCATCCCAGCAGATGCTGATATAAAACAGGAAGCAGATGGCATTAGTACTCTGGTTTCCAGAACAAAACTGGAAGAGGTTAAGAACTTTAAGGCCATATCAAAGACTTTAAGATCCTGGTCCTAGCAGGATAAAAAATTTGAAGTATCTTAGAGAAGGCAACAGTGAAAAGGGAGTATCAGTTGCTCTAGCCCCCAACCCCACAAAAAATGGGGCTGAGTGCATTACACAGTATTGACTGGACATGGGGGTAGGTATCAGTTATTCTAGCCTCCACCCTCAAGAAATAGGGCTAAGTGCATTTCGCAATACTGGCTGTAATGACACAGACATGCGAAATGCTCTTCCAGAATTGTACTGCTCCTTATCAAACACAAGTGCCATGTGTCCTTCCCTGATATTGTCTGAGTTCCTTTACGGGGATTATCCAGAACAGACCAATTCATAGAAATCTAAGTTGACAGTGGCTGCCAAAGTTTAGGGAAGAGGGGATGGGGTGGGGAAGGTGCAAGAACAGGCGTGGTTGATAATTCACTAACAGAGAGCAGCGAAAGTGATGTTCTATGCCTTCTAAACTACAACATAAATGGACACGGCTTCGATCCAACTTTGCCGTCAGAACCCACTGCTAAGCTGTGAGAAAATCCCAAAACAGAGATGCCAAAAGCAGGAGTTCCAAGGCAGTGGTCACTGCTGAGCCAGCATCAGTAGCCAAGCATGAAGAGTAAGGGATACTGGGAACTGACTAGTCCTAGGCGCTGTCTTATGGGCAGCCAACATGCAACAATTGCCAGTCAAACCCAGAAAAGAGCAGAAACAGTAAACAATGCTATTTCCCAGACACAAGAGGACTTGTGACATGGCTGAACTTAAGCAGAACTGTATTTTTTAAATAGTTTTCTTTTTTTAGGTAATTTTACTTAGATGTATTCGATTTCTTTTTTGTGTGTTTTATCAGCATCTCCGTAGGTGTATCATATGCATACTTGGTATACAGAGTGGCATCAGACCCCCTGGAACTGGAGTTATGGATAGTTGTGGGCCCTATAACTGAGAATCGAGCCCAAGTCCTTTCGAGAGCAACCGCTGAGCCATCTCTGTAGTCCCCCCAAATACATTTTTCACTACATTTGTTTATTTGTATCTTGGACTGAACATAAGCCATCAAGCTTGGCAGCAGGTGCTTCTACCTGCTACAAAACAGTATTGTTTGAAATTCACTGATTTAAGCACATTTGCTAGGTTTAAATCAGTTGCAACTGCCATGTTTTAAAAATTCACGATGTGCCATCCTTGACTCCCCGTTTTAAGTGTCTAACTCTGCCTCTCTGGCCATCTGCAAATGACCACTGGCAGGTTTTCTATCTGTACCTGGTAAAGCTCACTAAGCCCTCATGTGGACCAGTGCTATACCGTCTATTGACAAGGTCCAATTAACCATCACCACTAGCAAGCTCTAGCAATCACTATCAAAAGGAAACCTAGGCTCTGGTAAGCTGTCACACACATTCCTCCGGCCACTTTCCCTTCCTCTCTAACCCCTGGCAGCTACTATCTGCTTTTTGTTTCTATGAATGTCTATTCTGAATAATCCCAAGAAAGCAAATTGTACAATACCCTGCCTTCTGCTCCAGTTTTCCAAAGCAGCTGCACCTTTATACTTCCACCCAATTTATGTTCTCAGCAACATTTCATTATTATAATCAAAAATCTCAAGAGTGGGTAAGTGGGTATCTCATTTTGCCTTGACTTAAATTTCCTAGAATCAACAATGATCAGCAATTTTCCATGTGTTTCATATCCTGTTTTGCATAAATGGCTACTCAAGTCCTGCACAGTTTTTGTTTGTTTGTTTTCCGAGACAGGGTTTCTGTGTGTAGCCCTGGCTGTCCTGGAACTCACTCTGTAGACCAGGCTGACCCCAAACTCAGAGATCTGCCTGCCTTGCCTCCCAAGTGCTGGGACTAAAGGTGTGTGCCACGGCCCAGCTCCTACACAGAGTTCTTGATTTATCTTCTTGTTAAGATGCACAAGTTCTTCACATTTTCTGGATACCAGGACCTTATCATATATTTGAAATAGTCCTTCGTTTTCTCCTTCTCAAGTATTCTTTTATCTTAGGAATTTTTCTATTGCTACGAGATGCCATGATCAAGACAACTTACAGAGGAAAGTTCATTTGGGGCTTACAATTCCAGAGGATAAGTCCATGACCACCACCATGGGGAGAAATGGCACAGTGCAACAGCTGAGACCTTGATCTTCGCAGAGAAAGCTGCCGAGGAACAGCCTGGGCTTTTGAAAGCCCAAAGCCTACTCCCATCAACACACCTCTTCCAAGAAGGTTCTGTCTCCTAACAGTTCCACCAACTACGGACCAGGTATTCGAATATTTGATCCTATGGGGGTAAAGGCATTCTCATTTAAACCGCACCTTTGATTAAAAAAAATTTTAATTTGATGGAATCAAAGTTACTTTTCTCTCTCTCTCTCTTTTTTTTTTTTTAATACAGTCTTATGTAGCCCAGGTTAGTCTCAAACTGCCTATGTAGCCTAGAATGACCCAGGCAATATTTGTTGTTGGTTCTCATTTGCTTTCTATTGCTGTGATAAGATACCAAGATCAAAAACAATTTAGAAAGGAAAGATTGGCTTTCATGTCCCCGTCGCAATCACTAAGGGGAGGCAGGACATGAGTGCAAACAGAGGCAGAGGCTGGAACCACGGAGGAATGCTGCTTATGGCTTGCTCATCATGGTTTCCTCAACTTGACTTCTTCCATCATTCAGGACCACCTGCCCAGGGATGGGTCTACTCACAATGGACTGGGCCCTCCCACATCAATCATTAATCAAGAAAATGCATCACAGGGCAATCACTCAGTTGAGATTCCCTCTTCCCAGGTATGTCTAGGTTCGTGTCACTGTTTGAGCACACTGTTGTTTGGGATTTGCATGTATATGTACAATGAACATACACATGCAAATGCATACACACGTGTGCTCAGAAACATGCAGCTATACATGTGGAGGCCAGAGGACAAGGTTAGATGTACTCTTCAATAGTTCTCCACTGTAAGTTTTGAGATGGAGCCTCCCACCAAATCTAAAGCTGGACTGGCTGACCAGTGAGCTCAATGGACCCCCATCTTCTCTTCCCCTGCAATGAGATTACAGGTATGCACCACCAGGCCTGGCTCTTTACGTGTGCACGTGTGCTAGGACCCTGAGCCCAGGTCCTCATGCTGGTGTGCAAACACTTTACCAGCGGAGTCATCTCCCCAGCCCAATCTTGAACTCTTGATCTTCCTGCCTCCACCTCCCCAGTGCTACGGCATATAGGTACATACCATCACGCCTTGTTTCAAAAGTGCTTTTTGTTCCTTATGCATTTGGTGTAGTACCTATCTAGGTCACTGACAAATAGGTTTGCCTACAGTCTGCTCTCACTTAAGCAGTGTCTCTAATTTTATATACCCCAAACCTCCTATTTTACGGCCCCTGTTGCTTGCCATCCTTCTTTCTCTGATATCTAATGATATGGGATGAAACTAGGCTAGGAGAGGGATAAAGGGTGGGGAAAAAGAAGAACTCACAAAGGTCAGCTACACAAAATATTGACTACTTCTTAATTTTAGGAACCCATTTTATTAAAGATCTATGATACTGAGCAAAAGACAGCAATTTTTCTTGACACACAGCCTTGCAATAAATGCCATAAGGCTAGCACTGACGCTTCTCATCTACAGAAACAGGACTTCCAAAAACAAAAGACAACAAAAACACGTAATTCCCACGTAATGATCTTCCACATATCTTCTCCTCAGCTTTACCAAATTAAAGAGTATATGTAAAGAAATCATCATGTAGTGGAGTAGCTTAAAAATGGACAGGCACTATAGAAAAGTCTCTTGTAAATTCTATGCCAGGGTTCTAGATTCCACAATAAATCTTGCTGGCTGATGAAATTAACAATATTATGACCGTTTTTGCATTTAAAACACAAATTTATATGCAATAATTTAACATTTCCTACAGTTATAATATCTTGTAAGAGGGATCGTGATCAAAATACCAACAAAATTCTTTACAGAACTTGAAAGAAAAATTCTCAACTTCATACGGAAAAACAAAAAACCCAGAACTGTCAAAATGATCCTGTACAACAACCAATCGTCTGGAGGTATCTCCATCCCTGATCTCAAGCTGTACTACAGAGCAACAGTAATAAAAACAGCATGGAACTGGCATAGAAACAGAATGGTGGATTAATGGAATAGAATTGAAGACCCAGAAATAAACCCACACACCTATGGATACTTGATTTTTGACAAAGAAGCCAAAATCATACAATGGAAAAAAGACAGCATCTTCAACAAATGGTGCTGAACTAACTGGATGTCTACATGTAGAAAAATGTTAATAGATCCATACTTATCACCCTGCACAAAACTGAAGTCCAAGTGGATCAAAGACCTCAACATAAAACCAGACACACTAAATCAGTTAGAAGAAAAAGTGGGGAAGAGCCTAGCACTCATTGGCACAGGGACTACTTCCTGAACAGAACAGGCTCTAAGATCAACAATCAAAAAATGGGACCTCATGAAACTGAAAAGCTTCTGTAAAGCAAAGGACATTGTCATCAGAACAAAACAACAGCCTACAGACTGAAAAAGGTTCTTTACCAACCCTATATCTGACAGAGGGCTAATATCAAGAATATATAAAAAACTCAAGAAGTTAAAAAGAAACAAATCAAGTAATCCAATTAAAAAATGGGGTACAAAGCTAAGCAGAGATTTCTCTCTAGAGGAATATAGAATGGCAGAGAAACACTTAAAGAAATGCTCAACATCCTTAGTCATCAGGGAGATGCAAATCAAAACAACCTTGAGATTCCACCTTACACCCATCAGAATGGCTAAGATCAAAAACTCAAGTAACAACATATGCTGGAGAGGACGTGGAGAATGGGGAACCCTGCTCCACTGCTGGTGGGAATGTAAACTTGTACAACCACTTTGGAAATCAATCTGGCGCTATCTCAATTACAGCTTTATTCGTAATAGCCAGGATCTGGAAACAACTCAGATGTCCCTCAAGGGGAGGAATGGATATAGAAATTGTGGTACATTTACACAATGGAATACTACTCAGCAATTTAAAACAAGGAAATCATGAAATTTGCAGACAAATGGTGGGAACGAGAAAAGATCATCCTGAGTGAGGTATCCCAGAAGCAGAAAGACACACATGGTATATACTCACTTATAAGTGGACACTAGATATATAATATAGGACAAACCTACAAAAATCTACACCTAAAGAAGCTGAGCTAGAAGGAGGACCCTGGGTAAGATGATCAATCATCACTCAGAAAGGCAAACAAGATGGACATCGGAAGGAGAAAATAGGGAAAAGGACAGGAGCCTACCACAGAGGGCCTCTGAAAGACTCTACCCAGCAGTGTATCAGATACTGAGATTCATAAACAAACTTTGGGCAGAGTGCAGGGAATCTTAAGAAGGGGGAGATAATTAGACCTGGAGAGGACAAGAGCTCCACAAGGAAAGCAACAGAACCAAAATATCTGGGCACAGGGGTCTTTTCTAAGACTGATACTCCAACCAAGGACCATTCATGGATATAACCTAGAACCCCTGCTCAGATGCAGCCCATGGCAGCTCAGGATACAAGTGGGTTCCCCTCTGTGGCTAGCTTTTTTACTGCCTCCCCCTGATGGGGGAGCAGCCTTGCCAGGCCACAGAGGAGGACAATGCAGCCAGTTCTGATGAGACCTGATAAGCTAGGGTCAGATGAAAGGGGAGGAGGACCTCCCCTATCTGTGGACTTGGAGAGGGGCATAGGAGGAGATGAAGGAGGGAGGGTAGGATAGGGAGGGGGAAGGTGAAGAAGGGGAAGAAGGGGAGGAGGGAAAAGGGTAAGAAGAGGAAGGGAAAGGAAAGGAAAAAGGAAAGAAAAGAAAAGGGAAGGGAAGGGAAGGGGAGGGGAGGGGAGGGGAGGGGAGGGGAGGGGAGGGGAGGGGAGGGGAGAGGAAAGGGGAAAAGGAAAAAGGAAAAAGGAAAGAAAAGAAAAGAAAGGGAAGGAAGGAAGTGCAGTTGTGGAACACATCTGTAATTCTAGCTAAGGCACGAGAACTAGGGGTTTAAGATCATCCTCAGTGAAATAGGCCAGCCTAGATGCTAAGAAGACTAAGTGTTGTGAAAGTTTTGGTTTATGATAGGTAAACATGTTTTGTGGGATATGGGACTGATTCAGATTGTCCACAGCAGGAGACTATTTGCCAAGTTGTAGCTCTGTGAAGGATTCTTTGCCAGCTGTAGATAGTTTAACTCTGAGAACTCTGGGGAGGGAATAAATGCCAGAGCTAAGTGTTAAAGGGGATCCAAAAAAGAAGGCTGCTGGTGCTTTCCCTTGCAGCTCCTGGTTGCTGTTGGCAAGAAGTTTGACAAGAAGTTGAAGATATCCTGAAATGAAGATTGGACTTGCCCAAGGAGCCCAACGACCCTAACCAGCAGGAAGTAGCCTTCTTCTACGCCCTTCTCCCCAATAACCTTTCATTCCTATGTAGGGTTGGGAGGTTGGAACAGAAGTAGACACCCCAAATAAAATAGTTTAAAAACGATCACTACAAGAAGACTCTGCAGGTTAAAGTTGCCCGACTACAGCCTGAACTGTTCTCTGGGATCAATGAAAATGAAGAGCAATAAACAGGACGCAGTATAAGCATAAGCAAAGAGCTGGCTGCACAGATCTACCGAACTACTTTGCGGCATGTGTGGTTAAACAGTTTGCTTCACTAACAGAGAAATTAAGTCTCCATTTTAGCTAAGCATGCTGGCTTAGTTCCCCACAAGAACAGTAGTCTTTCTTCTTTTCCTTATAGACTTTTTATTTTATGTGCACGGATGTTTTGCCTCCATGCACCATGTATGCATGCATTGCTCTCAAAAGTCAGGGGAACCCATGTACAACACTGCTCAAGTGGTCATGGTCCTAGGGGCAAACCTACTACTATTCTGCTATAGGAACAGAGCAATAAAAATCCCACTGACACCACTATAACCCATAAACCATCACTCAACCTCACTAGAGTAAATTCTTCTTGCCATAAACAGTAACTAACAAAAGATCCACAGCTGGACACTGTACAGGGAGTGAGAGACTTTGGAACACTCAGCCCTAAACAGGACATCAGTATCAAATCCCTCCCCCTTAAGCCTCAGAGTTCTTTGCAGAAAATGCAGAAAGATTCTAAGAGCCAGAAATGGTGACTAACTCCCTGGATACAGCCTCAACAGGCAATACTGATATACATGTGAACACACAGAGGCTGTGACAAGCCACAGAACCTACACAGGTTTAAACCAGACCAAGTTCCAGCACTGAGAAGGGAAGGGAACACAGCTCCAACCCTAGCCAAGAAGCTGTTTGTGTTACCTACTGGGAAAGCAAAAATTTGTTTTCTCCAGTGGAATGCCATTGGGTGTTATCAACTACACTCCAAAGCAGACCCATGTCCAAAACAGATTCCATGTTTGTGTGTATGCCTTTTGTTTTGTTATTTTTAGGCTTGTTTGTTTGTTTGTTTGAGACAGGGTTTCTCTGTGCAGCCTTGTCTGTCCTGTAACTCACAAAGTAGACCAGGCTGGCCTCAAACTCAGAAATCCACCTGTCTCTGCCTCCCAAGGGCTGGGATTAAAGGCACCCCCCTTTTTAAAGTTTGTCTTTTTCTGTTTTGTTGTTGTTTCCCCTGTTTTTTGTTTTGTTTAGATAAAGAACATGAAGTTGGTTGGAGAAGGACTGGAAAAGAAAAGAATATCATTAAAACAGACTGAATAAAAAACATTTAAATAAATTTCTTTAAAGTAACTATCAAAAATACTGTACAAGTATTATAAGGACGAATAGAATCAGGACATTTCATAATTTTTCTTTGTGTTTATGTTTGTGGGTATTCTGCCAATGTGCCTTCTGAACACCGTGTGTATGCAGTGCCCCTGGAAGCCAGGAGAGGGCATCAGATCCTTGGAAACTGGAGTGACAGCTGTCTGCCACAGGGGCACTGGGTAAGGGACCCAGTTTCCTGAAAGAAAAAGCAACCAGTACTCTAAGTCAGAGTATCTCCAGGCCCCTCCCCTCTTCTAAAGTATGAGCAAAGAAAGCTTGTAACATCACTTCTCAATATTTTGGTCTCCATCAAGTATGATGTGCGCAAATGACTACTTCCAAGTGTGATGTGTGGGAGAGGGTTAGCCCAGGCCGAAAGACCAGCTTCTCTTAAGTCTAATGGTCACCTCTGAAGAGAGAAGAACAAACTTTTTAAATACATGTAAAAATTCAAGGATGTTAAATGCAGACTTAACAAATGAAATAAGTAGCATCTCTGATGGTAACAGTTAATTGTACCCATGTGCGTGCACGTGTGTGTGTGTGTGTGTGTGTGTGTGTGTGTGTGTGTGTGAAGGTGGCATGTACTGAGTAAGATTAACATTTAAATTGGTGAACTCTTTAAGTAAAGTAGACTGCCCTCTGTAGCACAGGCTTCATCCAAATAGCTAAAGGCCTAAGTAGGATAAAAAGCAAGGAACTCTCTAACCAGTGCCTTCAGACTGGAAGTGGGCCAGCTGCTAAGTCCCCAGAGTGCTGGCCTATAGGCTGCAACCACACCTGGCTTCCTCAGTCTCTCAGCTGTCAGCCCAGACTGCAGATTCTGACCTTGAAAGCTCCCATTAACTAAGTCAATCGTTCTACACACACACATTAGTTTTGTTTCTCTAGAGAATACTAACTCAATACATCACCAGAGGCCCAAAAGCCTAAGGGGTGGGTTTAAAAGAAAGCCAGGGCACTTACTGAGTAAGAAAAAACATAGATTACTCAAGCATGTCACATTTACTGAGCATCTACTAGGAGTGAGGGACTGTAACTACTGGAAGTATAGCAGCAAACACAGGCACAGGCTAGTTGTGCAATTTAAGGATTTTTGTGGGACAGAATCCTGCTCTATATAGCCCTGGCCAACCTGAAATTTAACTATAGAGACCTGGCTGGACCCCTCTACCTGTGGAGTGGTGGGAGTGCAGGTATGCAATACCTTAACTTGGAACTTAGACTTTAAATGTAGGAAACATGAAATGCATGTCAGGTAGTGCTAAGACATTCAAATACCTAAGTGTAAAAAGTGAGTCATGTATAGAGAAGAGTGGTCCCAAGTTTACTTTAGAAAAGCCACTCTGAATGGAAGGAGAATTTATTAAGACCCTGCATAAATGGGATGAGCCAAGCAAAGACCTATTAAGAGTTCAGAGCAAAACCAAAACCAAAAGAACACCAGTGAGGCATCTGCTGGAGGTACCACCATAAAAGACAGTGAGGGAGGCAGAATAGAAAACAAGATATGGAGAGAGCCTGGTGAGTTTGAAAAGGAGCCTAGACTTTATTCTGAACATGATGTCAATGAAGAGCATGATGTTACACGTTTGCTTTTTAACATGTAAAAAGAACATTTCTGAAGAGAAACAGAAAAGGCAAGAAGACATGAAAGCAGATGGCATTGGCCAAAGTGGAATTATTCGGTAAATTGATTTTAAAAACAAAATTTTAATTTAGAAACATAAATACAAAGCTAAAGAAAGGAAATGAGAAAATCATCTCCTTAGGAATAGTTTCTGAGAGTTGATATAATCCCTTATCAAACAGTATACAAGGAAATCTCAGCTACCTGAGAGGCTCAGGCAAGAGAATCAAAAGTTTGAGGCCAACTTGGGCAATGTAGACTCTTGTCTCAGGAAAAAAGATTAAAATCAAAGAGAGGTATGGATATGCATCAGTGATAAAATGCTTGCTTTGTATATACAAAGTCTTAGGATCAATTTCCAGTACGGAAAACAGAAAAAGAATAATCAGAAAGTAAATTAATTAACCAAATTAAATTAAATTTAAAATGGGGGTCGGGAAAATAAAGGGTACAACAGGACCTAAAATATTACATGAGAAAAGTTAAAAGCAGTTTCAGAATGCAACAGTATGTCCCTGGAGAGATGGCTCAGTGGTTGTGAGTGCTTAATGTTCTTCCCGAGGACCTGAGTTAGTTCCTAGCATCCATGTTAGGGAGCCTATAACCACGTATTAACTCTAGCTCTGAGGGATAATATAAAAACAAAGCTGAACTTGCATCATCTCAGGACGACTCTGTCTGGGAATTTTATTCAATTACTGCTCGAGCTGCGCATGTTTCTCACAAGCTTTCTTCAGAGTATTAATTTTCTGAAAGCTCTAAGCACTGGAAACAGGGTTATTTTCAACTTTAGAAAGTTACATTGAACCGGGCGCGGTGCCACACGCCTGTAATCGAACACTCAGGGAGACAGAGGCAGGCGGATCAGTTCGCAGCCAGCCTGGTCTACAAAGCGAGTCCAGGGCAGCGAAGGCAACACAGAGAAACCCTGTCTCGAAAGAAAAAAAAAAAAAAAGAAAGAAAAAGAAAGTTATATTGACCGTTATGAAAAATTAAACAAAAGCAAAACAGGGTGACCAGGATACCTGAGTATCAGACATGGCTCCAGCGCTTAAAGACACTGATCCCCAAACTAAGCTTAGCAATGAGCACAAGGTCATGACTCCTGTCCTTCCTCAAGCACCAGAAGTTTAAGCTCCAGAAACGAAAAACCTTTCACCTTTAATGTAGGTTAAGAATAGCTAAAAGGGTGCTCTCCACTACGAAAGCCAAAGCAACCCACCCAGGTTAACTGAAACCTTGACCCCTAAAACGCTGGCTCTCCAACAGTCCTGCTTATTAAAGATGCAAGAAGCTCTGAGAAGCAATCCCTCCTGGGAACTGTAGTTCTCCGGCCCGGCCTTCCCGATTGGACACCTATCACGTGCCCAACGGGCGTCCCGGACGCCGGCGGCCAGGATTGGTCCGCGACTGAGGCAGCAAGGTGCTGATTGGATGCCGGGTCCCCGAAGCCACGCCCACAGCAACCCCCGCCTCCCCGCGAGTGCTCCACACCCCAGCCCGCGGCTTCAGCGATAACCCTCTAGTCGTTCCAATCCCGCGACTGCCCTGACGGGCTGCCTCAGTTTCCCGCCTGGGAATCCCGGCGCGCCCGTGCCTGGGGCCCTCCCACGCTGTCCGTTGGCACTCCGCAGGCAGCAGCGTGACCGCGCACCCCTCGGGGAGACCCCCTCACCTGGGCCGCGACGGTCACGCCGGATAACTGACAAGCCCGTAGCATCTCTGCCGAAGCGACGGCGCTGCTGGTGTACGCGGGAACGACCGCGGCGGCGCGAGCGGAGGGTGTGCGTGCTGGATTGCGTGCCCACGTCCGTCCCGCCTGTCCTCCGGCGCACCGGAAGGGCGACCGACAGCACCGCGCACGCGCCGCCCGCCTCCCCGGGCCTGACCGGGCGGCCCCCTGAGGGTGGGGCTCACCCCGGCTGCGGAAAGCGGAGCCCGCGTTGATTGGCGAGCGGGAGGCGGAAAAGCGGGTTCTTGTTCCGGGTCGCGCTCGGACGCCGCTCTGCCTGGCGAGGTCTGGGGTTACTAGGTGACCTGGCCGGAGAGTGGCGGTGCGGGGTTCCACTAGGCGGAAAACGGACTACTGAGACTCTAAGAATGAAAGCGAAGGGGTCGGGGAGGTGGCTTGCTCCCAGTCCTGACGATCTGAGTTCGATCCCCGCGACCTCTATGGTGGGAACAGAGACTTCGACTCTGCTTAGCTGTCCTCTGACTTCTCTGTGGAGCTGAGGCACACGCATGCCCACAGGTTCCCCCCGCCCCTCAGGGGGTCGCTGGAGAATAGGGGAATGGGCACTCTGTGTGAGTTCATGCACGTAATTTAAAAATAACTCCAGTTCCAGGTGATCCGATGCCCTCTTCTGGCCTGTGTGGGCGCTACATGCGCATGATGCATACATACATGCAGAGAAAACACCCATTCACAAGATAAAAACAAATCTTAAAAAAAGAGAGAGAGAGCTGGATGTGATGGCACTTGCCTGTAGCCCTTTTGCTAGGAAAGTGAAGACAGGTATCTGGAGATCACAGTCTCTAATCTGTGAACTTCAGAGTACTTGAGAAACCCTGTCTCAGAAGGGAGAAGAGGCTGTAGCCATGGCTCACTGATTAAGAGCTGTGATGGCTAGTTTTTGACAGCTGGACACAAAATAGAGTGTCCTGGGCAGAAAGAAACGGAACTGAGGAATTGTCTCTATCAGGCTGCCCTGTGGCCATGTCTCTGAGGTTATTTTCTGCACTGATGATTAAAGTGGCAAGGCTCAGCCCACTATAGATGGTGCCATCCCTGGGCAGGTGGTCTTGGGTTGTGTAAGAAAGCAAGCTAAGGGGAGTGGGGAGAGATAGAGAGTGGCTCACTGTTTTAAGAGCCTGTCCTGCTTTTCTGGAAGTCCAGAGTTCGATTCACAGCACCCACATCAGATGGCGCAAAACTGCTTGTAACTCCAGCTCCCATCTAACACCTCTGACCTCCTGTGGGCACTGGCGCTCACATGCACATACCAACAGATGGACACACACTCATGCTTATGATTCAAAATTATTTTAAAAAATTAAAAAGTAAGCTAAGTAAGCCAGTAAGCAGCATTCTCCCATGGGCTCTGCTTCGGTTCTTGTCTCCAGGTCTCTGTCTCGAGTCCCTGCCCTGACTTTCCCCAATGACCTATCATGACATGAATATGTAAGCCAAATAAACAGGAACAAGCAAACTAGAGCAGAACAGACAGTTGAGAACTGTCATGTGGGTGCTGGGAAGTAAATCCTGGTCGTCTGGAAGAGCTGCCAGTGCTCTAAACTGCTGGGCATCTTTCAAGCCTGCCCTGAGTTGAGTTTTCAGAGTCTGGATGCAGCGGCCCCAGCAACTTGTAACAGCAGCCCCAGGGACTCTGATATGCTCTTCAAGCCTGGGAGGGCACCACCCAATGTGGAATACACATGCACATACACATTACACACACACACATGTAATTTTAAAATAAGATAGCTCAGTAAATAAAGACACTTGTCACTAACTTGAATTAGTTTGATTCCAGGATCCCATATAGTGGAAGGAAAAAACAAACTCCTGAAAACTGTCCACTAAACTCTATACTCCACACATGCATCCTGACATGTGTGTAAACACAAACACACATTTGCACAAAATGTTCATGTAATAATTTTTTTCAAGACAGTTTTTCTGTGTAGCCCTGCTGTACTGTATTCACTTTGTAGACCAGGGTGCCACTGAACTCAGAGAGATCCGCCTGTCTCTGCCTCCTGAGTGCTGTGATTAAAGTCATGTGCCACCATGCCTGGCTGTAATATTTTATTTTTAAGCAAGGCAGACAGTGATAGAGGAAGATCTGTGTTAAAGACCCGACCTCATCCCTGGCCTCTATGTATACAAATGTACACATGCACACACAAACACACCACACACCCAAAACCTACAATATTTTAGATGAAAAATTCAGTGCCAAACAAGTTAATCCTTACTAGCTAAAAAAAAAAAAATCATGAATTTGTTTTTGTTTTTGTTTTAAAATGTTCATAGGGCTGGAGAGATGGCTCAGTGGTTAAGAACACTGTTCTTCCAGAGGTCCTGAGTTCAATTCCCAGAAACCACACGGTGGCTCACAACTATCTATAATGTGATCTGATGCCCTCTTCTGGCATGCAGGTGTACATGCAGATAGAGCACTCATATACATAAAAATTGATTAATTAATTAATTAGTAAATAGTTAAAATGTTCCTAGATTTGGGAGTCACCTCTATAATCCCAGCACCTATAATCCAAGCATTCAGGAGGCAGAGGCAGACCCAAAAAAGAAAAAATCAAAAGTAACAACAAAAATGTTATCAGGACTTGACAAAAGTTACTTGGAAGTTTCTGTTGCATAATTTCCCTGTTACTATGGAGGAGGCAGTTTTACCAGGACAGTTTTGCAGAGAGAGGTTGAATGAAAAAGCAAGGTAGACAGATGAAGACAGAACAAGCCAGAGAATAAGAAGGAGCCAGAAGATTAGAAAAAAATATCTGGAGTTAGTTTGAGGCCAAGCAGAGCCATTCAGAGGCTAAGAGAAAAAAAAGCCAGATCGAATAAGTTAGCTGGGACAGGAGTTTGAGCCAGAACAGCTGTGTTGAACCAGCTAGCTATGAGCTCAGAACAAGAAAGGGTGAGCTTATTACACAGTAAGTCTCAGAGGCTGAAAACATCCTAGGCTTAGGTTAGATTGTAGGAGGCCAGAAGCTTCTAGGACTAAGTTAGAAGACAGGCTAATTGTTATCCCCCGAGACAACAATGAAAAGAAGCAAAAGTTCCTTTTACAGAAAATTATTAAAGTGACAATTATTTAATCAGTAAAAAAAGAAAGGTTGTAGAATATGTTGTTAGCTGGGTTACAGTGGTATATGCCTACTGGGGAGTCTGGGACAGAAAGGTGGCTTTGAGTCCTGGAATACAAGGCTAACTTGAGGGACTCATGGAGACCTCATCCTCCCAAAACAAGGAAGAAAGAACATATGTAGTCCTACTTTTTTAAAAATAATTTATTTAATTTTATTTTATGTGCATTAGTGTGAAGGTGTCAGATCCTTTGGAACTGGTATTACAGACAGTTGTGACGACCTCCCATGTGGGTGCATGGGAATTGACCCTGGGTCCTTTGGAAGAGCAGACAGTGCTCTTAACCACTGAGCCATTTCTCCAGCCCCATGTAGTCCTGCTTTAATATGCCTAAAAAATTAGAAAAAGTTATGATCCTGTCCTGACACAGACTAGAGTCACTGGAAAGGAGGGAGCCTTAACTGAGAAAATATAGGCAAGCCTCTAAGGCAGCTTCTTCTTCTTCTTCTTCTTCTTCTTCTTCTTCTTCTTCTTCTTCTTCTTCTTCTTCTTCTTCTTCTTCCTCCTCCTCCTCTTCTTTTTCTTCTTCTTCTTTGGGCATCTTCTTAATTAGTGACTTGTGGAAGAGAGCCCAGACCATTTGGGGTGACACCGCTGGGCACGTGGTACTGGGTTCTATTTTTTTAAAAAAAAGAAGGTTCAAAGATTCCCTTGCCAATCAAAACACCTTTAACTGTGCTAGAAGAGGGCTCCAAGTATCCCTAGCTGCACACAAGCGTCAAGCCTGGGAGAAGCCAGATGCAGCACACCCACTCACATTCCCAGCACTCCAGAGGCGAGATGGGAAGCGGAGACAAGAATGGCCTTGGACCAAATACCGCAACTATGTAGCACAGCAGCAGAAGCATCAAGAGACCCTGCATCAACAAGGGCGGGTCCCTTGTTGTCCCCCACACATATAACCCTCACACACAAAGTTAACCTCCGCAATAATTAGTTTTTAAAGGGCCGTAATGTCAGTGGCATTTTATTATATATGGACGGTTTTGGACTCAAAACAGCCACTACAGGTGGGAGACGGACAGGACAACAGTAGTGTTCTAGGCTCAGTGCCCATTTACACCTCCCATGTCTCAGAGAAGCAAGTATAACTGAGTGTTATCAAAATGTGATTGAGATGACCCACGGGGAGCCCGGGGCTCTTTCAGAGGAGCTCGTAAATTAAAACTATTTTTGTAATGGTAAAATATCATTGCCTTTTAACTCTGATACATAATTTTGCAGAGATTATTTGGTTACTATGTCACAAGAAATTGAATGTGGAAGCAAACTGCACAAAGGCGCACTCCTTTAGTCCAGTCCTTGGGAGGCAGAGGCAGCTGTATCTGTGTGAGTTCCAGTCCAGCCTGGTCTACAGAGCGAGTTGCAGGACAACTAGGGCTACACAAAGAAACCTTGTCTCAAAAAAAAGAAAAATAAAATTATACAGACCCAACCCCTGTAAGTTTTTCTCCGTACACGCGCGAACCCAAACACAAACGTACAAATGACTGCGGTTTAGGGCAGGACCTAGTAAAAAGGCGCAGATGGAAGAGTTTGACTTTGGCCACGCCTGTTCGCCTTCACTCCACCTCTACGTTTTTAGCCTTTTGTTCCGGCGCTTTTGGTCCTCTGCGGCCACCGTAGGCAGCTTGCAAGATGGCGGCCTCCGTCTTCACGGGTGCCTTGAGAGCTGCCTCAGGTCAGTGCTCCGCTGACGTCTTCACAGAGAAAGAACTAGCGCGGGAGGGAGTGGGCATTTAGTCTAGATGTTGACGGGGAAAGAAAAACAAGGTGACCTGAGGTAGGTTTGCTTCGAGTGTTCCCTGCGGGACACCTTGCGTGGGGTGGCACCCTTGGCCCGCGTTCACCGTTCCACTCTGACCTAGGAGGCATGCCCGAGACTGAGGTAGAGGAGGCGAGGGAGACCCCAGGATTCCGTTTTTCCGACTTCCAGGTTCAGTCCGCCTCTCAAGACCTTTGACCTTGAGAGCCACACTTTTGGCTCTATGGCGGTAAAATGGGGCTTCCTCCTACCTGCGGGTTAAACACAAGCTCATAAAGCAGCGAGTGTCTGCTACACTTGAGAACCGGGTGTAACTTTTTTTTTTTCCGGTTTTTTGAGACAGGTTTTCCCTGTGTGGCCTTGGTTGTCCTGGACTTGCTTTGTGGTAGACCAGGCTGGTCTCGAACGCAGAGAGATCCTCTTGCCTCTGCCTCCCAGAGTGCTGGGATTACAGGCATGCGCCACCACGCCCGGCCCGTGTGTACCTATCAAAAGACTGGCCTAATTTGTTTTGAACTACACCCCTCTTAGGGGAAATACGGGGGTAAAGGCAGAAGCAGGTAGAACATTTATGATAAGGGTGATCAGTAAGTTATTTGCGCACAACTATACGGATAAAATTTGTGGGAGAATAGAAGACCACGAAGAAAAAAGTAATCATATAAAAATTCCAGGTATTAGAGCCTAAAAATGGGACTTTTTGTAAGTTGTGAAATATGTATAATGAAAAGTTCATATAACATGCATGAATGGTTTAACAACGCTAAAGGGACATTTTAAAGACAAGCTCCTTTCTACCCAGTGCATCGCCTTAGTCATTATTCCTTTATTCCTTCCCACAGCCACTTTAGCAACTAATAACTTCAATACTCTCAATAACATAGTTTGTCTAGTTTTGAACTTTACATTAACTTATATATAACATGTATAGTGTAGTGTCTGGTTTTCTTTTACTTATTGGGGTTTACTTTTCGTGAAACGTTTTGCTTTCTCACTTCTGTGTTTTCTTATGTGACAATGCTGCAGTCCTCTGTTTTACTACTGATGGGCACTGGGGTGGTTACCGTTCGGGTGTGTCTAAAGTCAGGGTCTCGTGTGCAGCCCAGGCTAGCTGCCTCTGCCTCCCAGCACTGGGATTCCAGATGTGAGCCAGGATGCCTGGTTGGCTGGTGTTCTGTACAAAGCTTACTGGTATCACCTCCTGGTTTATGAATGCTAGAGAACTGCTAGGCCATGTGTGCGTGAGGCACGGCTGGCTGTGGAGCCCCCAGTCAGAGGGCACATACAGAAACTAGTTTCCAGAGGAGTGTGCCTGTTCAGTCCCCTCAGCAGGAGAGCTGCATAGCCTCCCAGCGCTTAGGACTACCAGATCTACAAGTTTTAAACATTTTTATTTTTAAATTCCATATGCATGAGTGTTTTGCCTAAGTGCACTGCGTGTGTGCCGGGGCCCGTGGAGGAGAAGGCAGGGGGCCAGCTTCCCTGAACTGAGTTGTGGGTGGTTAGCTGCCACAAGGTCTGAGAACTGAACCCTGGGCCTCTGCAGGAGTAACGAGTGCTCTCTCCAGTCCTAAGACCTACACAATTTCAACAAACTAAAGCTTAGGTAGGCATTTCCAGGGTGTTCTCATGAAGCCTTTTCATTTACTTGATATTAGTCCTTGCTCCCTTACATTTTTAAAGTAGATGATATAGGTCAACTGCTTGTGATATTTCTTTTTTTTTTTAATAACTTTTTTTAAGACTTATTTATTTTATTATGTATATAATGTTTTGTCTGCGTGTACACCTGAACGACAGAAGAGAGCACCAGATCTCACTACAGATGGTTATGAGCCACCATGTGGTTGCTGGGAATTGAACTCAGGTCCTCTGGAAGAGCAAGCAGTGCTCTTAACCTCTGAGCCATCTCTCCAGCCCCGCTTGTGATATTTCTAAAACTATTTTTATTTGTCTATGGGGGCAATGCATGCCACAGCAACCTTACGGAATCAGGATGACCTTTGGGACTAGGTTCTTCTCTTCCATAGTGAGTTCCAGGAGTTCGCTTCTGGTTGTTAGGTTGTTAGGCTCCCACTGAGCCTCAGGATGAGAATGAAATTCCACTTGCAAGAATGAGAGTATAGTGTCATAGGTTTTTTTGGGACTGGCCCTCACTGTGTAGCTCAGTCTCTTAAGGTCTCTGTCCTCCTTAGTGCCCCACGTGGTGAGATTCCAGGTTTTTGGGCCCAGTACCTGGCTTTCCTTGGCACTTTATGTGCTGTTAGTGCTGCTTAAATGTTTCTGGGGCCGGAGGAATGGCTCAGAGCTGAAGAGCACTGGCTGCTCTTCCAAAGGTCCAGAGTTCAATTCCCAGCTACCACATGATGGTTTACAACAGCCTAGAATGACATCTGTGCCCTCTTCTGGCATGCAGGCAGATCACTGTATACATAATAAATGAGTAAACCTTTTTAAAAAACAGGTGTGTAGAATATATGTAATGTTTTTTCTGAGCCAAGCCCTCTTAAATCACTTTAATGTTTTATCTCATGTAATCCTCTCCATAACTAACTAAGTTAAGTTTGAGGAAAATGAATATAGAGAGATTAACTAATTTGTTCCTGTTCATACCGCTAGTTAAGTTGTAGAGCTAAAATTAAAACTAGTTTGGTTCAGACTCTGTCTGTGTTCACCATATTGCCCCATTTGTTTGGTGAAATCCACACAGTAGGCAGTGGGCCATTTTTCTAAGTCTTGGCCATCAGATTAGGTAGACTCAACCTGGTAGAGTTTTTGTTGTGGTTTTGAGAAAAGGTCTCACTGGTTAGTCCAGGTTGTATGTATGCGGGCTGGCCTTGTGCTTGTGGTGATTCTCCTGCCTTTGTCTCTGGAATGCTGGAATTGCAGGCATAGGCCTCTAGGCTTGGACAGTTTACTTGCTGGTGTTTGTTGTTTGTTTGTTTGTTTTGTTTTTTTGAGATAGTATCCTTGTAGTCCATTTTGGCCTTAAACTGTATATCTCCAGCTTCAACCTCCAGAGTACGGGCTTACTGGCATCTGCCACTATGCCAGGCTTAGCTTTTCTTTCTTTAAGCTGACTTATTTAAGTCGAATTTAGTATGCTTGTATTTGTGGTATGTTCGTGAGTGAGGGTATGTGCACGCACGCGTGCCTGCAGATGCAGATGTATGTCTGGGACTGCTCTCAGGAGCAATCCATCTTGTGTTTTTGAGAGAGGGTCTCTCACTGGGATGTGGCACTTACTGATTAGGCTGCTAGTCCACAAACCCCAGGGATCTACCTGTCTCTCTCCCTAGTGTCAGAATTACAAATATGCCCCGCTTTTTATCTGAATTCTGGGTATCAGACTCAAGCATAGGAAACACTTTAACACCTGAGTGATTTCCCTAGCTCTAAAACATTTATTTTTATGCATATAGCTTAATGATGAAATCATCGCCAAATTCCAGTCCTAGGACTTCACATCTCAAAGAACATTTTACCATGTATGTTCTTGAGTCTCACGCTAGAGTTGGTTAGAAAGTACTAAAACCTAAGTTCTGGGATTGATTCCAATTTGCATAGTGGCCTTAGGGAAAAGGCTTGCTATAAGGCCTTAGGGGAGAGGATAGCCTCCAGTTTACACATCTTTGCCTCCCCAGCTCTGCTCAGCTCATTCCCACCGTGTGTTCCCAGGCATTTCTGCTACAGTTGGGAAGCTGTGCACAGCCTCTGGCAGGCCTGATCCTGCTATTCTCATAGCTGTATTTGTTTTAGCACCAAGGCATTTGCTGATGTTGCTTGTCCTGCCCAAAGTGGGTTCTCCTTCTTGGAGGGTCTGTTTATTTTCTTGTTTTGCTTTCATTTTATTTTGCTTGTGCATATGTGTGTGGGAGTATGCATGCCACTTCGGTTTATTTATTTATTGTGATGAGGTCTCTCACCAAACCTGGCTCTCTCAAGCAAGCGCCTGCCTCTACCCCTCTCTTACCCTGGTACTGCGGTGCCATTATGTTCAGCTTTTACGTAGATACTGAGGCCCTAACTCAGGCTCTTAGGCTTATAAAACAAGCAGTTTACACACTAAACCATCACCTAGCCCTTAAAAAAGATTGATTTTTATTATTTTAAATTGTGTGCATGTGTGTATGTGTGCACTTTCGTGCATTTGCTAGGCCTGAAGCTAGGCCTACCTAGCTCCTGTTATGAACCACCTGATGTGGTCCTGGGAACCAAACTCAGGCCCTCTGCAAGAGCAGTATTCACTCTTAACCACTGAGCCATCTCTCCAGCCCTTTGTTAATTTTTTTTTTCAGGTAGATTCTATGCATATATTTTGTTGATTTTGTTTTGTTTTTTGAGGCAGGGTCTCCTGTAGCTTAGGCTGACCTCAGACTTTCTCTGTAGTAAAGGATACCCTTAAATTCCTGATCCTCCTCTCTCCACTTTTCTTTTTCTTTCTTTAATCTTTCTTTTTTAAAGATATTTATTTGTTATTTATACAACTTTCTGCCTGCACACCAGATCTTACTATAGATGGTTGTGAGCGACCATGTGGTTGCTGGAAATTGAACTCAGGACCTTTGAAAGAACAGCAAGTGTTCTTAACCTCTGAGCCATCTCTCCAGCCCTCCCTCTTTTCTTTTGTTTTCTTCCTTTCTTCCTTTCTTCCTTCCTTCCTTCCTTCCTTCCTTCCTTCCTTCCTTCCTTCCTTCCTTCCTTTCTTTCTTTCTTGTTTGTTTATTTTCTGAGACAGGGTTTCTCTTTGTAGCCTTGGCTGTCCTGGAGCTCATGTTGTAGACCAGGCTGGCCTCTTATTCACAGAGATCCACCTGCCTTTTTCTCCCTGAGCACTGAGATTAGAGGCGTACGCCACCGCACCCAGCTCTCCTGCCACTTTTCAAATGTTGAGATTACAGGTGTGCATCTCTGTGTCCAGCGGGTGTGTTCACTGTCAGATAACTGAAGCGCCTTTGTTTTCTTCATGAATCTTCTCTCCACTCTGTCCATGAGCTCTCCACTCTGTCTCTGACCCGTTATTGCACTGAATCTGTAGGGATGATCCCCCATGGTATGGAATTGGTGGGTGCCAATTAATTTTACACATGTCTTATTTCTCACTTCTGGGCATAGAGTTTAGACATGTCAATCTGGATTATATGATTGTTGTAGAACTCTAAATTTTCTAAAAACCATTGAGTATATAAAAATTGGTCATTTTATAATATGTAAGGTATATATCAATGAAATTGGTAAAAACGTTCTCTGTAAAGCTGGTGTCAGGGACCCTCTGCTCCCTTGGTTTCATGCATTATAAGGGATGTGCTAGAGTACATCAGTAAATGCGCGTCTCTCTGTTTTGCAGGGATATTCCGTCCCCTGAATGTGTTGGCGTCTTCAACCTTTCGGAACTGTGCCAAGAATACCTGTCTTAATTCCGCACTGTGTGCCGCCCATGTTAGACACACTCAGTCATCAGCTGTTTCCTCTGCCCCAAGACTTGTCACATCTGTCAGACACCTGGCATGTGGGCCTACTGCAGAAGTCCTTAACAGGTAGAGTATATGCCAATTACATATTTAAACAATATTTACACAGAATTTTCTAGAACATTTGTACCTTGTCTGGGCATGTAGGTCAGTGGTATAGTGCTTGCCCCGTTCTGTGAAGCCCCTTCTTCTATCCCTAGTCCTGCAAAAATCCATAAAATGTGGTCAGGAGATTTAAAGTAGATAATCTTGTCCCACGAGCACTTCGCCTGCCTGAGTAGGAGAATATAATGGTATTCTAGATGCCAGCAGCAGGACTACACAGCACCTCCTTCCCATCTTGCTGTGCAGCCTTTTACTTGTAATCACCCTCCTGCCTTCATCTCCCAAGTGCTAGGATTACCAGCATGCACCGCCTTGCCTGGCTTTTTAGAACATTTTGTGCACTGGGGCAGGAGCCTAAGACTATATGTGCTAGGCTAGTGCACTACTAGCGATGTCTGCCTTTGCCTCTGGGCTCATTTCTCATGACGCTGATGTAGATTCCAGATGGATGATAGTAGGCAAACCAGAGATCCAGCGAGATGCTCAGTTGATGTGGCTGGGCTGCGTGTGAGTCAGTTAGCAGGTACTCAGTTAAACACCCATAGTGCACTGTACTTTCTGCACTGTACTTGCAGAAAGTAGGCAGATATAAACAAGCTAAAGTTCTCAAGGAGTTGTTATTGTAAATAATAATAATAATAATAATAATAATAATGAGTGTTGGGCTATATAATGTTTATTATTAGCCCTAAGATTATCACAGCGGTATTAACCCACTATCACAAATAATAACACACAGACACCTGTTAGATTTTGTAATTGCTGTATTTACCTTGGGCCAGCAGATATTTCACTTACATTGTCTCAGTATCCTCACCATCCATCTTCCATCCCCTATCCAATGTCATCCACCTTACTGGTCTATTTTCCATACATAATCCCATGGTACTTGCTTGTATTTTTCATCTGGGCCTTTTCATGCCATTATTGGAGTCCTTCCTCTCAGCGCACGTGGTTTTTTTTCTCCACAGTAACTCATTGTGGTGCTCTTCTTCCGCCCCTTTTCTTGTCTGTTTCTCATGATTCTCTCCTGAACTCAAAAACCTGGGAACCTTAGCCACGCTTATTTAATTCTGCCCTGCCAAGTAGAGGCCATTTAACCAACCAGTCAGGTGTGTCTTAGGCAGGTTCACAAAACAGGGGCAGGTGTAACCAGGTCTTGAGAGCCAGCATTAGAACAACCTCCAACAAGTAGTTTAGACTCGGGTAGGCAGATAGATAAGAAATTGTGTGATTAAATACCATGGGATAAAGTCCCTCTTAGGGGTTGAGTGAGTAGGTTTTATTTTTGGTGTTAGGGTTGAACTTAGAGTCTCCCGTGTGTTGAACCCAGGTTCTGCCTCTCCCTGCAGGGCCGTATTTAGAAGGCTTGAAGTTGGGAAGGTTGCCATTCTCTGTGCCCAGTGTCGCTTGAAGTAATGTGGTGTGTTGAACGTTAGTTCCTTGCTCTTCTGTCAGTCTGATTGCTACATTTTAAAAACTTTGTTTTAGAGTGGCCGCATTGGTTCCCAGCATCCTGAAGCCGCCGGTCAGAACTCTAACATACTGCAGCTCACGGAAAGGCAAGAGAAAGACAGTAAAAGCAGTTGTGCATCGGTTCCTTCGACTGCATTCTGGCCTCTGGCTAAGGAGGAGGGTGAGTCTTTACACACTTACCTGCTTGCAAAGATAGGAAATGAAGATGTAGTAGAATCCATGGAGCCTAGCCATGACGTGCACTGTCATCCTACTAGTAGTTCCTGTGTGTTGTGCTGAGGTGATGGCTTTGCAGGCGTCTCTGTCTACCTTTGTGCAGAGGAAGAGCATGAGTGTGAGGAAAGCACTCTTCAGCGAGGCAAACTCTTCAGCGAGGCAGGTGCAGTCACTGTTGGAATTCTCCTTAGAGACAATCCTAATCTTGTAGATAAATGTGTAGATTAGAGTTTAGCTCAGAGCCAAGGGTGTTGGCGTACCTTTTAATCTCGCACTTGGGATGCAGAGGGCAGCTGGATCTCTGAGTTCTAAACCAGCCTGATCTACACAGCCAAGGCTACACAGAGAAGCCCTGTCTCAAAAAGCAAAAAAAAAAAAAAAGAAAGGAAGGAAGAAACTCAGCTCATTTCTCCACCAAGACGGCCTTGTAGTTTCTAGTCAGAAGAATCTGCACTCCAGTTCTGATGGCTCATTTTGGAGCATTAGAAATAGGTTCCTCCCTTTATTTATTTTATTATTTATGTATTATGTACTATTTATTTATTGTGTGCGCAGTGTTCTGCCTGCACATGTGTGTGCCCACCAGCAGAGGGTGCCATATCTCATTATAGACAACCGAGAGCTGTGCGGGTTCCGGGACTTGAACCCCGGGTCCCCTGCAAGAGTGGCCGGAGGTCTAACCACTGGGCCGCCCCTCTAACCAGTTTCCTCCCTTTAGTAGGCCAGGTCCTTTAGTGTTAAGTGAGTGGTTTTCTTTCTTCCCTTTAGTAGACCAGGTCCTTTAGTGTTAAATGAGTGGTTTTCTTTCCTCCCTTTAGTAGACTAGGTCCTTCAGTGTTAAGTGAGTGGTTTTCTTTCCTTCATTTCTGGCCCTTTTGCTTTTTTAGATTTTTATTTTATGCGTATTTTTATTTTATGCCACATGCATGTATGTGCATTGTGTACATGCCTGGTGCCTGTAGAAGCTGAAAGATGGCATTTGGTCTTCTGGAACTGCAGTTAAAGATGACTGAGCTGTCTTGTGGGTTCTGGGAGCCAAACCTGGATCCTCTACAAGAACAGCAAATGCTCTTAATCCATGGGCCATCTCTTTGGCCCCTGTATGTCCCTATTGGGCTCTGGAACACTTGTTCCTATAGAAGACCTGATAAACTCTTTAGCAGTACTCACCCCAGCTGTGTCTTGTGCAGAAAGTCCTGCTTCATCAGAATCTAATTTTATGTCTTCACTTTGTTAAGTGTATAATTATTAGGTAGGCGGCATACCACAGCATGCATTTGGAGTTGACAGGGTACCTCTGTGGAGTCAGTCTCTCCTTTCACCTTCTATGGGTGTGGGGGCTTCTTCCCCTTCAGAAGATGAAGGTTCCCAGAAAGTCATCAGGCTTGAGAGAAGCACCTTTACTATTTGAGTCATTTTGCCAGCCCTATCAGAATTTAGTTTATAGGAAAACTAAAGTCTGGGTGGGATAACTCATACTAATTATAAAACCAGAAAGTATTTTATGTGGCATGGTTTCATCCTGGTGTTCCTAACTTTTATTATTTATTCCCTGCTTCTGCTTCTGACCTAGAAACTAAGGTTTCTAGCGTTTTCATTGTGTTGCTATTCCACAGAGACTTCTTTAAAGGATACCAGCAGTGATGAGCAGGACAGTAAAATTAGGACTCTATAAATATGATATCCACAGTGACCTTGTGGACAAGAAAATTATTAAAGAGATAATGTTTTTTATTTTTATTTTTTTAAACCAAGAGATAATATTTTAAATTAAAAAGAGAGAATTAAAGAGAAAATTTAGCTAGAGCCTCTGAATTTAAAGATGTAAGAGTGAGTGGTGTAAATATAATCTCTAGTACCTTAAAACCAGTTTCTTCAATCTCCTTCCTTCCTTCCTTCCTTCCTTCTTTCCTTCCCTCCCTCCCTCCTTCCCTCCCTCCCTGTACTACAGAAGTTGTTGGGTGCAAGGAAGGCACTGAGATGTGTTAGAATCCCAGCACACTTGTCAGTGAAGAGCCATGTCGTTGCTCAGCTTACTTGGTGCCATACAGAGCCTTTGGCTTGAGAGGATCATTGATTTGGTTCCTTAACAAGAACCTCATTTTCTGTTCTCTGTCCCGTGCATGTGAATGGAGCTGCTGCTGAGGTCAGAGGCACCCATCCTCCTGAAGGTGGAGCTGGGAGCTGTCCAGCGTGGGTGCTGGTCCTCTGGAAGAGTATTGTGTATCCTGAGCCATCTCCCAGCTCCTTAGGTTTTTGGGACAAGCCTTCCTCACTGAACCTGGAGCTCACCAATTTTTCTAGCCTGCCTGACCAGCGAGTTCTGGGATCCATTTGTCTCTCCCCACCGGCACTGGGGCTGTAGGTGTCCGCTAACACACCCAGCTTTTACATAGGCTCTGGGATCTAAACCCCAGGAGCTCCTGCTTGCTCCTTGCCGTACAAGCACTTTGCCCACCCTGCCATCTCCAGGGCCCATTTTTTTGTTTTTTCCTTGCTCCATAGTCTGAGCTGGCCCTCAACTAGCTCATTTATTTATTTACTTACTTACTTACTCATCTATCTATCTATCTATCTATCTATCTATCTATCTATCTATCTATAATTTTTAAAAGATTTGTTTCTTTGAGACAAAGTCTTACTATGTAGTCCTGGCTAGCCTGAAACTTCCTATGTAGTCTAGGATGGCCCCAAACTCAACAGAGATCGGTCTGCCTTAGGTTTATTTTATTTGCAGTTACTTGTATATGTGGGTCTGTACATGTGAGTAATGTGCTCCTGGAGGCCAGAGGCCTTGGGTCCTGGCGAGTTGGAATTAGAGGTAGTTGTGAGTCACCTGTGTTGGTGCTGGACTTGAATTCAGGTCCTCGGAAAAGTAGTGTGTGCTTTCATCTGCTGAGCCTGGCTCTCCGCTTTCAGTTCTCCTGCCTCAGTCTTCTCAGTGCTTGAATTACATGTGTGTACCCCCACATGTAGCTTGTGAGTTTAAGTAATCTTTCCAAAGTTTTCAATTATTAATAACTCTTCACATGCTTTTTTTTAAGATTTATTTATTATTTATACAACATTCTGCCTGCATACCAACCAGATCTTACTATAGATGGTTCTGAGCCACCATGTGGTTGACTGGGAATTGAACTCAGGATCTTTGGAAGAAACAGCGAGTGTTCTTAACCTCTGAGCCATCTCTCCAGCCCCTCACATGCTTTTTTTATCTGCTACTCATTGCAAAGTTTTTAGAGAAAACTTGGAGGTCTGGCTTTGCTCCTTGAGCCTCTCCACTATAAGTTATGGAGTATCTGCTGTTGCCTTTGCAAGTTTTAAAATATCTTTGTAACATTATCTTATAGGCTGGCTACAAGAAATCATTGTGGAAAAAGTCAACTGCAAGAAAGAAGCGCCTGAGGGAATTTGTGTTCTGCAACAAGACCCAGAGTAAACTCCTAGATAAAATGACAACATCTTTCTGGAAGAGGCGCAACTGGTACGCTGGTGATCCGTACCAGATGTACCATGATCGAACGAACCTGCGAGTATAGGTCAGAGCTTTCATAGGTTCCCAGCTATGGAATGTGGATCTTTGTGTAAAAGTGAGCATGTGTTAAACTGTAAACTGTACCAACTGATAGGCAAGCATAGAATATCCCATTGTGCTTTAAAACCCAATACACTAAACATTGCATTGGTCATAGAACTAAAAGTTAAAAAGTTTTGTGTATTATTTCCAACAAATGGTAATAGCTTTCCTCATTCCCATTAGTTTCAAGGAATCTCAAGTGAGGAAAAATATAAAAAGACACTGAAAACAGTGGGCCTTTTTGTGGGATTGAGATTGTATCCAGACCTTGTCCATGCTAAACAGACATCCTGGATGCCTGTTTCCAGCATGACACCTCACAGTTTGATCTCCTACTTGAAACTGCCCCACCCCAGCTTTGGGAAGGCCAGATTGGGTGGAGCAGGAGATGGTGGGGCTTCATGCCCTGGCTCTACCGTGTGTGTGAGGCTCTATACCATCACTGTCTTTAAGCTTGGCTTTTGCTTATGTAAAGTTTATGCTCCCTCAGACTGACTTCAGCTTGAACCTTTGAACCATTACAACCATCAACTCTGTTATCTCATCTCTTGTAACTGACGGGACGCTAAGCGGGCCAGCTTACCTTTTCATTGTACTCTTACTCCATGCCACTGTGCAGTGGAGAGCTTGCCTGTTCTTGGGTCAGGATCTCACCCAGGCTCTCTTAGTTGTATCAGCCAGCTTGTATGAAGTCAAAAAGTAGTTGTTAGCTCTTATGCTTAGAGGTGACACGGGGTAGCAATGTACTTTCATCCCGTGTCCTGGGTTCTTCGTGTTTATGACTGTTATCATTCATTTTATTGTAACAAAGTACTTTTCATAAAAGTAAGTCACCTTTCCAGATACCCTTCTTAAAACACATAGCTCTGCAATAAATTTCTGCCCAATTTTTTTTTCAACTTCTTTTTTTTTTTTAATGTATGAGTGTTTTGTCTCTGTGTATGCATGTGCACATACACATATGTGCCTGGAGCCTGGTGCCCTTGGAGGCCAGAAGAGAGTTGTTGGGTCCACCGGCATTGGAATTAGAGATGGTTGTGAGCCACCATGTGGGTGCTGGGAGTTGAACCAGGGTCCCCTGCAAGAACAGCCAATTTTTAAATGCTGAACTGTCTCTCCAGCCCTCTGCCCAGTTTTTCAGAGGCACTATATATATTTTTTAAAGTGTATCCACTTAAGATTTCTTATTTTTATTTATAAGGATAAGCTTTTTTTTCCCAGAATTCTCTAAAAATGCACTGTGGAAACTAAGGGGAAAGTAATACCTGTCATTTGATGAGACTAATGTGCTGCCAGCTGTGCTCAGAGGGCAACAATGAATGGATGATAATTCATTTTAGAAATAATGACTCCATGGCTATTTCACCGCGAATGCACGTGATTTTGCTTGCTCTCAAAGCTACGCAGGGTCAGGCTTAGCGAGTGGCAAGTGATGGCTACAGTCTAAGACAGTGACTCTTAGCTCTCACACTAGAATTATCTGGAAGCATCTTTAAACAAATGAGCTTGCCTAGCTGAAAGCTCTCATTAAATAAATTACTATTTGAAATCTGTTGATGATAACATGAAATTCCTTCATCTATTAGTAGAGTAAGGTAATCATTGGGGTTTTTAGGGCATGTCAGGCTAGGAATTTGAGGGCCATTCATTGAAGCGGGGGTGTGTTCACTAAATGGAGAGCGATGGAGAATGTCAGGAAACCAGAAGGCCAAGGATGGATGTATTTGTGGGACCAGGTAATGGAGAGCGAATGTGCACTTGAGCACCTCGTACACCCAGTGTCTTCTGTTCTGCTGGCTCTTCCTGTGTTCACGCTCCTGAAGTGGCAGAGGCTGAGCACTGGGAGGCTTTTGTATTTCCTCGCCTGTGCAGCTCCGGCTTCTCGTACAGCTGTGGCACTGGGAAGAGCTGGTGCAGAAGCTGAGAAGGAAGACTGTCCAGCTTTGTACTCCTGTAGAGTCCATGTAGATGATTCAGGTCTGTTACATGGCCTCAGCACCTGGGCCCTTTCCTACCCCTGCCCTCCCACTTGCCTGTGGCCAAGGACAGGCTAGGCAGAGAAGGACCAGCAAACACGGGCTGAAGTAGAAGGGCAGCAGGCTGCAGGCACACTGTGTATGCAAAAGGAGTTTCATACAAACGGCTTTTGTTTATGGCTAGTGGAGCCTTTCTTCAAAGCTGAGTTTCTATTTTGACAGTAAAGCACTTTGCATTAGGCCTGCCTGAATGATGTTCAAGGATATGCATACTTGTTTATCCACATGTGATTTATTGAACACTTGCTCGATTTGAGCGTATCTGTAAAACTGCTGGACCTCATGCCGACCTTATGAAAGAGCTATCATTTATCCCTGATATAAATTGGAGGCAACTAAAGCTTATAGAGGCTTAAATTCCGAAATACATCAAATGCATTGCAGAATGTAAGGATAAGCCTTTTTCCCCATTGTTCTCTAAAAACACATTGTGGAGACAAAGAGGAAAAATGATGCCTGCTGTTTGATGAGACTGACGTGTCTAGCTCCCTTGGGATCTTGTGTACTTCCTTTGATTTTCTCACAGCGCAGGACATTCATGTCTTAATCAACAGATGCCTGTGATCTGACACTAGCAGTAAACACTTCATAACTCTTCTAGTTCAGTTCTGAAGGTGTGTGACTTCGTCTTCTACCTGTCTTCGCTGCTGGTGCATGGTCCTAGCTCAGCAAGTGAATAAATGACTAGACTTTTAGCCTTTCTTCCCATCTCTTCCTCCTGTTTTCTGCTGCCTGAATCTACTGCTTTATTTTAGACAAAGAAAAGAGAACTGTGAGTAACTCTGCCGGAAGGTCTTTGTGGCCTCCCGGGTACCCTGAATTGAGCCAGCTATCTTATTGTTTGTTGGTTAGTTTTTGAGGTAGAGTCTGTCTTGGCCCTGGCTGGCCCCAGATTCATGTATAACTGATGAACTTGAACTTCTGACCCTCTTGCTCCTTCTGGGGTGGGTGGGTGATAGGAATATGCTGTCATATCCTGTGTATGCTTTGTGCATTCTAAACCAGCACTCCCAACAGTGATGCCTGGTGCCTGACACTTGTAGTTTAAAGGCAAGGGATGCAGCATTAAGGACATTTTTACCATCCACAGTGGCTCTGCACCTGTGCAAGCCTGTTCTAACCTACATAGGTACTCCCTTATCTGCAGGTGAAGAAAAACCCTCAAGAAGGAAATGGCCACCTAGAGGTCTGCTCACAAAAGGAAAACTGCCTACTGGGGAACTACTTCTATTTTCACAGGCACAGTTTCCATTGATCTTGAAAACAGTACAACAGTGACACTCTGAGGGTAATATTTGTGTCATCAGCGGAGTGTGTGAAACATGTATCAGTGCTGTTTTAGCTCCTAGTCATGCCGTGTAGTAGGAATGAGCCAGGTTTCCAGGGAGTGCAAGCGCTCAGTTTCTAACCCTTGTCACCTTCCACATTTAACATTTTAAACTAATTTATACCTACAATCTTTACTTTTGTATTTTTGAAACAGGCCTGCCTCAGTCTCTCTATATAGCTGAGAGTTCCCTTGAGCTTCTGATCCTTCTGCTCCTACCTCTTGAGCACTAGGGTTAAAGGTGTGTCCCACCATGTCTGGTTTATAAGGTGCTTGGTGTTGAACTGGGCTGTGTGCATGTTAGTGAGGCACTCAGCATTCCTAGACCCCTTCTGTGTGTATGGGGGGGGGGTGCAACAGTGTGCATGTAAAGGTCAGAGGACAGTTTGAAGGAGTGTCTTCTCTCCTTCTACCAGGATGTCCTAGGCTTTAAACTCAAGTCAGCAGGCTTGTTGGCAAGTACTTTTTCTGTTTAAGCCATCTTACCAGCCCTACCCACATTTTTTTTAAAGATTTTATTTATTACATATATACCAGAAGAGGGCGCCAGATCTCAGTATAGATGGGGCTCAGGACCTCTGAAAGAGCAGCCAGTGCTGTTAACCTCTGAGCCAACTCTTCAGCTTAAAGTGGGATTGTTAAGATGGTTCAGTGGTTAAGAGTGCAAAGAGGACCCAAGTTTGGTTCCCAGCACCTACATCTGGTGGTTTACAACCTCCTTTGATTCCAGCTCTAGGGAACCTGATACCCTCTCTTGGCCTCCTCAGGTACCTGCACTCGTGTATACATGCACACACATACACATAATTTGCTGAGAGCCAGGCCAATCCAAAGCTTTCTCAGAGGCCCCAGTGAAAGGAAAAAAGGAATCTAGTTCTATGTCCTTGCCAAGGACACAGACCTTGACAAGGTCTGCTTTGGAGGTGGGGTCAAGGCCTCAAAGGAGCTAAGGTTTTGGTTCCTGGGAACTTGGTCTTTTCTCTTGAAAAGACTGGAGTTATCAGTCCCAACATTGATGTGTGCTTGGTCTATGATGCACTTGAGATAGCTTGTGTTTTCTTTGGTGCAGCACCGCTTGATCAGCTTCCTGCTGAGTTCATCCCATTGTATGGGCTTTCTGTAATGGCACACACCTTTAATCCCAGCACTAAGGACGCAGAAGCAAGTAGATCTGTGAGTTCCAGGCCTGCCTGCTTCTACATAGCAAGTTCCAGGACAGCCAGGGCTACACAGAGAAACCCTGTCTTGGAAAACAAAACAATAAAAGATGTTGTACTTCTTATTCTTAAGAAACCTGTCTGGGATAAAACACAGCCTTCCTATCTCTATCTTTTCATCTCCTGGTACTCCCCACTAGGACCGCTGAGGATTGACTTGCTGATCTAGGTCAATAATTGTTTAAAAACCACCAAAATAATACATCTTTTTAAAAAAGTATTTCTTCTTCTCATAAGCCCAACATTACACTTTTTTTTTTAAAGAAAAATGTTAAGACTTTATTCAAGATGTTTATCAGGCATTATAACAAAACAGCAGAGCTTTAGCCTTTGGAATACTGCAGTTTACATCCCTTAGATACACAGTCCAGTATACTATTTAATTATAGCTCATTCTAGAGAGACTTAGAAATAAATGAGAGGAAATGCACACAGTCACATCAGAACATCAGCTCTTTGAGTGCACACTGCCGGGCGATGAAGCACATCTTTGCCACCTCAGCACTTCAAATACTGTGCAAGGTGAAGAACCAGGAAGGCTCTATGATGGTTGTGGTTGAGTACTCGCAATACAAACAAACACGGACAGTTCACCACGGAGAACACACATGTCAAAGGCCGGCACAGTGAGCGAGCTATTCACACAAGGTCAGGAGGATTAGGACTGAATGTGCAGTTGGAAAGCATGAGGCCCCATCTCAGCTCTTCAGAACTGGGGCATGTACTCAACGGCAAGGAGCTCAAAGCTGAGACAAGTAGGCCTTTGAGCCAGCAACTGGCCAACAGCCTGTGTCTAAGTCCGCAAACTGGAAACACTCATGCATCTTCTTTAGACAGCACCACACCACTACATGTACATGGGCATTCACATCACATGTCAGTCCACATACAAATACACAGCTTGTTGGAAGAGTAAACACATTTTCCGAGAAATAAGACAGCTGTGTTCAGCTGTACAGTGAGTGTCTTTAAGAGAGGAACCATCTCCTTAGTCGACACTTGAATAGTTACATTTACAATAAGACAACGATTTAGATACCTGTATAGTTTAAATCTTGAGCGAGAAGTAATGCAGTATGTATGAGAGGAGTGCTTCAACCTGGGTTTTGGCACAGCTGAGTACAAACTCGATAGCCTAGATGTGTTATGACTTCCTATTGTAAAATGATGAAAATATAATAGGACTTAAAGTCTGCTCCTAAAGACATTTATTATTGGGAGGGGGTGGCTTACCGCAAAGCTGCTTCTGTTAGGCTTTTCTGCACCTGTTTCTCTCCATCCCAGATATACCCAACTGATAGGCTTGTACATTTTACAGGGCATCATTTCTCCTGCCTGGGGCTGTTGGGTGAGCTTGAAGAGGACAGACACTTTCTTAATGGGTTAAGATGGGTTCGGGGCACAGGCAGACCGTTGACCCTCACAGTCCTCAGCTTCTGGGTTAGTTCCTTAGGGTTAGTTCCAAAACACAAAGTCACCTTTGGAGAATTTCGTTAGGTGTCTCTGGCAGCAGCGAACTTCAACTGCAACCCTCCGTGAAGTGGCCAAGGCCAGCTAATGTGGCACTGGCAGTCTCCCAGGGCCCGTTTGTGTAGCCTAGTAACGGGGCGGTTATTGAGCCTGCCTGCAGTCATTGAGAGCTCTGTGGCATACAACACTACTTCTCTATCCTTCAGGGCACAGCTATGAACAAACACAATGCAAATACGAGTGACTGGGTTGTGGCCACTGCATGCAATACACGGAAAGAAAACACCGACTCTGAGCACACACAGACGAGCCCTACAATTGGGCTCAGCTCTGAGGGGAGGGCCGTTCCCTCAGAACACAGTGTCCTCTAAGTCAGACACGTGTCAAAATTGTCAGTGCAGTCCTGGCTCGTATCAAACATCCAGGAAGCCGTGGGGTGAGCATGAGTGTCAGTCCATCCCATTCATTTTCCACACAAGTCAGAAGGGAGCAAGAGCCACAGCCGCCTGCGGATCTCCGCCTCAATCCTCCCCAGACCCTGCTGTCTGGCTCGTGTGTTTTGAGCACACCTGGAACAAAGTCTAGTTCTAGCCTTTTCTCTTTGCTTAGTGTCCTCTATTGCTCAGATGTAGGCTCCTCCTCTAGAGAAATCAGCCACAGCACTGGTCCCTGAAGGAGAAAGTCTTACCAGCAGTTTCTGAGATACTGTGTAAATCTTCCAGCAGAGTCTCCATACCCCAAACAGCTCTGCTCAGGGTGAGCTGCCTGCCTGAGACAGTACAGAGCGTCTGATCATGAGCCCAAGGAGATGAGTGCCCTTCCTCCTCCCCCTCCCTGACCCTCACCACCCTTCCGCATTGCTGAAACACTGCACTCCTCCCTCAGCTCTGCTCTGCTGACTATACAGCCCCTGCAGGAGGAGGGATGCCCTGCTGGCACTGGCTTTGTCAGGTTGGAGACATTGTCTGGAATATTTGTCTACGTTTCTGTTTTTGGAGCTCTCTCACCAGACCCTCTGGCAGTCTTTGCCAGTTCGTACATAGAGTCAAAAGCCGTAAGTATGCACAACATAATCCAAAGTATTAGTACCAGAACAACAAAAAGGTTTCTTAAAAAAGATCACTTCGTTTGCATTTACAAGACTAAAAACTATGCAACAAATAAATTACAAATGTACATCTCAGCAGCATCAGGGTAAGAGTGCTTATATATCTAGAAACACTGTGGCCACAATGACAATCCAACTGTGGAAAGTTCCTAACCCCAGAAGACGTAAGGTCACCCTCCACCACCACATTTTCCCTTTAGCCTCTCCCCAGCAGGAACAAAAAAGAAAGAGAACAGAAGAGTCTTAAAGACAGAAGAGGGGAGCGAGTAAAGGCCATGTCTGTGAGGCTGCACACTCAAAGCACACCCAGCCTGCGGGTTCCATGGTACTAGGACTAGCTCTTTAAGGCAGAGGAGAGACATCTGTGGATCCGGTGCTGTTGGCTCATTTCACTCATGTGGTCTCAGTGGCCGAGGATGAGGTACTTTTCTTCTTGAAGCGGGATCGAAGGGTTCTAGGCGGTGCCTGGTAGAGAAAGCAGAGAAAGGGTGTCCTCCATGCGGCTTGAGGGTGGAATCTTGGGGGCTAGCATCTGGGCCCGGGATACTGAGCATCACCTTCTTTGGCTGGCTCCCCCCAGCTGGTAGAACTGCTATGATTTCCCGCAACAGGAATCATGTGAGGTGAGGCTGAGACCCCTGAGAAGGCCCTCACAGCTTCCTGGGTCCGAAGGGAAGGCTGTGCAGAAAGGCATGCCTTCCTTGTTTCAAATGAGTTGAACAAGAGACATTTCCAGCCCATTGCTCATTTCTGTATTTCCTTTGGGAACTGTTTTCTGGTATGTATTTCAAACTGGACATGAAACTGTTTACTCTCCACTGAGCCATGCCACAAGGGCCAGCACCACCTCATCTCCCCAACAATGCCTGCAGGGACCTTTTCTTTTGAGGGTGGCACAATCCACAGGATGAATTATGATTGAAATGAAAGAAAAAGGAAGATTTTCTCTCCTAGCATGCCACCGAATGGGGTTCACAGAGCTGGCCCCAGCCCCAAGCTTCCCTGCAAGGACAGAACTTTCTCTCCATTGCCGTTTCACACTGTTGTCCCTTCTGACTGGAAGCCCTCTTCTTGTACATTTCTGTTCCCCGTGAGCACCAGCCCACAACTCCCATGTCTAGGAAATGCCTTACCTCTCTGACCTCTGCCTGGCCACACACAGCTACTTTTGTCTCTCATAGTGGTTTGGTTAGTGTTGCTCATTCATTGGACATAAGGTTTTTCTAAGTAGCTCAGGGTGGTGGAGAGAGATCATTTTGTAGCCCAGGTTGGCCTCAAACTTGTGGTCTTCCTGATTCAGCCTCCTGAGGGCAGGGTTGAGATTGCAGATGTGCTCCACACTGGCTAATCGTTCATCTCCCCCATACTGAAACACTGAACCCAAGGCTCATACATTGCTAAAGAAGCACTCTACCCACACTACAGTAAGCAGGGGAGGTGTGCGCAAAGCTTTAAACAAAACCACAACAAAACCACAAAAGTGCACACCTCTGATCCTAGTATTTAGGGGGTAGAGGCAGGAGGATCAGGAGTCCATGGCCAGCGTCCAAACTGAGGGAGTTCAAGGCCAGCTTGGACTACAAAATGAGAACCCCCCCCCCTTCCCAAATAAAAGGCACCGGCCCTGGGATATTTAGAGTGAACTCTCCCCATCATGAGGTTTCCCAGGCCCTGAGGCAGGTGAGACTCGTCCAGAACTAATCCATAGCTCAGTGGTTGAATGCTTACCTAGCATTTGTGGGAGGCCCTAGTTTGATCCCTTCACTGGAGGAGGTGTGGGGAAAGAAGATATGAGGAAAGATGAAATGCTCCTTGGACAGGAATGTGAGGTACGCCTATATCTGAGGTGCTTGTAGCTTCCTGCTCAGAGTGAACAAAAATGCTAAACCCCCATACTTGCGGCAGAATGTTTCTGAGCATCTCACTGATTCTCACCAGGGCCTCTAATTTTGTGTGTGCCAGGAATCATGACGTTCTCATAATGGACCCTCAGACCAGAAGGCTTGCTAGATAAAGAACTAGAAAGGAACCGAGTGGCTTTTCCCTGAGCCTGTGACTGGTGGCTCTCCACCCGTATCGCAGAACACAGCCTATGAGTGCCAGGAATGCTCCTTCTGCTGCTAAAACCCTTGTCTACATCCACAACTGGCCATAGTGCCAAGTATGCAAATGCACACATGCGTTGGCAGGCAGCTAGCAGCTACCTGGCGGTTTGTCCTGCCGGTTTAATGGAAGGAAGTCATTTTCCCCCCCAAGTACTCAGAATGTTGGGGATCACACGTGATACCATTCTCAGGACCCCCAGATCTCTAGTGCAAACACGCGCACCAGCCCACACCCCCAGACACCATGTACCTCCAGGGGCAACTCCGTCCTCCTCGGTGCCTTATACTTGTATATGAACTCCAACAGGTCCTCCTCCTCCTCGTCAGAAAACGCCAGTGGGCTTTGGACCTGGTGGGGCTCCCATGACTTCACACCACCCTCATTCACATCTCCCTCAACCACTTAATGTCCATCTAACAGAGGAGACAAAGTACAGCGAGGAGGGTCAGTGCAGGAAGGAACAAGGAAGGGCAGGATTAGGGACACAGCACAGCAAGCCTGTTAGGACAGCCAGGGACCCAGTCGGAAGAAGCCCCACTGTCTTCAGGGAAGACTAAGCAGCACATGGCCCAGAAGCCACCGAACAGTCACCAGGAGGACAGAAGAAGAGGCTCCCTTAACTCTGACACTTGCCAAGCCCTGACGCGTATGCCCATGAGCTGACACTGGAAGAGTGCCCAGGAAATAGTCTTCTCTGAAAACAAGAGCTGTGCCCCCAAGGGGTGATGCCCAGCTTTCTAAATTGTACACACAGGTGGTGTCGACAGCACAGTGCCCTGTGCATGTGGCACGAGGCATTCTGTAAGAGACGGGTATAAAATGCCAAGAGACCTCAAAGGACAAGCTAAAGCTGAGCTGTGCAGACGTCATTTCAAAAGTCCTGGTGCCAGTGGGCCCTCATATACACAAAATCTGGATGTATTCCCCACTCCACCCCTAGGTGACAGCAGGATTCCTATTTCAGTCTAACCTGAATGAACCACAGGCAAAGCTCCAGAATTAAGTTGGCCTATTGAATGCAGCCATGTCACTGAGCCAGGATGTCCTAGTTTAAGCAGTGTAAAGTATTCTATTCCCATACTCAGTTTATCTGGCATCCACAAACACAGAAAGGAGATCTAGAGATGCACAGCTCATCTGATTCCACCACTCTGAGGTCTACGGACAGAAACCTGAGCTCTTGTTGGAATACCTTGCTACTGCTTCTGAAGTCATATTCAGCTGCAGAACTGGTTCAGCCTAAAAGTAGAGTATTGGTGTTATACTGGTCAGTATGGAATAAACCAGAGCCAGCAACTAACAACTTTTCCGTTTCCGCTGCTATGCTCGACGGCAGCCAGCAGGGGGCAGCACGAGAACACACTGCTTTCAGCGGTCCTGGCGGAGCTGAGCAGTGGGTGGAGAGCCCACTGCGCAGGCTGTGCCTTGTCAGGGCCTGACATCATAATTTTGCCTTGAAAAGAATATTTTTTTTCTTTCTTCTCTTTGTGCTTCCCGCAGTCTGTTTACTTTAAGTATAGTTGCCTTCTTGTTCTCCCCTGTCCGAATCAGCTTGTTGAACTCGATAATAGTAACCCCACCTTCCTTGAACACTGGTTCTCCAGAGCCTCGTTGCCCTGAGCCCCGAGTAATGCTTCGAGTCCATACCCTGCAGCTCCTACCACATACCGTGGTTCTCTTGTCAGCCACACTGTCTCAGTTTAGCAGAAAACTTCCTGACTCGTTCCGGGATTGCAGCTGCTCATCCCTCATATCCCCTGAGCTTAGGAGGAAGAACTGGGCATGCAGCCGATGCTGTCACTCCAATAAGCTAACCGGAAGCCTGCCGCTATCTCAGAGAACTCAGCTCTGCTCTCACTAACCAGTGAGCATGGCACTCACTAACCAGGACATTCCTCTTGCCTGGGAGGAAGAATAAGGTTAGGCCCAGCCAGGACCCAAAGCTCCCAGGCCAAGGTAAAAATGCAGAGGCATCCTAGCCAGCTCCACCCAGCAAAAACCTGCATCCTGAGGATGGGGTTGGGCACTGGCTGAGTTTAGGCCTCTGAACAGGTGTGTGCTGCTCCCCTTAAGCCCTGTTTTCAGTGCTTTCCCTACACCAGTTGTCATGGGCATCAGAAGATAACCCAGAGACACAGCAGGATCTTGGAGCATCTAATTCCTCAGTCCACCAGCAGAGTGCACCAAGGCAGAGTGTCCAAACCATACATTAAGCACAACAACAAGAAGTACCTTGGAAGCTGGGCATGCATGGCTGTAATCCTAACACGGGAAATCGAGGCAGGAAAACTGTAATGGGTTAGCCTGGGCCACATAGTGAGCTCCAGGCCAGTCTGGACTATAGTGTGGAGATCCTGTCTCAAACACAAAAACAGAATAAAACAAACAAAGAAACAAAAAAACAATGCCCATCTTAGTACTGAAGTTGCTACCAGGGCTTTGTGCACATTCTCCACTGTAACCTTGAACAAGAACTGTATTTTGAAAAGTTGTGATCCTGTGACTCCTAGAAATGGAGTGAAATAGAAGCCAGACCTGATATGGGCAGAGGCTGGGAGCAAAGGAGGCCAGTGTGGGTGGCTGGAGGACAGAAATAGCATCAGATGAAAGTGACACAGAACCCCACCTAAAAAAAATAGCCCAACTGTTAAGATGGTCCCTGTCCAACCGTCAAGTGTGTTTACTTTTTTTTTTTATTTTAATTGTTTTTAGCACTGGGAATCAATCCAGGGCTTTGCGCATATATGTATGTGTATATATATATATTGAAACAAGCAGCAGAATAATAAGAACTAAGTCACCTTGAACTTGGCCACATTGAAGGGTGGCACCAATTTGAGGATCAGGACAAGTGGCTGGGCAGGAAACTCAGAACTATTCCTATAGATTTGCATAGACTCATGGCCCAATATGTCCTCAGCTTTAGCAATGGCTAAGAGCCCAAGGCCTGAGAACTTGTGTGGGTACAGGCTCTCCCATAAGAGGTCATGCTCCACTCTTCCCAACCCTCCAGCAACGGCAGCCCAGGCTGAACTGAACTGTCCTGGTTTCTACTTAAGGGCAGGGGTCCCACAACAGGGACTGTATGTGTTAGTGTCGGGCTCAACACTGGAGGCGGAGAGGAGCTGGGGAGTCTCAGCTCCTTACAGACCTGAACAGATGAACAGATCTGCTAGTGCCAAGGGCTGAGCCACCCCCCCCCACACAGCGTGGCACAACACCCAGGTTAGCTTACATCCCACACGGCACACATTAGTGACGCAAGGCAGCAAATGTGTTGGGAGGACATGCCTGTCTGAACACTTACATCCAGGGTCCCAGCAGTCACCATGGAGAGAGGAAGGAACATTTTGTTAGAGAAGGAGCTTTGGCATGAACTCTCATGTACTTAAATTTATGCCCCACATACTTGATTTAAAAAGGGGTCCGATACACCTCTCTGACTAATGACAGTTCAGGGAAGAGGAGAGAAAGGGGGGAGGAAAGGCAGTGGACAGGGGGTAATAATAGAAACACCTACAAAGAGACAAAGATTCAGGTAACAGCAAGGAGCTGACAGGCAGGCAGAACGGAGCGGGGGGTGGGGGAGAATGTTCTAGTGTCTGGGAAGCACAGTGTAGAATAGGCCCTAACTGACACCTGCTGCTTGCGAGGGTCTGTGAGCTAATGGCATGATAGCCACTGCCCTGTAGCTGACTGTCAGCCTCCTAAATGCCACCGTTCTCCACTGGGTTTGCAAACCCTTTAGAAAGGTCAGTCTCTGCTCAGGGATCCCATGTCTCTAAGGATGCCTAGGACCTTCCCATGCTCTGGACTGAACAGCACCAGCTTCCAGCCCAGCTGTAAGACAAACATCCCAAGATCATCTGCCAGCACTCCCAGCAGGGTGCCCTTCACTGGTAGCAAGCCGGAGGGACAACAGAAGCATTTAGCCCATCTCTCCCACCTTACGGAAGGGAGAACGAGGCCCAGAGAGTAGAGAGTTGTCCCTTAGGGACACTGAGGGGTGCACTGTGAATGACTCCTTGCAAGGAGCTCTAGGGGGCAGGAAGAAGATTTCAGAGTATTGCCTGTCAATGGGGCCCTGGGAGAATAGGGCCTGCAAAAACTAGGGTTGGGGCCAAAGCCTCCAGGACAGAACTCCACTCATAGCCATCACAGCTGGATGCTTCCAGCTCTTTGCTTCTAGCTCCCCCAAACACCCATCTGCTCTAAGACACCTGTTGGATTTTCAAATTCTTACCATCGGCTATTTAGGTGTCTGGTACGCAGACTCTGACTACAAAACTACTGGTGTCCCCCATAGGTGAAGGCATCCTAGGCCAGGAGGAACACATCAGAAAGGATGGACGTTAACTGACCTGGTCCCCGCGGGATACCACCCTGGCTCATGGCACTTACAATTCAACATGGAGAATGGGGGACAGAGGTGGCCATGGCCATCTGGGGACACAGCAGTGAGTTTCCCATGAACTAGGAAGTTTACCAGGCCTGTGTGCCAGTGTTGAGCATTGAGACTCCACAGCTTCCAAGGTGGACTGGGAGGCCCAGGTGCGCATGGTGAAGCCTAATTGAACGCTGCTCTCCCACTGTGTTCCTGCCTGTCGCTTGTCTAGGACTTAAGGCTGTAAAAAGATTTCTTTATTTTTTATGTGCACTGATGTTTTGCATGCACAGATGCTAAACCCTCTGGAACTGGAGTTACAGATAGCTGTGAGCTGCCATCTGGGTGCTGGGAATTGAACCTGGGTCCTCTGCAAGAGCAGCCAGTGCTCCTGACTGCTGAGCCATCTCTCCAGCTCTGAGGTACATCTTCTAAGAGCAGTATAGCTAGCCTCAGAGAGCCACAGCTCCACCAGCCGTCACTCACACACTCTGACAACCAGCAGCAGCATCAGGAGTTCCTGTCTAGAAGTGGAGACCCAGAATCCTGAGTTCACCCGGCTATTCCTGCCTGTAAAAATAGTAGTCACAGGCCACAGAGATGACCCAGATAGTGAAGGCGCCCACCTCCAAGTGCAGTGATCTGAATTTGATCCCTAAACTCATATTATAGGAGAGAACTGGCTTCCCAAGTTGTTCTCTGACTTTCAGACACAGGCTGTGACATACACATGTGCACATATCACTCCCCATACGCAAATAAATAATAGAATAAGAATAGCAGTTACCCTTCAAAATGCCTTTTAACAGCCTTTCCCATAATAGTGCAGGAAGGAAAGCAGGGGCCTTTATGATGACGAAACAGGCTCAGAGCAGTTAGGTGACTCACACAAAGTTTCACAGCTAGTAAGTGGAGAGCTTAGTAAGTAGGCCAGAGCTCCCTTAGCAGGGCCGGGATCCCCTGAAAACTCAGGGCTTCCTCCCTTCAAAGCATCAGGGCAAATCCCTGTGTCCTCAGGACCCCCTCCCTGTACAGGGATGTGTAGGCCTGTATGTTGGTTTAGAGGTTCGCACATACATCTCTGACCTTTCTTCTACGAGGTAGATAATTCTCTTGTGGAACATAGTTTGGCTTGGTGACTTGGGGCCATTAGACCGGGTGCTAATCTGACTCCAAAGGCAAGGTCATGAAAGATCACAGCAGCTTCCCGACTGGCCTCTCTATCCTGACCCATGTTTCAGGCCTCTCCAGCAGTGGAGAGATCTTGGAGTGGGTCTGCCAAGCTCAGTCAGGCCTTCGGGTGGCTGAGCCCAGCCACCATCCTGGCTGCAGCTTCCTGAGAGGCCACAGAAAAGTGAGACAGTGTGTTTGCATCCCTTAAGGGTCTTGTCCCCTCATCTGGCCCATGCAGCTGAAAGGGAGCTCCAAGATCAGGGGCCGGCACCCGGTTAGCGCCCCCTGAAGCAAGCTGAGTCCAGCAGGCTGCGGGCAGGCTGGCTGCTACTCACCTTTCCGGGTCCTGCAGGTGGCACAGCAGGTACACACTGTAGGAATCGGGTAGGGCGCTGTCAGAGATAGCCCCACCCAAAGGATCCAGGCAAGCAGGAAGGCCCCAGAAGTGTGCGGACTCCCGGAGTCAGAATCCCAGGAAGAGGGAGGTCTCAACACAGACTACAATGTGGGAAGGGACCATCTCTGATTGAGCTTCCTCTAGGGTCAGCCCCACTTCCGACATCTAAGGAGATGGGAACTGTGAAAGTTTTTCCTGGGAATAACTACCCCCCCCCCCCCCAATCTCTCCTAAACCTTTTGATTCAGAGTCCTCCGGGAAACCTCCTCAGATTGATCCCTCAGTCCCAATGAGCTAGTGTCTGAGCACTTGACAGAAGACCTAATTGGCTACTGCTTTGAACATTGCATTCAATGGTCTTGAGTCCATGTGGGCCTTGGCGTATAGTGGGTGCTCACTAAATCCATGCTGACCCCGGGACTCAGTGTGGAAGGCTCTCTTCATTCTCTCACCTCTGTGTACCCTTCCTGGTGTCTAGGGCCAGCCATCCAGCGTGCTGTCCCTCTCAGTTCACTCTGCAGGGAGGCAGCTGGGTCAGCTCTGCAGGGTGGGGGCTGGGGGGAGGGGGAGGCAGCCTCACCCAGGGTGCTGAAAGCAGAGACCTACGCTTCTCCACCTACTGCTCGGCGGATCGTGTGCTCTCCTTGCCCTGCCTCCCCAGGGGCCATTTGTGTGCTTGGCATGCGGCGGGCATGTGGAGGTGGGCTGGAGGGGGAGGCACAGACCCAGGGTCTCTGCCAGACGCTTGCACGCAGCATGAGCACACCTGCACAGCTTCCGCGTCTTCTTCCTCCTGTTTTCCTTCCTTGAGATGCAGGGAGCCAGTGCATGTCCTCCGTGGCTGAGCAGAGCACGCTCAGGGTTCCCTGGACCCGCTGCATGGCTCTATGCGGCACCTCCCTCCCCTGAATTCCAGCATCTACATGCATCTTCTTGCTTACTTGTGCTCTTTCAAATTCTCTATTATTTTGTGTAACTTTTGTGTGTATGCATATGTGTGTGTGAGACCGCTTCTGCTTGTGAGTGTAGGTTGATGTTGGTTTCTTCTCTTGCCCTCTGCTTTGTTGTGAGAACCTGGGGCTAACTGCTTTGTCTAGATGGGCTGGCTGGGCCATGTCTCGGATTCTGCAGTGACTTCCCTCCAGGGCAGGCATCGCAGGGGCATGCTCCTGCCCCAGCCTTTTCCCTGGATGCTGGGATCAGAATCTCATGCTATACAGCAAGCACCTTACCAGCCGAGTCATCTCGCCAGCTGCTGCTGTTACCCTCCTACATGCCTACCTACCTACCAACTATGTGTGCATGTATGTATGTGTCTATCATCTCTCTATGAATCTATGTCCCTATCTATCATCTATGTATCTATCATCTATCAATCAATCAATCTATCTATCTATCTCTCTGTCATCTATCTATCTATCTATCTATCTATCATCTATCTACCTATCTATCATCTATCTACCTATCTATCTGTCATCTATCTATCTATCTGTCATCTATCTATCTATCATCTATCTATCTGTCATCTATCTAGCTATCTATCATCTATCTGTCATTTATCTATCAATCTATCTATCTATCTATCTGTCTGTCTGTCTATCTATCTATCTATCTGTCTATCTGTCTGTCTATCTGCCTCCCTCCCTATTTTCTTTCCCTGGAGGACTCGTCAAGTAGTTCTGGCCGGGAACTCACTATGTAAATGAGGCTGGTCTTGCACTCACAGAGAGCCTCCTGCCTCTGCTGGGGTTACGGGCATATTTCAGCTCACCAGGCTGTGCTTTTACTCCATAGAAGAACCCATTATGGTTTGTGCATTTCCATGGGGCATCTGCTTTCAAGATCCACCAGCGTCCATTGACTCTGAGGCCTCCAGCTGCTACGTGGACAGGGCCTGCAGCCTTGCCTTTACCTGTTCCCTCTCCTAAGTGGTCGTCAGCTCCTGCCACCTCTCTCTCTCTCTCTCCTCACAATCCTAAAACATGACATGAGGGCCTTTTCCTCAAGAGAAAGCTAAAGAACTGGGTCTTCTTCCTGCGAAAGGTCAAACCCTCTGCTGTGACGCAGGCGATCTGTGGCTGGAAGCACACAGGACTGAGGGAAGGAAGTGGGCTCACAGGAATGAGCTGGAACACATGGTGACTGCCTCGGCGAGTGCTGTCAGCTTCCTTGCGGGGCACTTTCTGCATCCTATGAGCTCAGTGTTGCCTAGCCAGGATGCCCCGTGTTTGTGTACTCAGTCCCCAGCTGGTGGTACTGCTTTGGAAGGCTGTGGGACCTTTGGGAGGTGGGACCTTGCTGGAGGAAGTGAGTCACGGGGGGAGGGCCTTAAGTTTTGATAGCCAGACCCCACTTCCAGTTCTCTTCCTATTTCTTGACCTCTGACCCAATGTGCCATAGCCTCATATTCCTGCTACCATGCCTTTCTGGTTATGATGGCCTGTGCCTTCAAACCATGAGCCACAGGAAACCCTCTCTCCCTTCCATTGTTTGTCAGTCAGTTATTTGGTCACAGCAATGAGAAAAATGGCATACTGAAGCCCAGTTTGCTCCCTTACTCTGGGGCTCCTTACCCCACTTTCCTCACACTGTGGACAGCTGGGAGGGACAGGGCATACCCAGATGACTTGACTTCCTCTGCCAGACTTTTCCCCAGGGACCCCATCTCTCACCTTGTGGACAGCAGCCCCAGCTCCACCATGGGCACTTCGGCCACATACCCAGGAAATAATCCACATCTCATGTGTCTTTCTTTCTGGAGTGATTTTGATTTAAGCCCCAGAGCAGCTGGGGAGAGTGCTACATTGCCTGACCTCCCCACCATGGCCCAGCACCCCCTCTCTGAAGGGAGGTCTCAGGATAGCAAGGGATCTCACCACTTCTGCCAACACCACCACAAATCCTAAACCTTCTTCTGTCTGTTGCTGGGCTGGGAGCTATTGCAGGCCTTGGAGACATCCCCATCATCCCTGAGACACCCCAACCTCCTGCCGTTTCATTCTGAGCCCTGGCCTGAAAAGTCTTCCAAGAGGAGGTATGGGCAGCAGAGCTAGACTCTGGTTCTGCAAGGCGTCCACAGAGTGCATGACCTCTCTGCTCCGGCTGCTTCTGCTTGGTTCTTCTCTATAATGACAAAGTAAACTCTTCAAGGGTTTAGGACTGCCTGAGCCTGTTTCCCAGCCAAAGCAGGACTCCTTGCCTGACCTTTCAACTTCAGTGTGGGCCATTCCAATAGCAGAGCTCACACTGCCTCACAGAGAAGTGTTTGTGTCCTGAACGCTTTCAGGGTTGTAAAGTGCCTTCTGAGATAAAGCAATAGGAGGATTTGTAGCAGTAGCTGCTTACTACCTGGCACCAGGCATGGTCCTGAGTACTCTTACCCAGCTTATTCTAACTGGACGCTCACAGCCAACACTTTCCCGCCGGCAGTCCTGCCCTGCTTCTAGACTGAAAACATCTCCCATCAAAAGTATATGACCTTCAAACCTAGAGGTAGTGCAAAGGGTATGGTCTTGGTCAGGGAAGAAGTGATGAATACCAAGGAATGTTGATGCTATTGAGTGTTCAGTGTTATTATCGTGTCCAGACCTTGTGCTAGCCCTCAGAATCAGGGTCTTTCGGGGGTCACGAGAGCCCAGGAGCCTTTCATGGTGCCTCTTAAAGCACAGAAGGGTCCAGGTGCCCTGGGAATCCTGGATGGCATGTAAGGGCAGGGCTGACACTGTGAACATAACATATGTTCCCAACAGCCCAAGTCCTATTTCTTCTGTAACAAGGAGGGGGAGAGGTGCTGGCCTGGCCGCCACACTTCCTGCTGCCCACCACTTCCGTCAGCAGCTGTGCTTTGCTCCGGAGTCACTGTCATCTCCTCAGGATCCATCTTGGAAACTAAGCTCCCTGTCCATGCGCTGACCTCAGCTCTAAGTGCTCACACTGCTGGACCTTGGGCTCAGTGTGGTCCTTGGTAGGCGCAGGCTGTGGGCATGCAGAGTGAGTAGGCAGTCAGAGATGGAGTGGAGACAGTGGAGAAGGGGAGAGGAAGTACTCATGGAGGAGGAAGGCCCGTGGTACCACCTGGCTGGGGGGGTGGAAGAAGATGCTCAGGTGGTCATGAGACCTGAGTGTGGGGCTAAAGAGAGTAGAAAGAGCTCCCAAAGCACAGACTTGCTCCTCAGCCCAACTTGGCCCAGATGCCAGCACTCTGATTTCTCAGACAATAGCTCACCTGTGGGAGAGAGGAATCTCTAGTGGCCTAACACTCCCTAGGCCAGCTCACTGAATGGCACACGTGGTGCTATGCTCCTCATAAACCTGGTGCAACCTAACACGTCTCTGTTGGTGACAGGTCATGGGGTAAGGGACACCTTGTGTCATCCAGCATGCGCCTCTTAATGGAGGCCCAAGAGTTCCAAAGGGAAGTGGGACGACCTACCTGAGCTGCCGGCACTCTCAGAAGCACTCCTGGACATCTTGGGCTGGCCGTGCTTGCCGCTGGACCGCCCGGTCCCCGGTGGAGGGGGCCCTGAGGGAGCAGGGGCACCATCACCCCTGATGGTGGTGAGGTCCTGCATGCTGAAGCTCCGTAGTCTCTCTGACAAGGCTCCCTGTCCCTGGACACGACACAGGAGAGCACAGGTCAGAGCCCTTTGGGCAGTAGTGGGGACAGACATGAGATGTGACAAAGGCTGAGAGACTTTTGCTCTGTGACTAGACAAGGAAGAAACCAGCCATGGTTTGCCTCTGTTGTGGTTCCCAGGTAGACCTGCTGATGTGTGGGGTTACGTCGACAGCAAAGTTGATTTTAGATACCATTTCTTCCTTTCCTTTCTTTTTACTTTCCTCTTTTCTTTCCTCTCCTTTCCTTCCCTTTCCTTTCCTTCTTCCTTTCCTTTCTTCCTTTCCTTTCCAGGCCACCTCTGGGGCTCAGTTGTCACTCCCCTTCTCTTTCAGAGATGTTCCCTTCTCTCTTTCAGACACCTCCAAGGAAATCTGTAGGTAGGATGTCAGTATTCTCTGCAGCTCCCACCTCCTTTTTGTTGTTTGTGGTAGGTTTATGTGTCCAGGCAAGTCTTGAACTTGCTGCTTACCTGTTAGGATGATCCTGATCCTCTTGCCTCTCCTTCCCAAATGCTAGAATTACAGGCATGGGACACCACACCTAGTTTATGTAGCGATGGGCTCAAACTCCGAGCTTTATGTTTGCCGGGCAGGTGTCTGCAGCCACTGCAGTCCCTATTCTACAGAGGTGGCTGGAGGCCTTGGCTTCCCACTTGCAAGTCTATATATGGCCACGTTAGCCTCAGTTCTCAGAATCTGGTTACAAAATCAAATCTAATACTCTCCGCACTCGGCCCTTCTTTCCAGAGGCTAGAAAATGCATATGACATGACAGTAGTCATTTTTTAAAAAAATTGTGTGCAGCTGAGATGGTTTACAATGCGCACTTACTCATATTGGTGCATGTAAGCTTCATAAAATACTCAAAAGGTAATGAATCGGAGAGGAAGAAATGATATTTAAAAATAACTTTGCCGTTGATGTAACCACTCCATGTGCTGAAGGAGCCGTGGGGTGAATCTCAGTGTGGATGTATTCTGTTGTTGGGAAAGCAAGACAGAAGAGCAAATCTTCCCTCCGCCACCGGGTCCTGAGTGACAGTCTGTGTGAGGAGAGAGGGTCAAGGTGAGGACTGAGGCCTGGATGTCGCTGCAAGCACATGTGCCTTAGAGCAGGAGAGAGGCTGGTCACATTTTGTTATTGTTGTTTAGAATTTTGTTTGTTTTGTATATTTTTATTTATAATTTATTATTTGAGACTTTCATACATGCATTTAACATCTCTTGATCAAATCCATGGAAGCCTTACCCTTGTCAAGGAGCTGTTAGCAACTGATGGCTGTAGGCAAGGTGGGGGAGTCAGTTATCTTTTTAAAAGATTATTAATGTGTGTGTGTGTGTGTGTGTGTGTGTGTGTGTGTGTGTGTGTGAAGTTATAGGCAGCTGTGAACCGCTCGACATGGATGCTGGCAACCAAACCTGGGTCCTCCTGAAGTGTAGCACATACTCTCAATCACTGAGCCATCTCTCCATCCAGTTTTCTGCAGTAGCGAGGCCTCTGGTAGGTTGCCCATACCAGCCCATGTTCCAGTATGTGAAACTATGCAGTTCCATGCACTAAGCAGACTGTCTGAGGAAGAGGACCCTCAGTGGGATGGGGCTGGTGCTGCCAAGAATAGCGTTGGGGCTTGGAGCAAGCAGCTGCCCGGCAATGGACTTGGGTGTGTCAGAATGCTGGCGACCATGCGGCCTCCCGCAAGTACTTGGGGAGGCAATGGGAACCAGAGAATATGGTGGGAGTGGCATCTGATTTTCACAGTGAAGGACTTGTGGATAACAAGGGAGGGCGGACATAACAGCATTAGCAAATCAGCACAGACGCGACGAGGGCACTGCAGCAGGAAAATGAGCAAGGGCCAAAAGCACCAGACAAAGGTTTCACAGTTGGGAGGAGAACTGGATCATTGTTATAAAACAGTGAACTAAATGGATGAATAAAGCACAGCCACTTGCTAAAAAGGACGGTCTAAATTTGACAAGGAACAAAAGAGGGCAAGGGCATAAAATAATAACTGATCAGGTTGTGTTCATGTATTTAGGAATGTGTATGCACACATATGCAATAATATGTAAAGAAAAGAGACCATAAATTTAAAAGAGTGCATGAGGGAGGCTGAAAGAAGAACAGGGAAGGAGGGAAATGATATAATCGTATCATACTTTCAAAAATTATAGCAATAATAAAAACAGCGAAACCACAAACTACTACAACAAAGGAGTGAGCTGGGGGGGGGCAAGCAAAAGGGGATAGCACAAGGCTACATGATGCTCTGAGAAAGGAAATAGGTCAATTCTCAACATACGAAAGGTAAATTAAGAACTGTATCAAGGGAGCTAACAGCAATGACATGTAGGGCATGGTGGTTCACACCTGTAATCCCAGCGTTCAGTAGCTGAGACAGAAAAACTGTCACAAGTCTGAGGCTAGCCTCAGCAGCATAGTTCCAGGCCAACCTGGGCCACAGAGTGAACCTTATTCCCCCCAAAGCCAACAGCAACAAAAACAAACTGAAATGGATTAAGTAATCAAACATATCAAGTTAGAACCATTAATCTATAAAAAACATAAAGTATTATATCCTTAAGATACCCACTGCATAGAGCTAAGTATGTGAGAAGGCCAGCTAAGGGCCTGGCGAGATGGCTCTATGGCTGAGACTTGCTGCTCTTCCAGAAAAGCGGAGTTCAGTTCCCAGCACCCACATCAAGAGGCTCAGAAATGCCTGTAACTTCAGCTCCAGGAGGATCCAGCACTTCTGGCCTCCAAAGCACTCACAAAAATATGCACCTCCTCCCCCACACAGACCCCCCAATAAAGATAAAATAAATCCTTAAAACCGAAGTTTTTATTTTTATTTTTTTATGCTAACTAAATGCTGGCTGCTGCTGCCGCCTGCTGTCTTCCATACCTAAGATGCTATTGAAATCAGCGAAAGAAAAGACAGCGTATGGCCAAAAGGACTAGGTAGGGTTTCATGACCTCATGCCCAACTATGGGCAGGGACTAACTCCATCAACAAAAGCTTCTGGATCTTGTAAATGCTCTGTACCAAACCTGAGGGACACAGCAGCCAGACAGCATGTACCCACTTGGCCTGGGTTCAGCTTCACGCACAGAGCCCAGCCAGCGTAGCTCCAAAATCACTAGCATCAGGAAGATCTCGAGAGGCAAGGTTAGGAAAGAGGAGATGAGGGTGGCTCAGGACCAAGCTGAGCCTGCACTGAGGGAACCACAGAAGCAACGACACAGGCGTTCTGAAAACAAAGCAGAACAGCTGGAGCGGTCTGAAATCAACGTGCCTCTCGTTTGAAAACCTCTTAGCCCTGCTCAGGCTCTACTCAACCTCATTCTCTTTTACCTCCCAGGAGGCCTACTTCAGCTGTGCTTGGGAGAAGCCCTGTCTTGTTATTTGGAAGCTGTCATCTTCTGCAACATCTTCTGCCTGCCACACTGGGTTCCCTACTTTGGGAAAATAATTTGGATTCTCTGCGTTTGAAAACTCACAAATAGCCAGGCAGTGCTCCCAGCACTTGGGAAGCAGAGGCAGGCAGATCTCTGAGTTTGAGGCCAGCCTGGTCTACAGAGTGAGTTCCAGGACAGCCAGGGCTACACAGAGAAACCCTGTCTCAAAAAACAACACCAGGTTAAAAAGTATTCCAAATGTCTATGGCCACACTGAAAGGCAAGCATTCACATATCTTTCTAAATCTCATCGCCACCCCCTCTCTCCAGGGTCTCACTACATAGCCCTGGCTGGCTGGAACTATGTAGATCACAAAGATCTTGAACTCACAAAGGTCTATATGTGTCTGCTCCCCAAGTGCTGGCATTAAAGGGATACACCACCGTTACCTGACTATCCTTTTTCTTTTGACTATGTACATGCATATATTGCATGCGGGTTACTGGGGCACGTGTGTATCTGCGTGTGTGGAGGTCAGGGGACATCCTCGGGAACACTGTACTCCCGTTGAGTCAGGATCTCTCCTTGACCTGGATTCACCAAATCAGGCGAGGCCACCCTGGAAGTCTGTACTTCTCCAGCACTGGGATAAGCCGGTGCCACCACACTTGAGATGTGCACACGGTTTGGGCACTCAGATGCTCATACATGCACAGCAGGTGCTTTACGGACTGATGATTTCCCGGTTCTCACTCTTGAAATGACTGCGAAAACTAAGCATAGTTTCCCCTGCCTTCCTTGCTGCGGTGGCTGGCATTCGGATGCAGTCTTGTCCAGTAGGTTGTGAGGAGAACTCCGCTGAGGGATTTTGGGGTAGGGAGATATTTTCTCTTCCTGATGTGCAGAAGAGAAGGTCCTGCCCTGCTCCTTTCTCTCTCCCTTCAAAGGTGGTTCAGATTGTGGAACTGGTGCGAGGAGCGTCATAGAGCCATTGCCTAGAGTCTGATTGTAAAAACGGCAACCTCCATCCACTCCTAGGCTTCCTATAAAGAGTTTTCTTCAGGTCATAGACACAGTCTTCCACCTCTGAAGTCACAGTGGGTCTTATAATTGCATCTTCTATCACTATCTCCAACCATACACACATACTTGGTTATCACCCATGACAGGACCAGACAAAGGGAAGGTTCAGTTAAGAGGAAGGAATATGGGTTATGGTTGTCTAAAGCTACACCGACCTCTTCTGGAGCCATTAAGGAAATGGCAACAATATAACAGGCATAATAGGCATTAACAGCAGAGATGAAAATTTTGCAAAAAAACAGCTGTTTATCACTAGCCCATTTGCAAGAACCAGCGAAAGGGAGAACATGGGCATCAGTGGGTGGGCTGAGATGCAGCAATCAGCAGACTTTGACAGGAAGGAGTGAGACCTTAGTGAGACCTTAGTCTGTGCTTCTGCGCTCTTTATTTATTTACTTACTTACTTATTGCGTCTTCCAATAAATTTATTGGGTCTCTCAGAGTTCTGAGTGTCCTGGAACTCAATATGCAGACCAGGCTGGCCTTGAACTCACAGAGATACACCTACCTCTGCCTTTTCTGGGATCAAAGGCATGTACCACCCTGCCCAATTCTGTGCTCCTTTTAATTTTGTGCACAAAAGTATTTTGTTTTGTTTTGTTTTTCATCTCAGTCTAGCTGGACTTGGTGTGCCTGTAATCCCAGTGCTTTGGGAGGCAGAGGCGGGTGTATCACTGTGAGTCGGAGGCCAGCCTGGTCTACAAAGTGAGTCGAGGACATCCAAGGATGCACAGAAAAACCCTGTCTAGAAAAAGCCAAAAGAGAGAGAGGAAGGAAGGAAGGAAGGAAGGAAGGAAGGAAAGAAAGAAAGAAAGAAAGAAAGAAAGAAAGAAAGAAAGAAAGAAAGAAAGAAAGAAAAGAAAAAACATCTTGGTCTAGTAGTGTGTTTTAAATAAGCAGCAGTAAACGTTCTGAGCGAAAGGCATTGTGTCCCCACTTCATTAGCAATGTTTCCTTTCTTAGTAGCACTTGATCTAAGGACTTCCAGACAATGGAACCGGTTGCACCTCTCTGCACAGCTTCCGAACCCCATCCAGACCCCCTGCAGCACGCTCTCAGGGGCACCGTCCCGTACTCCACATAACTGTACTTAACTCTGGGCAGTGTCTGCTGCTTTTCCTCTGCAGCCGTTTCCTTTACTCCTGCAGACGGGCAGACCCTGGCTGCTTGACCCGCAGCAGGGGGCAAGGAGTCGGAAAGCATGAGCACTCTAGAGCCCGAGCGAGGTGGCTACCGGCGCCCACCCCACCCACTCCCGTACTGTCAGCCCGGGCCCAGCCTCGGGGGGGGGGGTGTTCTGGTAAACTGAGTGCAGGGCACAAGGACAGGGCCACACCAGTAGAGCAGAGGAGAGCCCCTTTCGGAGAACTTGGGTATGTAAGTATGTGAACCACGTGGAAAGAGGTTTTTTGTTGTTTGTTTTGTTTTTGTTTAATTGTGTAGCTCAGGCTGACCTAGAACTCTGTTTGTAGACCAGGTTAGCCTTGAACTCACAGGCCTGCCTGCATCTGTTTCTCAAGTGTTGGGATTAAAGGCATATATCACCATGCCCAGTTGTTTTAATTTTTTAGACAAGGTCTCATGTACCCTAGGCTGACCTCGAACTTGCTAAATAGCCAAGGGATCTTTCTGCCTCCACCTCCCAAGCACTGGGACTTGGGGTGTGCAAAACCACACTCAGTTTTTGTGGTGCTGGAGATTTGAACCCAAGGCTTCGGGGGTGCTCAGCACTCTACCGACTGAGTTGCACCCCAGCCTGAGACGTGTATCTGTTGGGCGGATTTTAGTACTTTCCCACACTAAACAATGCCAATTTATTCTGTCCCAGTGGGGATCGGCACAGTTTTGCTGGCTAAGGAGGTGGACGGGGTCCAGCTGTCCACGGTCAGTGCCCAGGACTATCTGCTCAGTGAAAGCATGCTTCGAGTGGCAGGCTAGATGGGTGGCTAGGAGTGACCCCACGCTCTTTTGTCTTTTTTGCATCTTGGACAAGACTCATGCAGTCCTTTAGAAAGGTACTGCGACTGAACTCCCAGCAACATACAGCAGCCTCCCGTGATGACCCCGAGGACACCATTTTGTGAATACAGGGCTCCCATGATCGTGACACATGGTTCAAACCCGAAACCGTGCAGGCAGTTTGGATTTGTTTTGTTTTTAATTTTTACTTATTTGGTTGTACGTGTATGAGGTTTTGCCTGCATGTGTGTACTGTACCACGCGCATGTCTGGTGGCCATGGAGGTCAGAAGTAGACATTGGATCCCCTGGAACGGGAGTTACAGACATTTGCAAGGCACTATATGCATGCTAGAAACTGAACCTGGCTCTCAACCACTGAGCTATCTCTGTAGCTCCTATTTTTTTTTTTTTTACTTTGGAGACACAGTCTCTTAAAGCCCGGGCTAGCCTCAAGCTTACCAGGTGGTAGTCAAGGTGACCTTGAGCTGCTGATCTTCCTAAGGGCTAGAATTACAGGTATGCACCACTGTGGCCCGAGGGCATATATATTCAACATCAATTGAAACAGAACTGAGAGGTAAGACAGACAACTCCAGAACAATTTAAAGACCTGAGCAGGTTCTAAAGAGACCCACCAGGTCACGGGGGACGGCACAGAATAGTGTGAATTTTAACTCCTCTCCCACACCCCCAGTTTGCAAAGCCCTCCGTGGATGACAATGAGGGTAAGAGCAACATGTTTCATGTTTTAGTGAGTCAGGCAATTGACAACAAAGCCACTAGCATAACCACATTTCCCAGGGGTAACTGAAGAAGCGTTAGTGCTTCCTGCTACACCTCACGCCATCCCAGCCCGCTGACAGCTCCGCAGCCCTTCGTGCTCAACGGCAGGGCCAGGAAGCCCTGCTTCAGCATGCCACACGGGGCTTTATTAGAACAAAGACAAACAAACAAACAAAAACCGGATTAACAAGACAGAAAGAGATGAGGATTTCTACCTTGAGAGTATCAGTACACACTCAATTCATTCTCCAGGCATTCAGCAAAGGGGGCGGGGACTGAGTGAGTTAGTCACGTGTTAGATGCCGCCAGACCAGCACACTGAAAGGCTCTGGTATGATGGCCAAGTGCAGCTGGCCTGTGTTCTGGCATGGAGTCACACATGTCACACACAGGTGTCAGCAAGACACCTGCCTTGGATCCAGACCAGAGGCTGGTGGGTAGAGATGGCGGGTGAGCCTCTCTACCTGACTGGACTGGTTTGGAGTTAGTCACACCTCTCACCGGGGTTACCTGCCCTTCTCTGAGGTCCAAAGAGGAGACAAAATGAAAGAGTCGAGCCACCTGATAAAGGGCAAAAGGGGAACAAAAAAAAAAAGCTATGGACACAGGACAACAAGAGGGCCATGTCGTCCTCACCCTTTCCTTCACTCTTCGCTCACTCACTCGCTCAGCCCATGCATTTCTCTGTCTACACAACAAATGCTGATGGGATGCCGACTCCATGAAGTCCTGAGGAGGAAGGAATATCAGTGTGAAGTGGTTCCCGCTTCCGGGAGCCTCAGCCAGAGCAGGGCACCAGGACAGAAACTCAAGAGGGCAAACGAGCAAGCTGACAAAACATGGAGCATTCTGGGTGGAAGGACAGCACGGCTGGCTGGAGTCTTCGTGGGGGCCTCACACACAAGACCACAGCTGTGCAAGGTGAGGGCTGACACACCGGAAGAAAAGCAGGGACAGACTGAGCTCTCTACTGGAGGGTTTAGAGTAGTGAGTTAGAAAAAAGATATTAGGATATTGAGAACCTTCTAGAAACAGTTTGTGAATGATGCTGAAAACTAGCCCCAATACCCTAACATCTTTCTCTCCTGTTTTTCTTTTCATTTTGCACCTAGGAACAGGGGTGTCTGTGGTGGAGGTCTGTTTCCTGACCTCTGTTTTGGGAAGGGGCTCTTGATGAGAAATAGCAGGCTGAATCAGGCAGCCTGGTGACCCAGATCTCTGCATCAGGTCACCCCGATCATCCAAAGCAGGCAACCCCAAGGAACCAGGGGTTCAGGACTCTCCAGACACTCAGCTGTCAAGACCGTTGTCTCAGTTGGAAGGGTTCCCTACCCTCTGCACTCTCCAGAGTCTCCAGCCTTCCAGACTTGGGGTACGCTCTGGCACCCGGGTAACGACTCACAGTAGTCTCCGGCGCTTCACCCCTTTCTTCCACTCCTCAAGTCCTAGCCTTTCAGCTCTTCCTCCTTTCCCCTCCTCTGCCCTCCAAACACGGACTGTTACAGTAGCTCTGCAGTGGCTGACTGCCTCTCTTCCCTTCCCGTCTGGGGCCCGTGCAGCCCAGCTCCTCCCCAGCCTGCCGGCAGCATCACACCTTTCTGTCCCTTCTGGTATTACACCTATCCGGCCTCTTCTTGCCATTCCAGAAATATCAGCCCTGAGTAGGAGTTTTTAAAGGTCAGATTGACCGGTAATAAATCAAATGAGTGAGAAACATTATTAAATGAATGCGAAATTTTATTTCCCAGTGAGTGATGCCCAGCTATTCAGATAGCAGGCTTTTGCCAAAATCTGATGATTGCCTTGTGGTGAGTTTCCAGTGGCAAGTCAAGAGAGTGGATGTAGTTTGTGGTGTGAAAAGGGGGAGGATGAGGAGACAGGAGCCACTGCATGGGTGCTGCTCCAGGCACGTGCTTCCCGGGACGCCATATGAACACGGCTCCAGGGACACAGTAAGTGAAGAGGGCACTATCCCACCGAAGCCAGAGTAGCTACAGGTGAAAATGGGAAAAGAAGACCAAGGAACACCCAAGATGTCCACAGAGGGCTTACGGCAGCTGCCCAAAGATGCTTTCCATGATGGAAATTAGTTTTACCTGTGCCAGCTACTGGCCAAGTAAGGAACTCAATATTTGAACTTAATTTCAGATAATTTATATTGAAGTAGACCCATGTGGCAACTGGCTATCACCATACTGGATAGAATAGGGTTAGAGAAATAAAGATGGTGTATATTTTATATCAACTAAGGTGTTTTTGTATTTTTTGTTTGTTTGTTTTTTTAATACAGGGTCTCTACGTATCCCTGGATTTCCTGGAAATCTATGTAGACAAGGTTAGAATTGAACTCACAGAGGTTCACCTGCCTCTGCCTCCCAAGTGCTAGGATTAAAGCTGTGTGCCACCAAGACCAGCACATCAATTAGGTTTAATGAGTAATACCAATTAAAGTACCTCAAAACTAAGCATGGATGCTTCTGGTTATTTAAATCTTTTATTTTTTTTTTTAGATTTTATTTACTTTTAATTTATATTTTTGACTGTCTGAATGTGTGTGTGTGTGTATGTGTGTGTGTGTGCCATGCCTGTGCAGTGCCTGCAGGGGCCAGAAGAGGACATCAGATCGCCTGGGAGTGATGGATGGTTGTAAGCTGCCATGTGTGCTGGGAATTGAACCTGGGTCCTCTGGAGGAGGTCTCTCCTGCCCCTTATGGTAATTTTCTAATGCAGAAATGGAGGGAAAGAAGGCGTACTCCCTTAGTTCAAGACACTAGTAATCGGGGGAAGAGGACATGCTCTGTGAAGCCACACATGCTGCTCTTGCAGATCTGAGCCCTGTTTCCAGCACTCACGTCAGGTGGCTCACAGCCTCCTGGAACTCCAGCTCCAGGGGAATCCTGCACCCCTGGCCCTCCTGAGCAACAGCATTCATGTGCAGATACTCACACACAGACACATACACATTGAGGTGCAAATACCTACACACACAGACGCGTACACATAAAGAAAATTTTAAGTTAAGAAGCTAGTAATCTAAAAAAGAAACATGGGTTCTTGTGGGCAGTGAGGCACACATAAGCACATGAGTGCAGATGCTCCCGCCCCCAAATCCATTTGTAGGAGAATCTCTGATTCATGGAATGCAAGTCTTACTTGGGCATCTCTCTTCCAAGGCTGACTTTAATAATAGGTTTGGTACAGTTAGGGTTGTTGCAGAGGCAGCTGTTCAGGAGACTATAACAACATTGCCTGTCTGTCTGTCTGTCTTTCTTTTTCTTGACACGGTTTCTCTGTGTAGCCCTGGCTGTCCTGGAACTCACACTGTAGACCAGGCTGGTCTCAAACAGAGATTCATCCTCCTGCCCACGCCTCCCAAGTGCTGGGACTGAGTGTTCTCACTGAGGCCTCCCTTGAATGTGAAAATGGGTTCTTCTGGACAAATGATCTTCTAGAGTATTGTTTTTGAAAAGAGAGATTACCAATTCTAGTCTTTAAAAGGGTTGGGCTGTCTTCCTTCTGCGTGGAATCATGGGCTATGACATGGGAAATAGAGGAGAGAAGCCAGGGAAGCCACCAGGACATTTACATAGAGGACAAATCATTTCCTGGGGACAGAGGTGGAAGCCTTGGGGAAAATAATGTGCACAGGGGTGAACTTCCCTGGAAAGAAAATGCCCATGTCTGCTTTTTCTGTTTTAGTTTTTCTAGGTTCAAGATAAAAAAAAAAAATACTACTACTAATAAGAAATATGCTTTCATAATGGTATAGTTTAGAAGGTCAAAACATTTTCATTTGTTTATTTCGTGTGTGAGTGTGTGTGTGTGTGTGTGTGTACGTACATGTTCAGCACATATGCAGAGGTTAGAGGTCAACTTTTTATTTATTTATTCATTATTTTATGTATATAAGTGCTCGTTTTCATGCACATCAGAAGGGGGAATCAGATCTCATAAATGGTTGTGAGCCACCATATTGTTGCTTGGAATTGAACTCAGGACCTCTGAAAGAGCAGACAGTGCTCTTAACCTCTGAGCCATCTCTTCAACCCCTGAGAGGTCAACTTTTCAACAGTCTGTCCTTTCCTTCCTTCCTTCCTTCCTTCCTTCCTTCCTTCCTTCCTTCCTTCCTTCCTTCCTTCCCTCCCTCCCTCCCTCCCTCCCTCTCTCCCTCCTTCCTTCCTTCCTTCCTTCCTTCCTTCCTTCCTTCCTTCCTCTCCCTCTCCCTCTCTCTCTCTCTCTCTCTCTCTCTCTCTCTCTCTCTTTCCTTCTACTATGGGGATTCCAGGATCAAACTCGGGTCATCATAAGCTCAGCAGTGAAAGCCTTGACCCACTGAGCCATCCTGCCGGGTTTATAAAGATTTCCATACTTCATGAAGATAAAAACATCCTCCACAAGTGTTAAGTTAGGTAAGGTGCTTACAGATCAATATTATTTTTAGAATTTTTTTATGGGTGTAGATGTTTTGCCTCCACAGATATGCATAAGATCTGTGTACCCCTGAGGCCAGAGCAGGGTGCTGGATCCCTTGGGACTGGAGTCACAGACACAGGTAAGCTGTTGTGTGTGTGTGCTGGGAACTGAACCCCGGTCCTCTGGAAGAGGTGTTCTTAACTGCTGAGCCATAATGTGGTCAAAAGATCTTTCATTCTTCCATCTAAAGCTCTGCAGTATCCACAGGGCCATGGAAAGATGGAAAAAGAGCACTAGGAAGAGAGGACCAGTTCCTGCCAAGTGAGCTGGTAGAGGAATTTGCAAGCCCATGTAGCAATGACTAATGTTGCACAATGATGTCTTCTTGGTCCACATGCAGGGGCACACTCTTCCACACACATCCACACACACTCACACATACCAAATGCTTACATATACACAAACACATATACACACACTCTCACATACAAACATGCATACACACATACATACACACACAGCTCTTCTCATCTTCCAGGTTAGTATTCTACGGTGTTATACTTGCATCACGGGAGAAATATAAAAAGAAGCTGTTTTAGCCTCAGTCACCCACGTTTTCTGCTGTGGATGGGACTCGGGCAGTGACCCAGCCAAAGTTAAAGGTTCACAGTCGTCTGGGGACTTGTTAAGAATGGGGATCCACGGGCTCACTGCCTGAGTTCTGATTCAGCACTACTAAACACCAAAACTCGAAGCCTCCGAGGTGGCCGAGGTGTGAAAGCCAGCTTTGGACCCACTGGTGAGTGACCTTCTGACACAGTTGGGTGCTGTCTGCTGTTGCTATGGAAACCACTGATGTAGACCTGGGCCTGACTGGATTTTTTTATTTTATTATTATTATTATTATTATTATTATCATTAAGCACATATCTGTTTCAAAAAAATAGAGGACATTATTTTTGAAGGGGAAGATGCATTCTTTCTCCCTAGATATTTGTATTTAGTGAGAAAAATCAAGGGTTCCACAAAGCAGAAAGATGCTTTCATTTGAAACCACTGGGCAGAAGGGGAAGTTCTTTCCCACATGAACCTAAATGGAAGGAACTGACAAGCAGTTATTTCCTGACACAAGTTCCAGGCCACTGGGAGCACCCTTCAGGTTCTAGCTGAGGTAAGACACCCTGCTGGAGGAGTCTGGGGCTCATGGGCCTTCTTGGTAGTGGGGGGTGAGGGATGGCTAGCCAGTAAGGCGGCAAGGCTCTGGAGGCCCCGGCTTGAGGCCTCTGGAAGTTGCCGACGCCTCAGGGCTGAGGAACTGGGTGAGCTATGCTGACAAACACACCACATGTACTCTGCCTGCAGAAAGACAAGGCAGAGAAGATGCAGGAGGGAGGGAGGGACTGAGAGATGGTTTCTGTCACGGTGTGCTGCAGGGCTGGCCCAATGAATTTAGGGCTTGGTGGACTGTTCTCTTTTCTTTCATTTAAAAATTTGAACCCAAGAGGCTTGCATCACAGATGGAAGGTTCCTGCGCTTCACTGATGTTTGTAAACCTGAGGGATCTCAGGGACCAAGACAGAGTTTTCTTTCTAAAGATGCTATCTGGGACCTGTCACTATAACAGTTCCTATCACACCAAGGAGGCCAGGGGTCCTGTGGGTACTGGAGTGACACGTCCCCACAGGTCTGTGCATTGGCTGCGCCTTGTCTTAACCAGAATCCTCCCTTCAGTTTCTCCTCCCCTTCTCCCCCGCCTCTGTAGCACTCCTCCACTTCAGGCAACAGGAACTTTGCTTTCTTTAAAAAGGAAAACAAAATGGTGTTATTGTTTAAGGTTGGCTCTCACTCTGTAGCCCCAGCTGGTATGGAACTTGATATGTAGACCAACCAGGCTGCCCTTGAACTCACAGTGATCCACCTGCCTCTGCCTCCAATGTGCTGGGATTAAAGGTACCACTACTGGTAGAAGGAACTTTTGAAACAACCACTCAGCTGAGCTTTCTCCAACAAACGCTCTGGGCATGCTCTTCCTTATTTTCTGGCCCAGGACATTCACCTTGGATCCCTGTGGCCCTCAGGGTGCTCCATCCTGCCACCTACTCAAAGCACAGGAATACCAAGGTCTGTGTCCGTCAGCCTCTCCCAAACCTACCCAGAGCTCTATCACATCTGACCCCAAACCCAGGCGTCACCGTCCAGGAATGAGCACCTCTCCTTTGCTCGATGGCTCACCTCTCAGCCGGAGGGTTTAATGAAGAGTGGAGTGACTGCCAGCTGAAGACCTCCAGCCTGTGTCTGGATCCCGGGAAGGGAACGCTAGAGAGAGCTGATGAGTTTACCCTAAGAGAAGATGTCTGACTTCTTCAGTTGTTCAGGTCTGTGGGCATAGCAGTCCACACAGTAACAAAGTGTCATGTGAGAAGAAACTAGGAAGGACATGAGAGGGATTTTTTTCCCAGAGGCTGGATGAAAAAAGGGAAAGAAGTAAGGGCTGCGTCACCACTGTCCACCAGTCCTGCTTGTTTGGAACCACCTCCGCTTTACCATGCCGTGATACCCATCACCATCATGCTCTGCACTGTCACCTTTAAACTCACTCCAAGACACTGCATCCCTCCCCAGGAAGTGCTGGACCGCGCGGAGGCTATCTGCATGCCTGGATGGTCTCCGTCTGTACCTGGCCGCTTTGGGTTTAGATGACTGTGCTAGTGCATCTTGGGAAACAGAACAGCGATGCCTTTTCCTTCCCCCTTTCCCTGCTTAGTTCCTCCTCAGTTTCAGGTAGGTTAGAGTGTTTTTTTCCTCCAAGATTTATTTTATTTTTAATTACATGCATGTTTGTGCACGTGCACATGAGTGTGGGAACCCACTGGGGTCTGAAGAAGGTACCAAATCCCCTCTTGGAGCTGGAGAAGCAGACAGTTGTGAGCCACCTCCCTGTGCTGGGACCCAACTCCAGTCCTCCGCAAGAGCAGCATGTCCTCTTAACTGCTGAGCCGTCTGTCTGGCCCCGGTGAGAGGGTTTTAACTTGCGCTTCACAGGGAGTTTCACAGGCTTTGGGAAACGCTTCTCATCACACATATTTGTGTGTGTGCATTTGCATGTATACGAGAGACAAGAATGCTCTGGAGGCAAAAGTCACCATCTTTCCCCAGCATACTTTTAAAGAGACCTTCAGAGATAAATATAAGGAGCTGCCAATTGGCCTTTAGTCTATTCTGTGCCATTTACATAGGTGACAGGCAGGGTAATGAGGGGGATAGAGATGTCTGCTGGCCATGATAGTCAGGACCCAGCATGGTACTGTACCTTGGAGGCAGCCATCACAGCTGCTGTGGCCGCCACGTTCAAGCCCCGCTTCCCAAAGTGCACAAGGGCATCATAACTTCGATCTTTCGCTTGGACCAGGCAGTCATCGATTTCCTGTCAGAGAAGAAGCAGAGCAGGCAAGTTCAAATACATGTCTGCTCATCCTCTCTCCCCAAGCAATGGTCTTGGCAGCTTGCTTCATGGCTGACTCCCAGTGGAGTGTCTGTAACATCAGAGACACTTTGAACATGTGTTCATAGATAGGAGGGTGGTTCAAAGGGGAATTCTGAATAAGCAAACACATAATAACCCATGGACCCAAGGCCTGGGTTATCGCTAAAGTTCCTCTAAGGTTCAGGGCTGCAGACAATCCTGCCTTCCCCTGAGAAGCTGCTCCACAAAATATAGAATCCTGCGTGACGAAATGCCAGGAACGGAGCTTCAAACTCACACCTCAGCTAATTGGTGGCAAAACTTGGGGTTTATTTTGTTTGGTTTTATTCTATTTCTTAAAGATGTATTTTATGTGTATGAGTGTTTTGCCTGCATGTATGTATTGCGTCATGTGCATACAGAGCCTGTGGATGTCAAAGAGGGTGTCAGAGCCCCTGAAACTATAGTTACAGATAGTTGCGAGCCACCACCTGAGTGCTAGAAACAGAACTCAGGTCCTCTGGAAGAGCTCATAAGTGCTGAGCCATCTCTCTGGGCCCTCTTTGCAGTTTTCTCTTCCAGAAAAGGACAATAACGATGACGCTTCACTGGTGGTAAGAGTTAACAAGGCCGGCACTTTGGCTACCACATGTGATAGCTTCCATTGTCTTCATCTCCAAGACAGGTGATGAGAACCTTGTAATTCTCCAGTTCTGTGATTCTAAGATGTTGCTATCAGGCATTATTTTTGTGGATAAGGGACATCATTTTAACAGACGCGGAAACAAAATAAATTAAAGCCTTCTGGAGTCACACAACAAGGGAAAGGCAAGGTGGAAAACTGCACTCAGTTTTCTGACCAAAGCCAAGTGCAATCTGTTTCTTTTGATTCTGGGTCATCTCTGGTATATTCTTTTTATTTCCTTGTTTTGTGCTTTTCATTGTTCTGAGCAGGTGGGTGTTTGGTAAGGCACAGTGGTTTGTTTTAAAGTGCAGTAAGCTATGTGGCTGAGGCTAGTGAGTTTCCTTTGCTCTGAGATGGGGGTGGGGGGAGGTGGGGAGTCCTTGTTCACAGTCCTCAGGAGGGCCCAGCCTCTGTGATCCAGCAGACTAAAGGAGTGATCCTTGGCAGGTCTGAAGAAACACCACTTTCCTGCAACGGACAGGATAAAGCTTCAAGGAAAATGTAACATTTGGGGCAAAGGAGAGTGGGATTTGGAAACCGAGTCAGGAGCTATCTAGTTTCCTAGCCCACCTCTGTGAGACGGGAGGGCCTGTGGGCGTGGTTCCGAAGGGGCTGGGCAGGGCTGTCTACAGCTGCCCAGTTGCCCTGTCACCCGTAGCCTTCCCGAACAGGAAGTCTGAAGCCCTGGACTTGAGGAAGTGGGGCTTCCCGCCGGGCTCTGTGTTTAGTCATTGTCCCGGTGCTGTGAGAGGATACTTGACCACCGATGCGGGAGGGATTTTATTTTGAGGGCTTGAGATGGCGGAGCCCGTCATGGTGGACAAGACATGGTGGTGGGAGCTGCTCAAAGCCACAGTGGTGGCGGGCGCACGTGGCAGCTGTTCCTTACGGGGCACAACCAGGAAACAACCAGGAAACAGAGCTCTCGGTCCACAGCCCCAGGGGCAGAGATAAACCTGAATTCCTGCCCCACAAGCCGTATTTGATTCTTAGGCCCCGAATCCAAAAGTTTCCACAGCCTCCCAAAACAGCACCGCCGGGGGGGGGGGGGGAGGGGGAGAGAGAAGGAGGGGACCAGCTCCTCAAACACAACAGCCGGTGGGGATAGTTCACATTAAAGACGCAACAGGTGCCTGTTTTACTTTAAAGGACTCTACTACGAAATCCGGTTAGAAAAATAATGTAATCAACGAATTCTGCACCGTTGGAATCACCTAACCTGAGTAATCCCCCTCTCAGGGATTCATGAAGCTAAAAGAAGGAAGCGAATGAATCCCATGTGTGGTGCTCAGTGCAGAATTACCTGTGACAGGAAGAAGACAGGAATAATCTCAGTATTTAGAAGGAAACAGTCTGTCACGATGGGTCATCGGAAAGACCATGCAGCTGTGGGTTACAGTCATGTTTATGATTCCAGGATACAAATGACTCTCTGCTTGGAGATTCGTTCCTATTTATTTATTTACTTACTTAGCATGTGTGCTATGTGCATGTGTGGGGGAGGATGTGTGCACTCATGCATGTACTTGGGTGTCTCCCTCTATTGCACTCTACTTCTAAAAATATTTGAAATTTAGTTATTGAGTATGTGTGGATGTGTGCATGTGTGAGTGTGCGTGCACGTGTGCATGTGTGTGTGACTGTGTGTGTAAGAGGTGAGTGCACAGGCCACGGTGCGTGTGTGGAAGTCAGAATACACCTTCAGGAGTGGGTTCTCTCTGTCTCTTATCTGGGTTCAGGGGCTTAAACTCAGATTGTCAGGTTTGCAGCTAGCACAGTTATACTATGGGCCGTTTAACTGGCATTCTGCCTTAGTCTTCTGAGACAAGGTCTCTCATCGGGCCTGAAGCTCACCATTCAGCTAGACTAGCTGACACTGAGCCCCTGGCATCTGCTTGTTTTTCCTGGCCCCTCCTCACTCTCCTGGTGTTACAGGCTGGGGTTACAGGCACACACCATGCCTGTCTTTTATATGCTGCTGGGGACATGAAGACAGGTCCTCATGCTTGCACAGCACTGAGCCATCTTCTTGGTTACAAATATTTCACTTATATTAAGATTTATTTTCTTATTTAGAGACAGGATCTCAAATAACTCGGGCTGGCCTGGGAGACACTGTGTCTCTTAAAATGACCTTTGAACTTCTGCCTCCGACTTCTGAGTGCTGGGATTACAGGTGTGCCACCAGGCCTGGTTTTGGACAGTATCGGATGTTAAACCCTGGGCTCTGTGTGTGCGGGGCAAGCATTCCGCCAGCTGAGACATCTCCCCAGCCCTCAGTATTAAGTTTTTGCTTATCGATTTGTTTCTGAGATGATCTTCTTGTACTGTCTGCACTGGTCTTGAACTCCTTGGCTCTATAGACTTTCCTCTCTTGTTCTTGCAAAGGTCTGGGACTGTGTGTGTGTGCCATGGTCCCCAGCTTAATTTTGACAACAATTAAAAAAGAGTCTACAAAAAAATGGTAAAGAGTGTATGTAGATATTGTTATAATTTTTTTAAAAAAGGTTAAATTTGGAAAAAAAAAGTTCATTCATTCATTCATTCATTCTTTGAGACAAGCACCTGTATGTTCCCGACGTCCTGAAACTCACTATGTAGACCACGCTTGTTGGCCTTTAACTTGTGTCAGAAAATCCACCTGCTTCTTTCTTCTGAGTACTGGAACTGGACATATGTGATCTTTGGGGAGTTAAATTATTAATCTTTTTATTTTTTAATTTATGAAAACATTTTATCAATAATGATAAATAACATCTTTATATGATTTCACTGCTTTTTTTTTTGAGACATAATCTCACTTTGTAGCTCAAACTTCTAATCTTCCAGCCTAAGCCTCTTGAGAGCTAAGAATGGAGGTGTGAGCCGCCACGTCCAGCTGCTATGTCTAAACATGTACAGATTTTCACTTTCCATACCATCCCCCAGACAGGGTTTCTCTGTGTAGTCTGGCTGTCCTAGAATTCACTCTGAAGACCAGGCTGGCCTTGAACTCAGAGATCTACCTGCCTCTGCCTCCTGAGTGTTGGGATTAAAGGCATGCACAGCCACCACTCAGGTAAACACATACTTTTTTAAATGAAGAGATTACTTTCATATTTCCTTGTCAACAATATTGTCATTGTTGTATTAAGAATACGACCTATGGGCTGCGGACATAGGCCAGTAGTAGAACATTTGCCTAGCATTCTCGAGGCCGTGAGCCAATCTTTAGCACCACAATAAAGAAGAAATGTTACTACTGATTGTGTGTGTTAGATGTATGTGTATATGTTCACATGTCTATGTGTGTCTATGTGTGTGTGTGTGTGTGTGTGGTGCCTGCAGGGGTCAGAAAAGGATGCAGGAATGACAGATGTTTGTAAGCTACCACGTGAGCGATGGGAAGAGCCCAGGACTTCTGTAAGAGCAACAAGTGCTCTTAACTACTGAGTCATCTCTCCAGCCCAAAGAATACTGAATTCTATCAAAACATCTATTGAAATGACTACAGATTTTGAACCATTCAGATATTGCTGTACTATCCACGATAGTAAGATGGAACTAATCCAGATGCTTACCAGTGGATGAATGAATGAATGAATGGTATATATACATAATGGAAAATTACTTTTTTTACTCAAAATAATAAGGAATGATAACCTTTATAAGCAAAATGGATCACAACGGAGGACACTGGGTAAAGTGATATATATATATATATGGCCTATTAAAGGAAACAGCTTACCTGCTGAGGTAAAGAAGAACCACAGGGGGTCTCTTGAAAAAAAAAAAAAAAAAAAAAAAACAACAACCCACAAACCACAATCCTTTCTACACAGGACTCTGATTTTCCCTTGCTAGGAGCAGTATCAATTACCTTTTCTTTTGAAGACAGTGTGGGATGGACAAACTTCCTGTACAGGAGGCTGGATCCTTTTGTGTAGGGCGACAGCAGCCAGGCTACAAATGCTATTTTTAGTTCATAATAGAATGGAAACCTGGAAAAATAAGAAAGTAGACTTTCCATTAGGTTCTCAGCAACACTGCCTAAGGCCCATAAAAAAGACTGCGGCTGGCATGAATGCTTTCCACCCCACATACAGACGACAGAGTCCCGGGTTCCTCACCCTCCTGTGGAAGGTGCGTGTGCACACATGCACATGCGCACACCCAAGACCTCTCCCTGAAAGCCAACTCATGTGTTTGCTTTTTGTTTTGTTTCTGTTTCTCAAGAAAAGCAGGAAGGCAGGTTCGCTCCAGCAATGACAGCACGGCCTTGCCTGGCAGCAGCTGGCAGTCTCTGCAGGGCTATGCTTACTGTGGTTGGCATGTGGCTCCAGATGCAGCTGGCAGGGTCTGCTCACTGGCCAGGGAGAGGAGCCCAACTCCTATCAAACAGGAGAATCCTACCGATTCTACTCAACTCAGTGGCGGGCACAGAGATCTCAATCTTTTTTGTGTGCCAAAAGAAAGAAGGGTGTGATAACATACCATCGTGGACTCCTATATACCCTTAGGTCCATTTACTCACTCATCCCAGAAACCTGGACCCCTGCCATATTACATAAGGCACTGTGTGTGTGTGTGTGTGTGTGTGTGTGTGTTGGGGGGGCATGGCAAAAAAGATCCCTGCAATTCTGGAGCTGCTGGAAAGATACAAGATGCTGGCATCTTGGGCTGAGGAGGTAGTGAAGTCAGGGAAATGCTTGCTTTGCAAGTGTGATGGATCTACAGATGCCACAAAGAAAGAAAAAGCCAGATGTTGTAACATGTACTTGCAATTCTAGCATGGGAGAGGCAGAGACAGACAGAGGTTAGCCAGTTTAGCCTGCTTGATGAGTCACAGGCCACTGAGACCCTGCATCAAAGAAGAAGAAGAGGAGGAGTAGGAGGAGGACGAAGAGGAAGAAGAAATAAGAGGAAGAAGAAAGAAGAAAAGGAAGAGGAAGAGAAAGAAGAGGAAGAAGAGGAAGAGAAAGAAGAGGAAGAGGAAGAAGAGGAAGAGGAAGAGGAAGAGGAAGTATAATAATTCTAAAATGTACTGTCCAGGTCTGACTTTGGGCCTGTGCTGTATATAAGATGCAGTATATAAGTTCAAACTGGCCCTTTTAGAGTAAAGAGCTTTTCTTCTCCAGAATGGAAATATCTGTCAACCCCCTTAAATATAAACAGGACACTATTTATTATTCAACGTCTTTGAGAGAAGCCTGTATATCAATGCAAATAATAGTTTTAATTGCACCAGAAATAGCTGTATTAATTTCTTTTGGGGGTAGAGGATTAAGACAAAGTCACACGTAGCATAGGCTGGTCTTGGACTTGATCTGCCTCTACCTCCCAAGGGCTGAGATTAAAGATGTGTGTTTAGCAGGTTTGTTGCTTATAAGTGAAAAAAGCCAAACAACTCAATGTCCATCAAAGGGATATTAGGTGGGGCTCAGTGGCTAAGAGTGCTGCTGCAGAGGACCTGAATGTGGTTTCCAGCACCGCTTTAGGCCACTCTCAACCACCTGTGACCCCAGCTCCCCCAGGAACCTGCACGCGTATGCACGTACTCACTCTCCCAAGACCTGCACACAATTAAAGATAAGAGAGATCTTTGAATTTTTACAAAGGAACACTTATTAAATAAGCTATACTTTAGCTGGACCATGAAATACTATACGGCCATTGTAAACTAAGTAGATATATTTATGAAAGTATTTCTAAAATGAATTCAATAAGCAAACAGAACTGTTATGTCTAATATTATTTTAAAAAAGAGCGACAAAACTATATAAGCACCACACACCTGAAATTCCAGTCCTCGGGAGCCTGAGGGAGGGCATGTGAGTGGGACATTGTCTCCTGGGGTACAAGCTGCGGTACAAGGTTGGTGCCCCACACTGATCCCCAGGATGCACACAGAAGTGGAGGGGATAACTGACTCTACAGATGCTAACTTCAACATGTGTACCATGGCACGCTCATACTCACAGATATCACATAGTTGTCATACGCGGCACACACGTACACACAGAGACGAATACATTAAACATAAAAATGTCTGTACAAGTGTGTGTTAACATGCCAACAATTTCGGTTTTGGTTTTGGTTTTTTGAGACAGATTCTCTCTCTGTAGTCTTGGCTGTCCTGGAACCCAGGATGGCTTCAAACTCACTGAGATCTGCCTGCCTCTGCCTTAAGCGTACTACAATTAAAGGCAAGTGCCATCATGCCTGGCACCAAAAATGCTTAAAGAGGACATACAAGTGTGAAGAGTGGTTAGGGGTTAGGAGAGAAATGTGTCTTTTTTTTTTTTTAATTTTCTTTTTCCTTTTGCTTTTTCAAAACAGAGTTTCTCTGTGTAGCCTTGGGTGTCCTGGGCTGATTCTGTAGACCAGGCTGGTCTCCACCTGCCTCTGCCTCTCTGAGTGCTGCGATTACAGATGCGAGCCACCGTGCCCTGCTTGAAACATGGCATTTTACTTGCATGCTTTTCTTGTCTTGTGGTGCTGGGCTGAGCGCAGGACCTCATGCATTCAGCACTGGCTTCACCCCCGAGCTACAGGCTCAGCCCCTTCCACTGCATATCCATCCCTGCAGGAACTCTGCCTGTGTCCTAGCCACATCCCCAGTGCCTTAAACAGCCCTGGCTCTTAGGGAGCTGGTCAAAGCCATCAACTTGAATAACATATGGAGCACTGTATTAAAAATGCTCCAGTTAACATCCCTGGTCCTGCTCCTCTGGCCCAAGGAAGGGCTGAGGTCCTTTCCCACCTCTCCCCACTGTGGGCAAAGCTGCGCTGTGAAATGCCCCCATCCCTGGAGCGCTTACCAGCAAAGGAAGATATCTGTAAACGTCTCTGCTGTGGTGAAGAGGGCAAATATGATCCAGTACATCATCCATTTGACCTGTCGAGGGAGAGCAGAGTCGACAGACAAGGTCATGGCTGCCAGTGCCAAGGTAGTGGATACTGAGGCAGGTCCAGGCATGCCCCCTGCACCTGCCGTACCCTCCCCAGACTTCCCTAACTCGGGTGAGGTCTGCCCCACAGCTTCATGCTGAGAGCAAACGGGCTGTTTCACAATCAGAGGAGGATTCCAAGCAAAACCCTTGGGGAATCATAGATTTAACCCAGGTTAGTTGTGCCTGAGGCCCAAAAGCTAGGGAAGGAACTTGAGCCTGACTAGCTGCAAGTTCAAGAGGGGAGAACCTCAGAGAAGGGAAGCCAAGCAGAGGAACACCCCCAAAACTGACACCATAAGCTGTCTCCAGCATCTTGGCTGGAATCCCAGTGCTCAGGATTCTGAGGCAGGAGGATCATGAGGTCAGCCTGGACTACAGAGCAAGAATCTTTCACAAAAAGAAAAAAAAGCTCTTGGCTGGACCTTGAACTGGAAAGGACCAAAGTAAGATCTCAAACAGGGACTTCAACATGTATAAAAATGAAATTTTAAAAAGATGAAGTATCAGGAAAACTTGCAAAAGACTGAGGGTCCTGTGGATGCCAGCGGTCCAGCAGAGTTCCAAATTATCCTGGTCTTCAGGTATCCTAATTTTTTAACATTGTTGGCTAGTTTACAGCCTCATAGGTTATAGAAAACTCATCTCAATAAAAACAGTTTCCATTAGGATGCAAATCAATTCTGTCCCTGGGAGGCACACCTGAACTTTCCCTCACTCCAACCCAAAGAATCAATTTACTATTAGTTAACAGATTAATTCCAACAGTTTCAGTTTTGAGAGTGTGTCTCAGTCATTAGCGACTTCCCAAGGATGGTGGGTGCTACATAGTTAATAGGGACTGGTTATTAAGGAAATTGGGATGGGAGGGTCATCCAACAACTGTAATCATATGCATCCTTAAGGAGAGAATTCTTCCCAGCTCTGTGTGTGTGTTCGTGTGTGGTCCTTTGGAGGACTACTCAGAGATGCAAAACTGCTGGTTCCAAAGAAGGGGTGTGTTCTCGGGGTTGGGTGGGGCAGCTTCCTGAGCTACAAAGGCAGGAAAAGAGACTCTCTCTCCAGAGAAACAGCCCTGCCTGTGAAGTCTAATAAGGTAAGCTGTTGCTGGGTGCGGTGGCGCACACCTGTAGCCCCAGCACTTAGGAGGCAGAGGCAGGCAGATCTCTGTGAGACCGAGGCCAGCCTGGTCTACAGAGTGAGTCCAGGACAGCCAAGGCCACACACAGAGAAACCATCTTGAAAAACCAAAAAAATGAAAAGTATGTTGTGTTATGCTGGGCAGCTCATGGTGACTCATTACAGTAACAATAATCTGATACTTGTATGAAAACTTTAAAATAATAACAAAAGAATATAAAAATGAGAGTACGGCCACAAGAGTTACTCAGCATTATAAATACTAGTTACTGTCAAAGTCTTCAAATTTTGCATTATCCTGGGCTAAAGAGCTAGCTCAGCCATTAAGCTAAGCCTGTTCTTCCAGAGGACCTAGGTTCAATTCCCAGCAACTACATGGTGGCTCTCAACTTTCTGTCACTCCAGTCCCAGGGATTTGATGACCTTTTCTGGCCACCGAGGGTGCTTCTTGCACATGGTGCACTTATGGACAAGCAGGCAAAACACCCACACCTGTAAAATAAATAAATCTGCATTATCCAATAACCTATGTTTTTGTACATATTTTATAAATTATGGATAATAAATATAATCTCAAATGTAACCAACTTAAAATAATAAATATTTTTAAAAGCTAGTCCCGGTTCCTTGACTCATCTCAGGGAAATGGTGTGAAGCGGCTCTCAGGGAGGGGCTGGAGGGAAGGGCTCGGGACCACAGCGGTCCTAAGAATGAGGGCACAGTCACCAGCTGGGCACGAGAATTACTGGACCTGGATAGGAAGGAGAGGCTGGAGTCACAGGAAAGTCCCAGGCTTTTTCCTGGACAAAGGGGCTCTGAGGTGCCGGAGCGGAGAACCCTCAGAAGAGAAGCGTCCTCAGGAAGTTCCCTAGACTGAAATAGAAGCCATTTCTTGGTGGACCCGGGGTTGGGAAGAGCAGGGATCTGGTGTGCGTTTGGGGATAGAAAATACTGGGAGAAAGCAATGGGACTGGGGTGATTTTGGTGGCAAAGTAGAAACCCAGTGCAATGGAAACTCCATGGACTCTACAAGAGTGACCCTAGCAAGACTCCTAGTAGCGGGGGCCACAGAGTCTGAACAGGCCATCTTCTGTAACCAGACAAGGCCTCAAGTGGAGGGATTGGAACACCAACCCAGCCATGAAACCTTCAACCCTCAGTTTGTCCTAAGAGTGTTCTGGGGCCAGAGCCCAGCAGAGCCATCATCAAAGAGACCAGAGGGACTTCAACCAGCAACTGACCGGAGCAGATACAGAGTCCCACAGCCAAACAGCCGGAGCTCAGGGAGTCCTCCGAAGGAGGGGGAGGAGGGATCTAAGGAAACAAAATAGGCTGTGACTCATGGGAACTTGAGAGATCAGGGAACCTGTAGGGAGCCTAAGTCCTCTGCATATGTTATGACTGAGCAGCTTTGTGATTTTTGTGGGGATCCTAACAGTGGAGCAGGGGCTGTCCCTGGCTCTTTCGTCTGCCTATGGGACTCTTTTCTTCCTCCTGGGTTGCTCTGTCTAGCCTTGATGTAATAGTATGTGCCTTGTCTTATTGTAGCTTGTCATGCAGTGTTTGGTTGATATCCCTGGGGAGGCAGAGGGGAGAAAGGCTAGGGGGAGGCTGGAGGCAGGGGAGGAAGGCGAAACTGGTTGAGATGTAATATTTAAGAGAATAAAATGGAAAAGAGAAGAAAAAGACATTTTCTAGGTCCTATGGCCTGTGGCCATATCTAAGGGAGACCGTCTTGATTGTTAATTAACGTAGGAGGGCTCAGCCCACTGAAGGAAATACCGTTCCCAGGACAAGTGGGATTGGACTTTATAAGGAAGCTAGCTGAGCAGGAGCCTGTGAGCCATCAAAACAGCGTTCTCGTGGTTTCTGCTATACTTCCTCAGCCGGCTGAATTCCTTGGTTAGAGGCACTGCTGCGTGACTAGCAAGCAGGCCTGCCTTTAAGATCCTGCTTTAGTTCCTGCCCTTGCTTCTCTCAATGATGGACAGGGACCAAAGTGTAAGCCAAATTCTTTTTTTCTGCAAAACTGCTTTCAGTCAAAGTGTTTTCTTTTTTAGAAATTTAAGATTTACTTTTATTTTTTTTAATTCTTCTTTGTCTCTGTCTCTGTCTCTCTCTCTGTGTGTGTGTGTGTGTGTGTGTGTGTGTGTAACAATTGTGTTTTGGTGCCTTCAGAAAAAGGCATCAGAACTGGAATTACAGGTGTTGGGAGCCATTAAGTCCAGGTGCTGGGAACTGAGCCCAGGTCCTCTGGAGAAACAAGTGCTCGTAACCACGGAGCCATCTCTCTAGCCCTAGTCAAAGCATTTCATCACAGCAACAGAAATAAAACCAAACAGACTGCAAGACACAAGCATATTAGCAGTGTAGGAGCATGTGTGATGCTCACAATGCTGAGTATGCTAGAGGAGGTGTTTGCGAGTATTAGGACATTGAACATATGTGACTGTGTGTATGTGTGTGTGTGTGTGTGTGTGTGTGTGTGTGTGAGAGAGAGAGAGAGAGAGAGAGAGAGAGAGCGTATAAGAACAGAGGAAGGGGGCAGGTCCCCCTGGTACTACTCAGCTCTGTCTCCCAATGCCATTTTTACCTAGAAACCTTCTAAACTTAACTGCCAACTGTCCCCCATGGGGAAAGTGTGCACACGCCAACCAACACAAACAGCTGTTCTGCTTGTCAGTTAGTTTCCACTCTAAATTAATGAATTGCCATTCTGGCCATACACCAGGCCCCTGTGAGTTTAGTCAGCACATAACAATTTACCAGGGTTTGATCTTTCCCAGTTGGCTCAGCCCTGCTTTGCAGAGGACCAGCCTTGCAGTCCAGAGACCTCAGTGAGGCCTCCGTCCTGGCACAGCTGCTGAGCACCACAGGTGGGAAGGGGTCAGGAGGGGTAGGGCTGGAAGAAGCTGCCTATGGCTTTAGCCCCGGCTGTGTCAGTTGAGAACCAGGAGCCTCTGTGTTTGCGACTCCCCAGCTATTTATAGCATGCACACCTCGCTGTCCTCACACATACCAGGGATAGGCCTCCAGAAGTTACCCGTTCCGGGTCCCCTGCTAGGAGCAGCTGAAGCAAGCAGTTCTGGGAAACTGGGAGAAAGGGGGCTGAGCTTCGGCTGAAGTCAACCTGGAGGTGTCCATCAGAAAGACTTCTTGGGAAATCCATGAAAATAATGGCTTTCAAGATAGCTCTGAATTAATTCATACTTTTCAAAGACTCTACTTCTGTGTGTGTGTGTGTGTGTGTGTGTGCGCGCGCGCGCGCATGCACGCGCACAAATGTTTTCGTGGGCTTGTGCATGCAGGTGCTTGAAGAGGTCAGAAAAGGGTGGCAGATCTCCTAAGTTAAAGTTACAGGTGGTTGTGAGCCTCCTAAAATGGGTGCTGGGATCTGAACCAGGGTCTCTGTAAGAGCAGCAAGGACTCAACCACAGAGCCGTCTCTTCAGGCCTTGAATTATTTATTTATTTATTTGTTTGTTTATTTATTTATTACCTACATCCCAGGATGAGCAGAGATAATGCTGGGAGCACTGAACATCAATGATTGCAATCCTCTAAAGAGCGAGTCCTCCCTACCCAAACTTGAAAAGCAGCATCTTCCAAGGGGAAGAGGAAGTGACTGCCACCACCCTGCTGTTCAGATGATGACCTGAGGCTCTTGGAGGTTAAAACCCTTGCCCAGCATATACACTGCACCAATGAATTTTCAGACCTAGGACTTGGCAGCTCAGTCCCTTTACGACAAAACCCACATCCTTTGCACTTTGACCAGGCTAGTGCCCTACAAGGGAAAGGACACTCACGTCTCATCCTTCACTCGGCATGTCTTGGTCAATGGGGTGGCTTAATAGGAGGTAGCTGGGATCACCAGGAGTGGTGCTGGGGGCACCCAAATCGCTCAACAGTAGTTAGGGCAATCCTCCAACCAGGGAAGCCTCCCCAGCCCACTGCCATGTGCTCATGTCTCTGCAAAGTGCTGCAGAGAGACGACTGCGAGCACCTCCAACCTCACAGAGCTCACAGAGCTCACAGAGCAGCAAGGCTCACACTGCAGGTGTTGGAAGGTAGGCTGGAAGAGGGTCAGAACCGAGAGCTGGGACACAGCCCGCTCGGAGGGCTCCTCAGACACGGGCACCTTCTCTCAATGTGGGCTTCAGGCCTTCCCAGATGAGGAAACCGAGGCTGGCAGAGAGGAAGTCACCCGCGGCACCCGGCTTCTAGTTCCAGATAAATTTCCTCTCGTACCTCTCGGCTTTCCTCACTTCAACACTTAGGGCCTAGACAGGGGACAGTTTTGGATGGGGACAGAGCTTCTGAGAAGTCACTTGAGAAGAAGGGTGATGAGGGCTTCCTCCTGCCGACAGGACCCACAGCAAGGCCACGCCTCCCTCTACTCCTTCACCCATCAGCCCCGCCCCCAACTGAGAGGCTCTACTCACGTATTCTTTAATGTCCTTGGACTTCACGGCCTTGTAGGAATAATACGCAGGATAAAGGGTGCCGAATATAAGCCTGGAGAGGGGAGACAGAGGGAGAAGGGGAGATGTGAGCTCACCCGTCCTGACTGACAGCATTGCACATCATCAGCTCCGGGGGGCTGGTCTCCCCTGAAGCTCTCCTGCTCACTGCTAGGTTGTTCTTAGAGACACCTTGTCCCGAGACAGCCACCCACCCACTTCCACCTTGGCCTGGGCAGCCAAGGAGCTGTGCAAGGAGCTGGCCCCCTTCCGCAGCTCTGCAAAGCCAGTAATCATCGGATTTGACCTCAGCATCTCGCAGCCAGCGTAAGCTTTTAGAGCCACAGATCTAATCAGGTCAGCCTCTCCTCTCATCAGCATCCGTCCACTCTGCCTTCCCTTGCTGCTCACTTCAGATGCAAGTAAATAGTTCGCCAGTTGGCTCATTGTGTCTCAGCCCTCACCAGGGTAAGTTTTTAATGCCCAGACCTGCAACTGAGCTCTATCAGCCAGGGGACGCTCTACTCCCTCATTCTTCCTACCTTACCTTTGTCAGCACTGCTTTCTTCTGGAATCTTCCCTGTCCATCTTTTTCATTATTAATACCTACTCATGTATCAGATCCCAACCTCCACGATTCCCTGGACACCCCCCTGACCAGCAGCCTAGGTCAACCCTCCCCAACAAACTCTCAGCATCGTGTACGTATTGTCAGGGTGTTCTGTCACTGCTCCTTAGTGTTTTGGCTGAGAGCCCTCCCACCAGTGAACTATAAATGGCCCGAGGGCTGAGAACACTTTTTTAGGGAGAGGAGGCACAGAGCTTCATTACTTGGTTCAGGCTGACCTCACCGGAAGATTTCCTTGGCTCAGCCTCCTGAGCACTGGAATTGCAGGCAGGCAACACTATGCCCGAGAACAGGTGGTTTTAAAATAACTATTCATTTGTGTATGTATTCAAATGGGTGTGCCATGACACACATGTGTAAATCGGAGGACAACTTGTGGGAGTCAGTATTTTCCTTCCCAGGGATTGAACTCAGGTCCTCAGGCTTGGCAGCAGGCACCTTCACACACTGAGCCATCTCACCAGCCCAATATATGCTTAGGCTTTTGAGACAAAGTCTCCCTATGTAGCCCTGACTGGCCTGCAAGTTTCTACGTGGACCAGGCTGGCCTCAGAGTCACAGAGTTCTGTTGCTTCTGCCGCCTGAGTTCTGGGATTATGGTGTGCACCACCACACAGCCCAACAGACATTTTAAAATGAACAAACGGAATGTCAGACCTAGAAGTGCTTCATACTTTTGCTCAAATGACAAAGCCATTGCAATTGTCACCTCAGTGCAAACTGGCTGGGTACAAGAGCCACAGAGTCTCAGGTGTTTCAGGAACTGGCTACCGCAGACAGAACTTGGGGGTGCATTTAAGAAACCCGCCTTTTTAGAAAGGATACCATGTGGAGGATACCCAAAGTCAATGCCCATTAGGCATTTAGAAGTCATACAGAGAAGAGATGCAATTAACCAAGAGGGGGCAGCTTTATCAGGAAAACTGTGGCTGGGGGACAACAATGTATATGGAAAAACAGAAGTAACAGAACCAGGCCAGGTGTGTGTGTGTGTGTGTGTGTGTGTGTGTGTGTGTGCGCGCGCCTGGGTCAGGTACTTTACAAACCTTATATATCTTCGACCTCTCTGGCCAAGGAACCCCCACCCAATGCACATAGGGCCCCAGTCTCAGAGAGGTTGGCCTCCTGCTTTGCCATTAAAGAATAGTAAAGCAGGGGCTAGACCCAGGTAAACTGGCCCCTTCCAAGCCTTATTTCCTGTCACCATTGGCTAAGATGAGAGGCATAATAAACCAGGAAGGCAAGAAAGAGGGACAAAAGAAGGCTGGAAGGGAGAGGAAGAGGAAGGATGGCAGGAGTAAGGAGTAAGGAGGGAGGGAATTTAAGAAGGAGAAGACAAGGCTGGGCATGGTGGTGATCTGGGCATGGTGGTGATCTGGGCATGGTAGTAATCTGGCATGGTGGTGATCTGGCATGGTGGTGATCTGGAATGGTGGGTGATGCTGGGCATGGTGGTAATGACCAGACTGACCTTGAACTCACGGAGATCTGTCTGTCTCTACCCTGACAGCTGGGATTAAAGGCATGCAACCACCATGCCTAGCCTATAAATATGATTTTTTTTTAAAAAAAAAAGAAGGTGGACCAAGGAGTGTGTATCCTGCCTGAGGGGCCCCAGGTCTAGGTACAGGTGACCCTATGGAGGAAGCCTCCTCAGCTACTCTGTCCCTATCTTGGCCTGTCCCACACTCAAGCATCCTTGGGTATCAGAGGGTGCTTCCTTCCTAGCTGAGGCCTTCTCTGGCCTTGTAACTGCTCCCACAGCCCTGAGATCAGGCTCCTCTGCCTGTCTGCCCACAGTATCACAGCTTCCTACATTCTCTCCTCCCTGCTCTTATCCAAAGTACTTCGGCAGTCTCTTCAGGGTCTGTCTCTCCCACAGAGAGGATGCTCCTCAGAGCCAGGGCCGTGCCTGCTTTATCTGTAGTTGAGCCCTGTTCTTGGCATGGAAGGGAGTGCCCAGTAAATATGTGTTCACAGTGTGAAGTTTAGACAGTGGAGACATCAAGCCAGCCTCTTCCAGGGCATAGCTGTGGCCCTGCACCAAGGTCTGGGCAGCGAGGTGCGCCCCAGACAGCACCGGGCTGAATCAGCAAAGCCCTAGGCGCAATGCCAGCAATTCTGAGGAAATAAGCATGCCGCTCCCTGGGCACAGATGCCATGGTTGTTATCCATGTCTGTCAGGCTGGTTTCCAGCCCTTGTTCAGAGGCAACATATAAACAGTGGAATTGGATCCAGGGGCCTCCTGAGTGGTACTGCTGTGAACTCCAGTGAGCTGTAACACCCTCTAAGTGGCTGGAGCTGGAAAGCTCAAGGGGCACCTAGCCAGGGAGGCCTGGGCTCCTACAGTGACTTAGGACATGATCAGGGAACCAGCACCCCCAGCCTGGGACACTTGACAACAGAGGGGGCCCTCCACAGACACCTACATCTGAGTCTCTACAGACTCAAGAATATTTCACCTCCCCAGAGAAGATTAAAACGGCTCGTTCTCAGGAAGTCATGAATAAAGCAGGCCCATGCCAAAGGGGTTTGGCATTTATGTCTGTTTACACCATGAACTATTCTGAGATTTAAGCAGGGAGAATGCCAGGGGGACAAACCCCGGGGCCTCACACCAGCCGAGGGCCCTACCACTGAGCTCCATACAGTCCGCCCCTTATGTCTGCTGTGACCAAACGCCTCCTGACAGGCCGGCTTCCAGTGAGTCCCCCTGGACCCCAGCCTCACAGCTGCCCCTCCCTGAGCTTCTGATTGAAGTCCGCAGGTGGCCGGCAGTCCTTACCCTCCAGGCGGCTCTTTCTGCTGCCTGACTCTTAGTGCCACACCTCTGAACTCTGCGAGCATTTTCTTTCCCTCCACGGAACCCTTTAAGATCCATCTCAAAGATGCCACTTCAGGGAAACCTGGGCGCCTCTCCTCAGAAGATGCCACTTCAGGGAAACCTGGGCGCCTCTCCTCAGAAGATGCCACTTCAGGGAAACCTGGGCGCCTCTCCTCAGAAGATGCCACTTCAGGGAAACCTGGGCGCCTCTCCCTCAGAAGCTTCTCCACACTCCAGTTTTGTTCCTTTTTTGAGACAGCATCTTATGTTGCCAAGACCTAAACTCTGATGCTAAGGATGACCCTGACTGACCTCCTGATCTTCCTGCTTCTACCTCCTGACTGCTGGCAGTGTTGGCTTGCATCCCCTGACTGTTTATGTGGTGCTGGATAAACTCAGGGCTTCATGAATGCTATTTGAGCTCTCTAATCACTGAGCAATGTCCTCAGTCTGGATACTCTTTTAAAAAAATCTTTTCTTTTACATAGGGTCTTGTGTAGCCCAGACAGGCCTTGAACTTGCTACATAGTAGCCAAATGTAGTCTTGACTTCCTGCTCCCCCTGCCTCCACTTCTCAGGGGCTGGGATTACAGACGTGTGTCACCATGCTCGGCTTGATTCTATGGACTTTTCTGTATATATAGGCCATATTTTATAATTAAAGAATTACCTCCTTGTCCCGCCCAACGTCATGTGCCTCCCAACGTCATGTGCTTTTGTTTGTAATAGCCCATCCAATTCTGTGCTGCCCATAGACACCTGGGTTTGTGGTCATTTGTTGAAGCTCGGTCTACCTACCAGGGACCACACCTCCCTCTCAGCTGTCCATCGCTCCTCAGCCAGGGGTGGGGAGTCATGAGTCCCTCCCCACTGGCTGCTGGAACGTTGACTGGCTTGATCTCACGCCAGCCTCGAGCAGGAAACCAGGTGCTTTGAGTTCAGGCGTGAGGCATGTCCAGAGGGCACTGTTTGCTCCGATCCTCCCTAATCTCTAGCTCTTACAATCCCCTTCCCACTTCCACTCTGGTCTGAGAGCTTTGGAGGAGAGAATGTGACACTGATGTTCTAGTTGTCAGCTCTTAGCTGTGTTCTTTAACGATTTACTTGTTTTGATTTTATTTGTGTAACTGTGTGTGTTCATGTGCACTGCTCATGTGATGGTGCCTGCGGCTGCCAGAAGAGGGAGCAGATCGGTTGGGGCTGGAGTTATGGATGGTTGTGAGCCACTGTGTGGGTGCTGAGACCTGAACCCTGGTCTTCTGCAAGAGTAGTTAGTTCTCTTAACAGCTGAGCCATGGCTCCAGCCCCAGAAACACTTAGATTTTTGAGACAGGGTCTATATGCATTTTCTGGTCTGGCCTCAAAGTCATGATCCTCTTATCTGGTAGCATTCAGGAAGCAGAGGGAGCCAGAGAGAAGCCCAGAACAAAAGACGAGTCTCGGGGACATCCTCACCTAGACCTACGTCTTCCACCAAGGTCCCACCCAAAGATGCAACAAGTCATAAATCTATCAGTGGATTGACTGATTGACCAGGTCAGAGCCTTCACAACCCCTTTGCTTCTCAATGAGCAGCTCCACTTGCTGGTGAGCCTAGCTCTCAGCACATAAAGCATTTCATTCGCAGAGGCACCTCATATCCACACCACGTGGACATTGTGTGACAGTGCACAGCATCCTCCGAGATGTGATGTGAAACCACTTGGCAGTGCTGTACCGATTTCTACCTCTTCCCGCAAGCATGAGCATTGTAGAACGATAGCATCACACAGAAACTTGTGCCAGTCTGATGGATGTGAAATGGTGTCCTTGTTAACATCTCCCCAAACACATGTTCATCAAACTTTTAAGTCTCTTGCTCAAGGGATCTTCTTAGTTGGCCTGCTCACAGCCCTCTATAATATATATAGTCACCTTTCTAGTGATTGTTAAGGAATTCTAAATTATGAATATACATCTTTCCTTCACAGTGTGCATTGCAAATGCCTTCCCTACCACCAACTCTAATAACTTGGCCTGCAATGTCTTTTGTTATTCAGACATTGGGCACTTTATACAGACATCTACACTGATCTTTGACATTTGTTTTGGTGTATTTTTAAGAAGGGCTGATCACCTTTTCTTATAAAAGTTTTAAACTTTTCAGGCTGGACAAATGCTTGCTATACAAGACAAGGATCAAGTCTGGATGCCCAGCACCATCTAACAAGCTGGGCACGGGGGCTGGGGAGTTGGCTTGACAGTTTAGGATTCGTACAGCTCTTGCAGAGGACCTGAGCTCAGTTCCCGGACCCCCACAGGCAGCTCACGGCTTCTCTAACTGTAGCTCTAGAGGATCTGAGGCATTCACTGTCACTTGAACTCACATGCGTATACCCACACCCCACATACACTTAACAAAAAAATTTAAATCCTAAAAAAAGACTAACGCTGGATATGGCAGTGAACACCTATAATTCAACTGCTGAAGAGGCAGAAGCATGAGGATAGCTGGATCAGAAAGCTTCAGGTCTACTGAGAGTCTCTATGTCAAAAAAATGAGGTGGAGAGGGCCAGAGGGGACCTCTGGGCACCACATGCACACACGTACCCACACGTGCAAACATGCAAACACGTACACATGCAAATGTGTGCAAACACGAAAACATGCAAACACATGCACACACATAACTATGCATGCACACGCAAACATTTTAAACGTTTGCTTTTCCATTACTAGATTTTAACTCATTTGGAATTTATTTTCTATGGGACATGAATTGGGATTCAATGTTACTCTTTCCTGCTTGGATCTCAGCTGTCTCTAGCACATTTGCTGAACTCTTCCCCATTGCGGTACGGTGCTGCCCTGTCAAAGGTAAAGTTTCTGAAATGTTAGAGTATTATTTTTCAGCTCTCTAGTTGAGTCTACGGTCTAACATGGTACCTTGATAATAACCATGGACTTGATAAACAAAGCTTTAGAATAAATCCTGATAGTCTTAAAACTTTCCTGGCTATTCTTAGCTCTTCACTTTACTTTCTTTTTAAAAAAAACATAATTTATTTGTCTTTTATGAGCATTGATTGATTGATGTTTTATCTGCATATATGTCTGTGTGAGATTGTCCCTGAAATTGGAGTTGGAGTTACAGACATGTAAGCTGCCATGGGGGTGCTAGGAATTGAACCCAGGTGCTCTTAAGAGCAGCCAAGGTTCTTAAGTGCTGGGCCATCTCCTTAGCCTGATTCTCTGTTCTTTGTTTCTTTGTTTTTGTTTATATGTATGTATATATATACATATATATATATATATATATATATGCTTACATTTGTTTGAGACAAAGTCTCATATAACCCAGACTGGCCTGGAAACTAACTTTTTATCCTCTTTCCTCCACCTCTATGTACTGGGATTACAGGTATGAGCCACTAGTGTGTGTGTGTGTGTGTGTGTGTGTGTGTGTATCTAAGTAGGTCTAAGTCATAAAGCTAGATAGGAAGGGAACTATGAGAGGAAAATGGTCTGAAGAGGAGAGGAGGAAAAGAAGACAACAGAATGCATATGACATGAAAGAGAAATGGGCCTATTCTGGGAGAGCAAAAGGAAGGCTAAAGGGGTTGGGGAAGAGAGAAGGAGATCAACAAAATTAAAAAAAAAAAAAGTATGAGGTGCTACAGAGAAACCATTGGTTTGAAGTGTCATCCAAAAATGCAAAACAAACACAAAAACTTTGTGTGAATTCATACTCATAGTGAGCTGTGTGCACACCTCCAAAACTGGAGAAAGCTGACTTGACGTCAGCCTCCATACTGAGATATCATGACATAGTGACATCAGGAGGGCCAGGTGTGACCCAGCAAAGACTCACAAAAACCATGACACACCTCACTATCTGTGAGTCCCGAGAGTCTCAGCTACGGCATGTGACCGAGATGCTCCTGTGAAGGCCCGGCTTTCCCAGCCCTCCACAGGGAACCCCCCTCGCTCACGATGGGCTCCAGAAGCCACTGGCTGCTCAGTCTGAGCACAGTGCTTCAGGTTCCCACAGCACAGAAAGCCACGGGGGCCCCGGTTGCCATGGTCCCAACTCTCAGGCTTCTGCTTACCCATGAAGACCTTCCCACAGGCTGAGCGAGGAAACAGACTCAGCAGGCCTGGCTCCCTTGCGCATTTGCCTCTTGAGAGGTTTAGTTGTTGAGTGTTTGGTACACAGGAGAAACTATGTCAACTTATCACCAAACAGAATTTCTAACCTTCACTGAAGTAAGGCATTACTGGTTTTCTCATAAGACAGGTGAAGGAACTAAGAGTTAGTGAGTTTAAATAATTTAGATTCACAATTAGGCAGGGTGCCAGCTCTAGCCCAGGTCGGTGTGCCTCTCCTGCCCACCCCCTCACCACCCTCCTGTCTCCACACTATACAGTGAAGGTCTGAGTGCTCCCCAAGTGAAGGAAGGAGGAGGAGGAAAAGGGGGAGTGTGGGTCTGGAGACAGAGCTCAGTGGCTATGAGCACTGAGGACATAGGTTTGCTCTCCGGCACCCACACCACGTGGCTGACAACCTGGAACTGGTTTGATGAGATCTGACATCCTCTTCTGGCCTCCTCTGGCCCCTGCACTTATGTGAGTACATAGACACACACACACACACACACACACATCCAGACAAATCCACACAAGTAAATCTTAGAAATCAGAGAGAATGTTGCCAACTATCTTTTTCCTACTGTATTGCCTAACACTGTCTTCTTTGGCCCTGCGTTAAACACTGATTTCCTGGCACTGTTCAGCGGTATGACTACAGGGTCTATGCACACGAAGGGTCACCCAAGTGGGCCGCTTTCTCAGCCTGAGCTGATCTCGCCAGATCAGAGAGAGGGTGCGTCCTTCTTGCTCACCATGGAGTGTGCTTCTGCCAGCCGATGTCTGGAGTCCTCCTTCTCCCAAGGGTTCCAACTGCCTGCCCCTCTCTGCAGGTCTTTACCAGCTGACAGACACACGACTCCCTAGGCTAACCCTAGCTCTGCAGTCCGGCCCCTCTGATCTGGGTGACAACCCCTAAGCTGCTATGATGACCGGGGTTCCTTTCCCATCTACAAAGGGAAACTCCGGCTTCGGGGTGACGGGTCTGCTGAGACCTGCCCCCAGCCCTGTGAGAGTGAACCCCAGGCCTCTCACATCCAGAGCATGTGCAGCCTCTCTGAACACAGAGGGAGTACTGCCCAGAGCTCTGTGCACTGTGTCTAAACGGGAAAAGGAAAAAAAAAAACAACAACAAAAAAAACCACCACATCCACATTTAAATTAGATTATGGAAATGTTCTCAAACCAATTTAGGAAAACACAAGACCGAAAAAGTCTCCTGTAGCAGGAAACCAGCATTCTTTAAACTCTTAATTCATGCTGTTAAACTCTATAATCCCACCCACTCAACTCCTGCTCAAAGTTCTGAATCTTTTTCTGTTTTTGTTTTGAAATCTAAATTGTAGGGGGGGGGGGTCTATTCATAAGATGCTTGCTTGTTTGTGAGCAGAAGGAGGCTGGGCTTGGATGGCAGGCCCGGGTTTGAATCCAGCTCCACCTGTAACTAGCTATGAGACTGGAAACTTGTCTCTTAACTATTCTGCATCCGTTTCCTTGACTACAACGGGCAAAAACAATGGCTTACAGCAGCCACTGTGCAAACGGTAAAGACTTACTACCCCAGACAAATAGCATCTGACCCACAACCGCTCAGAAATAGTAACTTCAAATGCCAATTCTTTTAACGGCAAAACCCTTGTCATTCAGTAATTAACTAATACTGGGAAAAGGTGCAGCAGGTGAAACCACTTGTCCCCCAAGCCTGACAACGTGAGTTCCATCCCTGGATATCACATCCAAAGCTGGATATGGTGGTGTGTGTGCAGTCCCAGCAGGCCTCCTGTGAGATGGGTGAGAGGCACAAGAGCCAGGTAGCCTATAGCACACAGGAAGGAAGAGTTATCCTTTAGCTAGGTGTGCTGGTGCACGCCTTTAAACCCAGCACTCAGGGAGGCAGAGGCAGGTGGATCCTTGTGAGTTCGAGGCCAGCCTGGTCTACAAAGTGAGTCCAGGACAGCCAAGACTACACAGAGAAACCCTGTCTCAAAAAAACAAAAACAACAAAAAAAGTTATCCTTTAATCTTCATGGCACACACACACACACACACACACACACACACACACACACCTGTAAAAATAAACACACAATGTTTAAAAAAAAAGCAGGGGGAAGAAAAATTAATCAATTACTGTATATCCTCGGTCTCCTGGTAGGATCCAGCAAACAGATAATTACATAAATAACTGATTAATAAAAACCAGCATGGTGAGTCCTGCCAGTTCTGTTTTTGTTGTTTGTTTAGCTTTTTAGACAGGGTCTCATGTTGTAGCCCAGGCTGGTCTGGAGCTCACGGTGAAGCCCAGGTTGGCTGTGAATTCACAGTAGCGCTCCAGTGTTGGCCACTTGAGTGCTGGGATTACAAAAATGAGTCTCCACACTCTCCTGGGTCTATATGGAAGAAAAAAACCATATTCTTTTTGAGTGATAGCTCCATGGCTGCTGAGATCCCAGACCATTTCCCTTCTCAGATCTGAGAGCCAGTGATGACCCCTGGTTGGGAGAAAGGGAGGTCCTCTGCTAAAACTGATGGGGTCCCTGTCTGTACCATCAAAGAAGGGGAGGGGAGAGTACAGGGAGCTTTCTAAACTGGATTTGTGTGGTGGTTTGGATAGGAATGGCTCCCATAGACTCATGTGTTTGACTGCTTGGCCCATAGTGGGTGGAGCTATTAGGAGGTGTGGCCTTGTCGGAGAAGGTGTGGTCTTGTTGAAGGAAGTGTGGGGGCGGGCTTTGAGGTCTTCTATGCTCAAGTCACACCCAGTGCGGCACAAAGTCTATCTCCTTCTGCTGCCTTCAGATCAAGACGTAGAACTCTCAGCTCCTTCTCCAGCACCATGCCTGCTTGCATGTTTCCCGCCATGCTTTCTACCATGACAGTCATGGACTACACTTCTGAAACTGTATGCCAGCCCCAAAGTAAAATGTTTTCCTTTGTATGAGCTGCTGTGGTCACTGTGTCTCTTCATAGCAATAAAACCCTGAGACAACTTGTAAGGCTCAAATCAGCAGGTCTCTGAGAGGCTTTCTTGTATTTATCTGCTCAGCTGGTGTCCTCATGACTCCCACCCAACAGGTGCTTAGGTCTAACTGCCCTTGAGGTCTGCACCATATGCTCAAGCCAGTCTGGAGGAAAGAACCAAAGGACGGACTTTCAGGACAGCCATGGAACAGGACAACTCTTAGGGATGTCCACCACAGGGGAGAGCAGACAGTAATCCCAGGGTACCCAAAGACTGGGAACGGACTGCGAGAAAGCTGCCTGCTCCTCTCCTCCCTGATAGCACACGGCAGCCGAGGGGACTGCGAGAAAGCTGCCTGCTCCTCCCTGATAGTACACGGCTGCCTGCTCCTCCCTGATAGTACACGGCAGCCGAGTGGACTGCGAGAAAGCTGTCTGCTCCTTCCTGATAGCACACGGCAGCTGAGAGAGTGTACGCATTTGTCAAAGCTCATGGAACTGAACAGTAAAAACCTGAAAAAGATTCATTTTACTACGTACAAATCACACCCCGTTTTCCAAAAGGTAAAAGAATGAGGATAAGCAGGAGTGCCTGAAACTTCAGCCTCAGGTGCCTCCGAGTCTCGGGGTCCAGGAGAGACTCCCCAAAGTGTGTTCACCGAAACGCTTTTGACCTAGGGATGGGGATGTAGCCTAGTGGTGGAGCACCTGCTCACCGTGGGCGAAGCTTTAGGTTTGATATCTACCACCACCAAACAAACAACCTAACAACAAATGCTAATGGATTTTTAAAAGCTTTATGCCTGGGGCTGAGAGAGGGCTGAGATGGCTCAGAACATTTGCTGCACTTACAAAGGGCCTGAGTTTGGTTCCCACTACCTGTGTGAACTGCTCATAACTGTCTCCAGCTTTAGGGGATCCAGTCCCTTCTTCTGGCCTCTTTGGGTACCACACATGTGGCGCGCGCACGCGCACACACACACACACACACACACTGAAAAGAAAAAAGTTCAGGCTCCAGAGAATCAAGCTCATGAAACCCTGAATGTGAATAGACTAAGAGAGAACAGAATGAGTCTTCACAAGGAGTTGGGCTCCAGTGGGATCATGAAGAAAGGCAGAGGGGTGACTGGCGCGGAGCCGGCGTGGTGGCAGCAGAGGCTCTCCCTGTGAGCCCGCAGGACACCGGTGACACCTGACGCAAACATCTCCCAGCCAGCACACTCGCATGTGCTCTTCCACCGGGCCACGCCACTCTAGGCAGATAGAGGCAAGGGAGCCGTGCAAGGAGTGTTCGGCATTCTGCTGGCTCCAGCATGGCGGGAACCCTCTGCCCCACGGAGGAAAGCGTTCGCCTTATGAACCTAGAGCTTTCACGATTTTGCTGACTTTCAGCTTCCCTTGCAGCAGAGTTTCATGCACACCTGCCCAGGAAGGAATCCCAGCCCTTCCATCTCCTCGCTCATGTGCAGAGGCTGAATCCCTGCGCATATGAGTCTCTGACATAATGTGAAAATATTGCCACGTGAGATGAGTCTGATGGGTCCCGTTGCTACATTCCTCTCCCATTAACATCTGCCAACTGGACACGCGGTGCATGCCTGCAAGCCCGTTGCTCGGGCAGCTGAGGCAGGGGAACTAAGAGTTGGAGGTTAGCTCGGGCCACACAGCAAGATTTCCTCTCAAAATCATCACCACCATCATCAACGTTAATGTTGCATGCAGCTGGGCACCAGAAATGGTTCTCACAGAGACATTTACACACCTGTGTTCACAGCAGCACAATTCACAACAGCCAAGAAACGGAGGCAGTACAAATGCCCATCGATAGATAAGTGAATAAGCCACCTTTAGAACACGTGTTGAAGGTGTTCATGTATTCATCCTTGAAAGGGAAGGGAATTCAGACACAAGCTACAACCAAGAGGACATTGCACTAAGTGAAATAAGCCGGTCAGAAAAGGTAGATCCCCAGTGAGTGCACTGACAAGACTTATCAGAACTGTCCACTTCTTACCTGGAGAAGCTAAATTCGCAGAAAGCAAACAACAACAAAAACAGTGGGAGGAGGTTGGTAAGCGTAGAGCGTTTGTCAATGTCCCATCTCACAAGGAGCACGAGTCTGCCGAGTGCCTGTACATCCTCGCTATCTACCATTACAGAATGACGTTTCAGTGCAAGCTCAGAGGCAGTGCAAACCTCCTGAAAGTGAGCCTGGCTTTTCAGAAAGGGAGGATGGCTGTGCATTACGTTCTACTCGGAAGTCACCCAGCAAACACGCTCCTGTTGTGGCTTAGTGGCACTGTATGTGCTTGGCGTGCTCAAGGTCCCAGGTCCAATGTCTAGTCCAAAAAAGAAAAAAAAAAGGGAAAAAGAGATAGGGGAGGCATGTTTCAGCCAGAAAAACCAAACCAAACCAAACCAAAACAAAACAAAACAAAACAAAACTGTTTTTGAGGTAGGCCCTCTTGTATTCCCGGCTGGATTACAACTCACTACGTAGCCAAGAATGGCCTTGACTTTCCGATCCTCTTGCCTCTACCTCCCAGGTGTCGGGGTCTTCACTGCTAAGACTGGTTCAGGTGGTTCTGAGGATTGAACCCAGGGCCTCAAACATGCTAGGCAAGGACTCTACAAACCAAGCTATATCCCAGCCCGACATGTTCCTATTGACATCTTATATATTTGTTTTTTAAAAATTATATATAATTATATGTATGTACACACACATATATAGTATGTATGTACGTGAGAGAGAGATAAGATGTGGGTAGGGACGCGCATGTCACTGTGCACTTACAGATGTCAGAAGGCAACTTTTGGGAGTCAGCTCTCTCCCTCCACTGTGGGTCCTTTGGCTTAAGCGCTTGCAGGGCAAGTATTTTTACCCACTGAGCCATCCTGCTGCCTGTCTGTCTCTGAAAGGCACTTAGGAAGAAAGTAAAAGACCCGAGAACATGGGTGTGGGCTTCTCAAAGGAAGAGCACCTATACGTTTCGTATATGAAGGGCAGCCGCAAAAGCTCTGCTAGCGCCTGACTCGAAATGGAGGAAGAACTAAGGGAAAGCAAATTATGTACAGGCCAGAAACTAAGTCTCACCTGCTCTTGGGAGGACAAAGAGCCTGTGAAGGAGGAATGTTTGGCTCACGCCCAGAATGTCACTCTCATTAGACCACAAACCCCATGAAAAGAAAGCCAGCTGGAAACCTGCCAGGTTCCTTCAGTGAACACAACTGAAAATCTGAGGTGACCTCCCAGCATGTCTTAATCACGAGCAAGTGCAGAAGAGTCTGCAAGCAAGCACAGCCAAGGGTCGGGCAGCGGGGTGCACCAGGATGACAGCATGCCATTCCTGCAGGTGATGCAGGCCTCCAGAGGTCTGAAGGAGCAAGAAGACCTCCTCATGCAGGCTGCATAGGGTACCCAGCCCATGTATCTGGATAACAGAGATATTATGCTTTAAAGGACAATTCTATTCTTAAGATTTATTTTATCGTGCGTGCGTGTGTGTGTGTGTGTGTGTGTGTGTGTGTGTGCGTGTGTGTGTGTGCACGCGCGCGCGCGTATGTGCAGGAGCCCATGGAGGCTAGAAGAGGGTGTCAGATGCCCTGGAGCTAGAGGTACAAGTGGTTGTGAACCATCAGACCAGGATGCTGGGAACTCAACTCCAGTCCTCTGCAAGAGCAGCAAGTGCTCTCAAGTTCTGAGCCATCTCTCCAGCCACAAATGGCAAGTCTTTACCGTGGACTCCTACTCAGCGATCGGGAGGTTACACTACCAACAATATGCTGGCTTTGCTTAGAAAAGAAAGCCATTCCTTCGAGTACCGCCGTGAGACTTGTTCTTCAACAACTGTGCCACTGTTTGGAAAGGAATGGATGCAGTTAGGTTTCTACAAAGGAGAGACAAAATTAGAGGCAGGAGATCAAAAAGAGCGGTTGGGAGTGGGGGTAGAGAGATGGTTCAGCAGCTAAGAGCACTTTCAGCTCTTGCTGAGGACCTGGGTTTGGTTTCCAGCACCCACACAGTGGTTCATAACCTCTGTAACTCCATTCCAGGGGCCCCCATGCTCTCTGCCCACCTTTGTGGGGATCAAGCCCACATGCAGATTACATACATACATTCAGGCAAAACATTCACACAAAATAAAATGAATAAATCTAATTTAAAAGTTGGCTTTGGAAATCTAAGGAGTTTTCTTTGTTCCAGAGTGCAACAATGTGCCTTCTTTCCGTGTGTGGGCCCCTTAGTGGCCGGAGTCATGGGTGGGCATAAGGGAAAATCCAAGTGAAGGATGTTTTGTTATTGTGATGGTTATTTTTGTCAACTCAGCATAATCCACAATCACTTGGAAAGAGAGTCTCAGACGATGGCCTGTGAGTAGATCTGGAGGCTGCAGATGACTTGATTATGTTAACAGATGTGGTAAGGCCCAGCCTAAAAACAGTAGCACCATTCCCTGGACATGGGGTCGTGGAGTGTGTAAGAGTGAAGAAAGTGAGCTGAGTACCAGAGGTGCGCGTGGATGCATTCATTTTCTTCTCTGCTCTTGACTATGGGTGGGACTAGTTGCTTCAAGTTCCTGCCTTGGCCTCCCCGGGAATGATGGGATGGACTGTAATGAGGAATGGAAGCCAAGTAAGCTCTTTCTCCCCTAAAGCTGATCTTTCTCACAGTGACAGAAGAGAAACCAGGACATCACACAAGGAACCACCACCAAGGAGGGAATCTTCACCCTCTGTGGGAAACACATGCTGAAGAGGTTAAAGGATGGACGAGGTCAGTGCTGGGCTGCCTAGAGACACAGGGTCTTTGACACGTGCCCAGGCGGAGTCTCTCTTATTGTAACTCATGTGTAACTTGTTGTACAGGTGAAAGGGGGCATCTGAGTGGATATCCCAGAAAACAGCTGAACAAACAGAAATGTTGCAAGATTTGGGGAAACTGTTTCCCATGAGGACAACTCCATGGTTGGTATGACACCAGGAAGTGTGATACGGGACACTTATTTGACCAGACTGGTCAAGAACTTCCACTGTAGGATTTAGAACTTCGACATGGCTGGAAGAACCAGGATAGCTACTGCCAGCAAGAAAGATTGTTTCTGAGGGACAGGATGGGAAAGAAAACACATTTCCAATTTGGATGTGCATGCCTGTGTGTGTGTGTGTGTGTGTGTGTGTGTGTGTGTGTGTGTGTTGGGGAGTGGATCACTGTCTCTTGCACCCTGGTTTATTGAGTCTGGATACGTGCCATCTAGAAAGGGTCTGTGAGGGTCTCAGAGGACACCTGAGGCCCAATCTGGCTTCCTCTCAAATTAAGAGAGAGAAAACAACCAGCAGGGCCACCCAAGAAGTCCCTGCTACAGTTTGTGGGCTTGACCCAAGAGGGCCCTGCTACAGTTTGGATGAAACTTCAGCACCACAGAGGGTCCGCACTTCCTAGTCTAGGCTGGGGTGTCATGGCAGAACCTGAGTGTAACTGAAGAACCCCTAGTCCCTAGCTTCTCTGCAGAGAGCATGGAATAACAGCTCTGCGGGGCCAGCAGCAGTGAGGAGGGGTGAGCCATCTGGGGCATTGGCTTGTGGGGGATGGTGATTTCAGAAACAGTGTTTGGGGGTCAGAGCACAGGAAGCAGGTCCCCAGGAAAGGAAGGGGAGATGGGGCACAGGGGAAAGGCAGCGAGGGTGGGGCAGCGGGTAGAGGACTGTGGTTCCAGGCTCAGCTCTCATCAGAGTGGCTGGGTGATCTTGAACTCATTTTCATTTGTTTATCCAGGAAACCCTCATCTGGTGCTTTCTACAGGTTCTGCACACCAATCTGAATGTCCCAAAATCTTTAAGTTTTTGAGCACCCATATGTATGCCTAGGCGGAAAATTCTACCCAACCTCATGTAATGAGCTGCAGTCAAAACACAGGCACACTAAATCAACTGCTTAAGATGACCTCCAACCTATGTAACCAAGGTGCATACAAAACAAAATGAATATATTTATTTTTAAATCACCATGTATTTAGTTATTATTATTGTTATATATTATATATTATATAGTTATTATTAGTTATTATTAATGTGTATGTATGTATGTATGATGTATGTATAATGTATGTATGTATGATATCTCTGTATGAATGTGAACATTAATGTAGAGGTCAGAGCCTCTACATGGTTGGCTGTCTCTTTCCACCATGGCTTCTGGGGATCAAACAATTCAGGTTCTCAGGCCTGAACAGCAAACACTTTTACCTGCTAAGCCATCTTATCCACTCTGAAATGAATTCTGTCCTTTCTGGTTTCTTGAGACAGAGTCTTATGCAACCAGGCTGGTGCTGACCGTGCTGTGTAGGTGAGCATGACTGAGCTCCTGGTCCTCCTGCCTCCACTTCTCACAAGCTGGGACCATGGGAGTGTGCAACCATGGCCATCCCAAAGATGACTTTATGTTGTGACTTGGGTTCTAATCATGAGAGATTGTGTGTGTGTTTGCGTGCATCTGTGTGTGCTTGTAAGAAAGTCTGAAAATAAAGTACTAACTCTGAAATATTTCTGGTCCCCAAGATAGTCTGAGGTCCAGTGAATGTCCACAGTTCTGTCACAGGTGAATCCACAGTGAACAGAGGACAGGAACATAAAGGTGCTGGTATGTTCTCCTCTCCATCTCAGGCACTCATACCCTCACTTTCACATGACTTGATCTTTGTTCTGTATGGTTCTGTCTTCCATATGAAGGACATTAGCAAGCAGGACTGAGTCACACCTATTTTGCATCCTGAGTTAGTGGGATGACGGTGGCAGGCACCCAAAAATGATGAGGCCAGGCAAAGCTTCTGTAGGACACCCAAATACTCCTGGGTAGTCAACCTTTGCCATGATACGTTCCTGGAAGTCACAGTAGGAAGTAAAATGGCTTAGAAGAGTTTTGTTTTTCCTGCATCTCTTTGTCCCTGCAGATGGAAATCCGGGTCAGCAAGGCAGAGTGCTGACACAACTTTCCTGTGAATGGTGGAAAACAAAGAGTATATGACAGAGGAGGAAAACAGGGAAGTAAGGGTGTGTTTTATCTCTGTGACTAGGCAGAAGGCAAGGAAGCAAGGCGGAACAATGAGAACACATACCTTTCTTTTTGCTGTTATGTTTTTGAGACTGTATCTCTCTATTACATAGCTCTGGCTGTCCTGGTATTTGCCAGGTAGAGTAGGCTGGCCTCAAGCTCAGAATGAGAATATTGATATGCTGATTGTGTCCCTCAATACAAGGGTGTCACTGAAATTAGCGCCTGTGTCCCTCCACTACAGCATGCTCAGATAACCCAAGTATGTGCTGTAAGCCCCAGTCCAGGCCACATTAACTCTCTGTCACAGGTACCCCGAAGGTCAGCTAGTCCACCCACCAGCAGCTTGGGTCCCTCAAGGACGCCATTCCACTCCTAACTTTTCAAACACCTGTGTTGTGGATGAACACGTTTTTGTTTTAGTTGTAGGTGTAAGATATGGGACTGATTCAGACTGTCCACAGCAGCAAAGTATTTGCCTCATGCGGACTCTGAGAAGGGCTCTTTGCCTCTGCAGACTCTGGAGAGGGAATAAATGGCAGGGCCCAGAGAGCGGGGGGGGGGGGGGGCGCTCCAAGAAAGTAGAAAGCTGCTGGTGCTCCCATCTACTGCTCATGGTTGATGCAGTTGGATGAGATATCCTGAAACCAAGATTGGACTTTCCACAAGGAACCTAAGAACTCAACCAGCAGGAAGTAGCTAAAGGAAAACCATGCCCCACCTCTTCCCACTAACCCTTTCTCTCTCCTGCCTGGTGTTGGAGTGTTGGAAGGGATTGGGATAGAGAAGGGAGGAAGAGAAAAGAAATATAAATGAAACAGAGTTAAAAAGTACTGCCCCCCCCACACCTTCACATACAGGAACCTGCAGTCGCCCACACAGGGCCCTCTTAGGAGCTGTTTCGCTTTGGGGGTTTTGGTGCTCCTGGGGACTGAACCTAGAACCTCATGTACATTACACAAGCGTCCTGTCACTGAGCTGCATCCCCGCTCTTTTTCACTTTTGGTATCACTAAGTTGTCCAGGGTGGCCTTAGCCTAGGAGCTATTTGTTGGCCTACGTCTGTGACCTTGGAGCCTCCGCTCCTTGGTCCAGTCCAGATTCTACCTCTTGATCAAATTCATCTGCTTTCTCTGTTGTCCCAGACGAGATCTGAGGTCACTGAGGCCGGGACCTGTGTGACATCTATCCAATATTGTCTCTGAAGCTCCACCTGAGGGGCTGCTCCCTGGGCAGCTCGACAGACCACAGCAGACACCACCTCAGCTGGCCAGGAGGAACCCAGCCTGTCCCCTGATGGTGAAGCCCCCTTCTAGCTCCTGCCGGAACGAAACAGCTCCTCGGGTGCTGGGCAGGGCAAGGGCTTTAGAGGGAAGTGTTTTCTCCTTATTTTAGGTTTTATGACTTTAAGTTATTAAACTTCTAAGATTCAATTTCTTCATCTACAAATAAAATAAAATAAAACTGAGAAAAAACAAAAAAACACACCACAACAATCCTCACCTCACAGATGAAATGGAACAAGAGACTTAAAGGGACCAGCACGGTGGTCCTTTCCAGGGAGGGGCTTCCCATCTCACCTTGTACAATTAAGATCCCTAACTTGTTCTTTTCCTTTTATCTATTTATCCATTTATCTGTTTTGGGGTTGGGTTGTTGTTGTTGTTTTGAGATGAGGCCACACTGTGTAGCCCAAGCTGACCTCCAATTTACTATGTAGCTCAGACTACTGGCCTCAAACTAGAGGTGAACCTCTCACCTCAGCCTAATTCATTTTAAAATTCATTTCAGAGATAGTGTGATATTAATTTTAAGGTGTAATTTGAGAGTTGGAGAGATGGCTTGGTGGGTAAAATGCTTGTTCTGAAAGCATGAGGATTTGTGTTTGGGTCCCTAGAACTCATCCGAATGCCAGGTAAGTGTGGTAGCCCACCTGGAACAGCAACGTGAATCCCCAGGGAAGCCACACTACCCAGACTGGTGAGCTCTGAAGCCAACTGAGAGACCCTGCCTCCATACATAGGGGAGAGTGATTGAGGAAGACATCCAGTGTCGACCCCTGGCCTCTGTGTCCGAGCGTGCACAGACATGCAAGTGTATGTGTCTTCACACAGATATAATGCCCCTCCATAATTTAGGGGAAAACATCCTCACTATCTATAGTCATCTGGAAAATAGAAACTGGATTAGGGCTCATTTTATTTTACTCTTCAAAGAGTTGCCTGCACATCACCGTTTCGTAAGTGTCCTTGTCCGGAAATCAGCAGGAGTACTATCAGTACTCTCAGTCCTGTCACAGCCGCGTAGGTCCCAGGGGCGACAAGCTCGGCTCTCGGGCAATCACCAGCCAATGACTCATCTAAGCTGCCGGGAGGTTCTATGCGGACCAAGGAACGCACAGTGTGACTTCCCCAGCAGCAAACGGTTCATCCACGCCCCATCTTCCTTTTGCTCCCAAGAGGTTTCCTAAAGCCAGCTGGCTTCCAGAATCCAGAGTTCCGAGCTCCTCATTAACAAGTGTGTGACTAACGGAGGACGGCTTGGCGTGCTGAGCCCAGACGTCAGGCAAGTCTCCTCCCCTTCCCTGCTCCGGAGAGCTGAGATGCTTCTCCACAAGGCTCCCTTTTCCGGAGTGCCATGGCAAAGGGCAGCTGGCCTTGTCACTGAAGGCCAGACTCCTGGTCCCAGGACTGTAGTGGGACAGGGCTCTCTCAGCCCTGGCCTTTATCAAAATAAAAGCTGCCCAGAAAGTTTCCTCCAAATTGAAGCCATGGTCAAGGAGGCAGTCAGTGGTGCTGCGGTTTTGCTTGGTTTTGACCCACTTTCTTCAACCCACCCCATATAAAAACTTTAGGGTTTTACAATCTTTAAAAATTTAAATTTAACTTAATTAGTAGTGTGTGCATATGCACGTGCTATGACTAGCACGTGGAGGTCAGAGGAAAGCTTTCAGAATCCGTTCCCCCCTTCACTGTGATTTTGGGGCTTTGAGCTCAGGTCGTCAAGCTCATGCTGAGCCATCTTGCCAGCCTGCCTTCAGTTTTTCTCGGAATCCACAAACTGAAACTGGGCGGTGTGGCCAATGGTAGAACACTTGCCTAGCCTGGCGTATACAAACCCTGGGTTCTCTCCCCAGTACTGAAAGACCAATAATTAATTAGTTAATGAGACTCCACAAACTCGATCATTTAAAAAAAAAAACTACATGGTGACCTGCATTTATATTCTTTGCACTTGGAAGGATGAGGCAGAATGGTGAATTTGAGCCTGGCCTGGGCTCTCCAGTGAGTTCTAGGCTGTCCAGAGCTACAGTGGGGGGTCCCGCCTAAACAAGAAAGAAGGAAAAGACTGCAGTAGGAAGCAGGGGTGTCCCACCCCCCCTGGGAGCCAAACTGCTACTGTTTCTCAATCCTTAACAGTGTTACTGTCCCCTGAGCGGTAACTGTCCTAATGGAAACTTCTCCAAGTGAAACAAAGGTGAGGGTATAAAAGCGTCCCAAGGCAACATTTTATGTCAAAAACTGAACATTACATGAACGTCAGTAATAAAGAGGAATGAGCACTTTAACACAAACAACTCACCACGCTCTTATATAAAACTCTTATGGACAATGGAGATATTAATATCTTAAGTGATGTCAGTAGTAACATCAAACACATGAAGCTGCTGTGTTCAGTCCTAAGGTCTCCTCTAAGCTGGTTACCCAGAGAGACAACAGAAGTATGAGGGACTTCTGTTTTCTTCTTTCTCCTTCCGGTTGACCTCCCATCCTACTGCCCACAGCGACCCTTTATGTATCTTTTGTGTGATACAGCGCTGAATGGAACAGTCCCAGGCCACACAGGGTTCAAGTCTAGCTGGACCTGGCAAAGAAAGAGCCCCCACAAGGAGCTCTGTGCTGGCTGAGAGGAGGTTTCTAACTCAGTAGCTTCCCCCGGCAGGGAGCGGGTGGGGGTGGGGCAGGAATGCCAGGCTGGGGAAGTACCATGTGCACACCACAAAAACATGACAGTATGATGGCTTTGAGCCACACGTGGCTCAGTGCACTTGGGTCAGGCAGAAGCTAGGGTGAACGGGCCTCTCACTACCAGAGCGCATGCTGTCAGTGTCTATCCAAAGGGCAGGGGAGCAGGAAGACTGAAGAGCAGGCTAGCGGCTGATAACATAAAACACTATTTCCCAGCACAGTGACTGGCACAGGTGGGTAAGCTGTGAATGGGATGAGTGAAATATCTGGGTGAGGGAGAGGTCAGAGAAACAGTTATAGCTAAGACTGTGAGGCCAGTGAGGTGGGTCTCACAGTGAGGAAAAGAGGGAAGGTCCTGTCACATATGTCTGTGTTCTAGGACTTGTAAACACTCCAGTGAAAAAAGGAATCGTTCCTGTAAAGCCATTAGCAGCCCAGCCTTGATGAAAGGGCCAGGGACATGATGGCATCGCAGTTCCCCTCAGCACTCGCTGCATGAAAGATGAGTCCCCTCTGCCTAGGAGCCAAGAACACACCCTTCAGCCACAGATGGCAGGATTTGCAAGTCTCTCATGGGACCGCAGGCCCTCCCAGCGGAGGGCTCTAATGATCACCTAACAGGCCACCCCACCCCACCCCCGACACGCACAAAGAACAGAGCTTCTACACCAACAGATCAGGATTTCCCACACACCCAGGCGGGTACTCCATCCTTCCTGGGAGCAGCTGCCTCACTCTTGGGCGGCTCTGTGAAGGAGTTCATTGCGAAGGACAAATGGTCGTGTGTGTGTGTGTGTGTGTGTGTGTGTGTGTGTGTGTGTGTGTCTGACATGCATTCGGAGGCCAGAACTCTTCAGCAGAGTCTCCTGATCAAAACCTTTAGCACTTAGGGATCAGGCTGCTAGGAATACTTGACCAGGGTCTAGTATTTCTTAGGGCATTTGCTGTCCTTTCTCCCGGGTAAATGTACAATTGCTACAACAGGTGATAATCATTTTTATGTCCATTCAAAACCTATCTGGCTGTTACTTAGAGTAGCTCAGCTGCTTCCCCTCCCTTTCCTGCTTACGGCTTTTAAATTGCTCCATTCAGCGTGTCACACATTTCCTGGACTCTGGGCTTGACTCTGCAGGATAGAGTAAACAGGCACATAGCTAGGGTCCTTACACTCCTCACTGTGCTGTATCTATGTTGTCTCCTAAGTCCCTCTACAGCCCAGATGAAGCCCCACCTCTTCCATGATACCAGCTCACTGACCTAGCTTAAGAACAAAGCCTGCTTTCCCCAAACATAAACACAAACACCTCTGAGTAAAGACAATAGAGTTGCCCACCCCTTTCCCTTATCCTGAGGGAATGGAGGGGTGTGGTGGTTAAGAATACTCTTGATCACCCTCGTGGAAGGCTTGCAATCGCTTGTAAGCCCAGCTCCAGGGGATAAGATGCCTCTGGCCTCTGTGGCATGTGCACACACGTGCATATGTACACATATAGAGGCAGACACATATACATAAATGAAAAGAAAACACCTTTAAAATATTTATGTTAATCTTATGCACACGGGTATTTGCTTGCATTTATGTATACGCGCCATGTGCATGCCTGGTGCCCAAAAAGCGGTGTCAGATCCCTGAAACTGAAGTGACAGATGTAAGTTACCAGATGGATGGTGGGAACTGAGCCCTGCTCCTCTGCACAGCACAGCGTGCACTCTTAACCCCTGGGCCATCTCTCTAGCACCTCAAATAATTTTTAATAAATGTATGATAATAAAAAAAATCTAGCCGAGCCTGGTGGTACTCACCCCTAACCCCAGCACTTGAAGGACAGCGGTAGAAGAAACGAGAGTTGAAAGCCAGCCTGGGCTATATGAGACCCTGTCTCAGAAAAACCAGGTTCATCCAAATCTTTGCCCAGACACCACTAATCTATTATAAATGTGAGCTAAAGAATGTTTATGTGGGACAATTACTTTAACCTCATCAAATGAAAAAAAAAAAAGATATGTTTCCCTCCATTGCAGTATAACTTGATCAGAGGACAGGAACCCCACAAGGAGAGCAACAGAACCAGAAAATTTGAACACAGGGGTCTTTCCAGAGACTCATACTCCAACCAAGTACCATGCATGGAGATAACCTAGAACCCCTGCACAGATGTAGCCCATGGCAGTTCAGTGTCCAAGTGGGTTACATAGTAATAGGGACAGGGACTGTCTCTGACACGAACTGATTGGCCTGCTCTTTGATCACCTCCCCATGAGGTGGGAGCAGCCTTACCAGGCCACAGAGGAAGACAATGCAGCCACTCCTGATGAGACCTGATAGACTAGGATCAGAAGGAAGGAGAGGGGACCTCCCCTATCAGTGGACTTGGGGAGGGGCATTCGTGAAGAAGGGGGAGGGAAGGTGGGATTAGGAGGGGAGGAGGGTGGGGTTTATGGGGGGATACAAAGTAAATAAAGTGTAACTAATAAAAGTTAAAAAAAATTAGTGGCGGGGCAGTTTTCTTCGCGCATCTCAAAGAGCACTAAGGCGAAAACCATTTCTCCACTCTCACACACTCACTGGAGGCTGGAACAGAAAGACAACCGCTGCTGTTGAGCGGGGACTGCTCTCTCCTCGAGGGGAAGAAATGCGATGACACGTGTAGAAGCTCTCTAGAGTATCGTGTGTTATCCGCCTGAGGAGTCTGCTCTAAAAGAAGCCCAAAGAACAAACGGCATGGCAGTGCCACAGCAACTTAAATTTCTGGCACACTGGTGACGGAATCTAGTATTTCCCACGTGTTTTTATGGTCAGGCTTTGCTCAGGGGTGTAGCGTGTTCCCAATAAAATTGTGCTCAACTTCCCAGAATGACCACAGACATACAAGAGTGACACTTATAAAGCATGTGAAATTAACATAAGGGGGGAAGTGGAACATGGCATCCTTAATGGACGATTACGACTGCATGATTTTACAAACTAACTTCTCTAAGAGGAAATACTGTGGACTTTTCTGTAATAGTACTGGAGTGTGCTGTAGAAACAGTGGCAACAATTCCAGTTACTGAATTCATTTTTCAAATGTTAGTAATCTTTTAAACTACCATCCAAGTAATGGCTTTCATTGTGGCATGTTAGTATATAAATACATATATATATATGTAAATATTTGTAATTACATATAATTGCATCTTGTTCTTATTTGGCTTCCCATCTTTCCCTTTCCTCCTCCTAAATAGTCCCTACTTTTTTCATTTCACATGTATTCCATTTTCATACTTTTCCTCTCTCCACCTTTTAGACCTCTGGCTCTCCTTTCATAGTCTTGTTTCTACTTTCATGTCACACACAGATACTTTAATCTAGATTTCATATATGAGAGAAAACATGTAAAATTTGTCTTTTCTGAGTCTGGATTATTTCATTAAACACAAGGTCTTCAGATCCACCCATCTTTAAACACCCTACTTTTATTTTTCTAACTGCTTAATAGAATTCCATCATGTATATACTCCATGTTTTCTTTGCTCTGTTATCTGTTGATGAACATGTAGGCTGGTTCTATAACTTAGCTCTAATGAAGTCGGTTTTAAAAATACATATCTTGAGGCTAGAAAGACAGCTCTGCGGCTAACAGTACCTGCTGTTCCTACAGAGGACCAGAGTTCAGTTCCCAGCACCCATGTCAGGAGCTCACAAGAATTTATAACTCCAGTTCCCAGGGATCCAATGCCCCCTTCTGGCCTCTGAAAGTACCTGCACACATGTGACATTCAACTTCATGCACACATACATATCTCACAACATAAATACCAAAAAAATATGTATTTAAACATTTTAGATTTATTTATCTCGTGTATATGAATGGTATTGTAAATTTTGTAAATGGTTTTGTAAAATTTTTATGTGCATAAGTGTCCAGTTTACATGTATGTATGTGCACAATGTGTGTACCTAGTGCCCACAGATGCTAGAAGAGGGTATGAGATCCTTTGGGACTTGAGTTACAGACCATCGTGAGCCACCATGTGCATGGTGGGAATTGAGCCCAGGTCCTCCGGAAGAGCAGCAAGTGCTCTTAACCACTGAGCCGTCTCTCCAGCCTCCGTGTGTGTGTGCTTGCCTACATGTACATATGTGCATTATGTGTGTGCTTGGTGGCCATAATGCTCAGAAGCAGGTGTCAGATTCCCCCTGGAACTGGACTTATGAATGGTTGTGAGCACCAGGAAGGCACTGGGAGCCAAACTCATGTCCCTCCTTTTTTCATTTCATATGTATTCCATTACCATTTTTTTGCAAGAGCAACAGTGCTCTTAACTGCTGAACCCTCTCTCCAAGCCCCAAACAAAATACATTATCTAAAGCTGAGCATCATGGCACATGTCTGACTTAGAAGGCAGAGGCAGTAGGATTGTGAGTTCAAGACCAGCCTGGGATATACGGTGAAACTCTGACTTAATGAAATCAGTGGCTAAGGGTGTAGCTCAGTGCTAAACGAAACTTGCTTTTGTCTGCAAGTCCTTGTGTTCAGCTCCTATCATAGCAAGTCTGTGTGTGTGTGTGTGTGTGTGTGTGTGTGTGTGTGTGTCCAGTGTCAGGAATTTTTTTGTCATACAGTTCAGAGAAGGCCACCTGTTCTTGAGACACAACTACAGGTCACTTCACAAAAGCAAAAGGAAGACACATGCAAAAAACACACAAAGAAATGGGAAGCCCTTGCACAGCTAAGACTCTTAGATGCAAGATCCAAAAGCACCAACACAGGTGTTGGGTGCCTTGTTCTCTATCTGATGGCATTACACAGAAAGGGGCAAACAGGCTGAACGCTGGAAAGGTACTATGGGATATGACAAAACACAGATCATGTCTCACTACGCAGCTCTGGTTGACTGGACCTTGCCATGAAGACCAGGCTGACCTTGAACTCACTGAGATCCTCCTTAGTGCTGGGATTCAAGTTGTATGCCATCATGCTCAGCTGGATTTGTTGTTGTTGTTTTTTTGTTTTGAGACAGAGTCTCATAAAGCCCAGGTTGGCCTCAGACTCACTAAATAGCCAAGGCTCTCCTGGAATTCCTAATCCTCTTGTCTCCACCTCCCAAATGCTGGAATTATGGTGGGTGTCATCATTCCTGCCATCAGATCATGTACTAGGAGGCTGATGGTAGAGGAACAATGTTTCCTGGTGGCTTCAGAACCAGCTCGGGGCTGCCTTCCAGAGCCTGAAAGGCAGGAAGTGTGGAGAAGGGGTGTGGACACCAGCAAGCAGCTGAAGAGCCACTACTCCCTGAAGGCCCAGTGCCAGCCACCCGGCCTCTGCTTTCCTTTTTCTCTATCTAGCACATGGGAAGATCTTGAAAGTGGTTCTTCGTTGCCTAAGAAATAATGTGGGCATGTGGGGAGGAGGCTGGGGTGACACACAGGCCAAGGGCAGCCTGAGCGTGTGAGCATCGAGAACCAGGAGCAGAAGAGTCCCGGAGGAGCCAGGCAGCATTCCGCTCAGCTAGAGGCTCTTTGAATGCCTCTCTTCCTGTTCTCTTTGCATCCTCCACATCGTCATGAACATGTCTGACACAGTTGCTCTCTCAGCATCCATCTTTGCACCTAACTAGTAATTTGAAACCCATCTGTACTCCGCTGTCTTTGGCGTAGTTAAAAGTTCCTCCTTTTGTGGTAGTCTCCCTTGCTCCTCATCCCACTGACCCCTATCCTAGCAGATCCCACAGCTGCTAACCACAACAAAACATAATCGCCAACAATGGAGGCAAGGACACAAGCTCATTCTCAGCATGGATTTTCCACCATCCCCCCTGGAAAACACAGGGGAGAACCCCTCGAACCCTTATAGAAGTGCAGTCCAGGGCTAAGCTCCCCTCCCCCCCGCCCAGGCTTTCACTGGCCCCACACTGGCACCCCTAATCTCTTCGGGACCACATGGTCCAGTCCACATGGTCCATGCACTTTGGTTTCTCTTACTCTTTTGTGTCTCTCCTGACACACAGGGTTCCTCTCCACCAACCACCGTGGTTACGGCCAATCTTGTTGGTACTGAAACATGACATTGTCAGCCACAAAGCTAATCCTCAAGAGCCACACAATTAAGATTTTCCTTTTTAGATCTCAAAAAAAAAAATGTCCACAGTGTTTAAATAACTGCAGTTTTGAGTTGAGCTGCATTTATACCTCTCCCTAGGTTCATGACATCCATGGCCATGAGTTGGACACATCTGCCAGAGACCTGAAGACTAAATAAGAGAGAGCTCCATGGGCAGAAGAGATGACTCAACAGTTAAGAGCACTTACTGTACAATCATGAGGCCCAGAGTCCAGATCCTGGCACCCAGGAAATAAGCTAGGTGTCTAGAAAATACATGTCACTCCATTTCCAAAGAATCTGATGCCCTTTTCTGGATTCTGCACATATACTCACATAGACACATATATACACACATAACACATATGATAAACAAATGATAAAAAACTTCTTCAACAAACACAAAATCAAAAGCCCATGCTCTTCACGGGAAGCTCCCTCCACAAGGCAAGCTCAGCCTCTACACCTGCCTCTCACCCCCTCTCCGTTCTGACACAGGATCCCACGCATCCAAGGCTGGGCTTGAACTTGTTATATAACACAGGATGGCCATGAACTCCTGCCTCCACATTGTAAGAACTGGGATTATAGGCATGTAGCACCACTCCTGGTTCATGTGGTGTTTGAACTCAAAGCTAGGGTTTCATTCATGCTCGGCAACACTGTGCCGACTGAGCCGCCCCTGCCTTGCCTCTTGCTCTTTACAGCTCATTCTTACTAAGCACTGCAGGGGCCAGATCCAACTGCTATGGCCTGCTACTGCACACTGGCAGCTTAAACAGCGGAAATTCACTTGCCCACAGTTCTGGACACTGGGAGTATCAGATCGTTGGTACTACTGGGTTCTGATGAGAGTTCTCCTGGCTTTCAAATGGTGGAAAAAGTGAGAGGGAGGGAAGGTCTGCCTAGAGCCTATTCCTTTGCAGACACTAATCCCATCATAAACACATAATCCCACCCCCGTGATTATATTTATGCTATATATCCCCCAAGGACCCAATCCCAAATCCCATCATATTTCAGGTCAAAGCTTCTGAACATTAATTTTGGCAAAGGACAACTCAGTTCATGGCAACTGGTTACTTCTGAACTATTTTTCTGTGTCCAGGAGAGGTAAAGTACAGTGGATTCAGCTGGAATCAGGTGTCCATCTACTTCAATGACTCACAGCTAAGTGGCAGTACATGAAAAACAAACATGGCTTTCAGGAGCACAGCCTGATTGGCAGGCTTGCCTGTACTGTGTCACATTAATCAAAAGCTATAGGAAATCAACGTAAACACTCACTTGCTCCATGTCGGTATTTGCTGAAAAAACTACACACTCATTGAATAAAAGGGTCATGTCTGTCTTCTTTTACATGGGTGCAATTGGTTCATCACAGAACTGGGCACACAAGAGTTGTTCAATGATTTTTCAATTTCTGCTTAAACAAGGCTGGGGTTGCTAGAAGGATAAAGTTTTGCATGGCAGTGATATACACAGAGTACATAATCTATAGTGTGCTAATTAGTTTAAACTGTCAACAACACAACCTATAATCATCTGGGAAGACATTCAATTATCTAGATCAAGTTGGCCCATGGGCATGTCTGTAGGGAGCTGTCTTGATATTAACTGATGGAGGAAGGCCAAGTCTACCATGGGCAGCACCATTCCCTAGGCTGGGCTCTGGATTGTGTAAAGAAAGCCAGCAAGAGAGCAAGCAAGCTAGGTGCCATGAGTTCACACTCTGCTTTGACTATGGATGTGATGTTTTAAGTTCCTTCTTTGACTTCCCCCAAAAATCATGGACTAGAACCTAGAAATAGAAGCCAAATAAACCCTTTCTTCCTCTTTGGCCAGGCAGGGCATCTTACCTGAATGATAGAAATGAGAGTAGGATATATCTCGAAGATCAAGATTTAACTTTGAGTCAACAGTTTTTCTTTCTAATCTTTCTCAAGCCAGGAAAATTAACCCCCATCATTGCTTAGAAACTTCTTTTTTATCTATACCTATTATCTGTTCAATAATAATGCACAAAACATATAGCAGAATACTCCACTGTCTGCCTTTGATGAATTGAAATGGGGCCCAAGAGGTGACACATAACACTGGCCAAGTTAATAAAAAACAAACAAACAAACAAACAAAAAACTGATGGGTTAAATATGAAAACACATCAAATGCCTCAGGGCAGCTATGTAGGTTAGTGCTGTGTGCTCCGAGGTTCAAAGCATCAGAATACAAAGATACAAAGGTCCAGGGTAGAAAAATCAGCATTTGAGATAGACAGGGCAGAATTGGGGAAGGAGACAGGGAGGTGGCATTCCAGGGGACATAGCAATGACCCAGTTATACCACAGAAAGCTTAGGAGAGATGCTGTGATGGTCCATATCGGTTGTCAGCTTGACAGGATCTAGAATCAGCTAGGAGACAAGGCACTGAGTATGTGTGTGGGGTGTCAAGATAGTCTACTTGTGGTGGGAAGATTCCTGAAGTGTGGGGGCACAATTCCAGAGGCTGGTGTCTTAGAAAGAATAGAGAGGAGAAACACAGCCAAGTGCAAGTATTTATCTCTCTGGTTTTGACTGTGGGCACAGCGTGATCCACTTCCTCAGACTCCTGCCACCATGTCTTCCCTGTCATGACGGGGTGTGCTCTCAAGCTGTGAACCAAAATAAACCTTCCATTCTTATTGCTTCTGCCGGGTAGTTTTGCCACAGCAAATAAGAAAAGTAACTAACACAGACATTCACGAGAAGAGTGAAAAAAACAGGTCATCTGAAATTGTATTCTGGAGGATTCTGAACACCACGCAAAACCTCTAGGTCAGATGACCATTCCTGGAGCCCTCGAAGGCTCTGAGAAGACACATTCTGATGAGTTGCCCTTTGTCCCTTTTATAACAAGCCCCTGGAGGAGTCAACAGGTGCTTCAAACTCATGGACAGCATATTGGTTCCGTAGAACTGCCAAGCTTGGTAGCTTGAAACAATTTATTTTTGAGGCTCTGAAGTCTTCAGATCTCAAGTCAGTGCAGCAGTAAGGCCACGCCCCCTTGCCTCTTCCCCTGTTTGTCATTACTGTGCTTAGGGGGATCACAGCACTCAGTCTCAGCTGCCCCATGCTGCTTCCCTGCACATTTCAAATCTCTCCAAATGTCTCTCTTCTCATAAGGACAGCAGGCCTTGGATTATGACCAGACTAAATCCAGTAAGAACCCACTCCAACTTGACATACATTTGTAAGAACCTTATTCCAAATAAGGACACATTCTGAAGCTCTGGAGAGACATGGAGAGAGGGAGAGACAGCCAACTTGACATCGATACGCTGTCTGGCCTCACTCCTAACAATGCTCTCACTGGCTGGGCCCGGCCTAAAAGCAGAGTGTGGGTCCTTCTCTCAAAGTCTGCCTTTGCCAGTGAATTCCCTCAAACAACACCACACCAGCTCTCTACCCGAGGCAGACAACTGTAACCGGTTCATTCTCCCTGCTCTCCTTAACTCCAAGCAGCCCAGAGCAAACATGCCTCTCCCCCTACAAAAGGGAATCCCAGAGGCAGTTGGAAGATGGAGTTCCATGAGCCTGGACCAGCTTGTGCATCCCACAGTGTTTCTGCACGTAATAGTGCAGATGGGGAGAGGACTTCTAGTTTATCAACTCGCTGCGTTATGAATGATCACTTCATGGAGCTGTAGGAAGATCCAGGCAAGGAGCATACGAAGATTGTGAGATTATGAAGACACATGAATTCCTGTCTGGGACATTTATGAGCTGGGCTCATTCCTCAACCTTTGTAAACCTCCTCTAGAGCATGTAAACACTGTCTTTCCCATGCGGCTTAAGTGAGACAACACAAGCAAACTGACAGAGCAACTGACGTGTTGATGGTAGTCTTCACTGTCATTATAGTAACTAGACCTAAGTCTGCCTCCGAGCTGGGAAACAAACCACAGGTCTGTGTCCCTCCTGACCTAGCTGTAACTACCCACGACTACTCAGAGTGAAGGCATCCATGTAGGCAGGAACCCCAGTGAGCACTTAAGCTACCCCAGGACCCTTGCTTTCCTGGCAGAGTGTGCAGCTAATTATATGGAATGTTCTGGAAAATGGAGTCAATTTAGCAGAAAAGTGTCTCTCATTGTCCTGGACCTCCACTAAGTGATACTCCACTGGCGAATGAGTTGGCCAGCAAGCTCTAGCTTGTCTCACCACTGCCGAGATTACAGGTGACAGACACACTGCCACACCTAGTTTTGTGTTAAGAGTTCTTTTCTTTTTAACTATGTGCATGTGTATGGGTATGTACACATAGAATTGGTGCCCAAGAAGGCCAGGCAGGTCAGATCCTCTGGAGCTGGAGTTATAGGTGGTTACGAATAGCCAGATGTGGGTGCTGAGAACGGAACTCCTGCCCTCTGCTGGCTCAGCCCACATCCTGACCCCTTAACCGCTGAGCCATCTCTCCAGCCTCATGCCCAGCTTTTTATGTGGACTGTGGGGGTGGGACTAAGGTCATCACACTTGCTGGGCAAGCGCTTACTGAGCCATCTCACAGCCTTAGAGGTGACAGTCCTTCCTCCTTTCCATGAGTGCTGATCCGCTCCACCTCTCTCCTCCCTTAGTTTCCCAGGAGTTTACTTCTTATGGAGTGAGAATGCTCCCCAGTCCCCAACTCCTTCATTTCCGTGAATGGAAACCTGGGACCCAGACAAGACAAGCCATTCACTGCGGTGACCAAACTGCTAAGCGTCAGAGCCACAGCTGAATCAGACTATGACTATTTTTCTATACAACATGTTGAAACCAGTTTGAGCCGTTGTGACCTCATTGGTAAAACACTGTTGTTTTTGTCCACTGACCCCTCCACCTGCCCCGAGTTGCTCTTGGAAAACAGACTCAAGGTCCAGGCTGATGACGGAAAGCAAGGTACCAGGAGGGACACTTGTTACCATGTGCAGTCACTGCCCTTGAGGAGCCTGTGCCCCAGGGGCAGCCATCCGAAGCTCAGCCAGTGCTGCCCGGCTGGAATCACTCAGGGCTTGGCTGGTTTTTGAGACAGGGCCTCGTGTATTTCAGGCTGGCCTCAGTTTACTGCGGAGCAGAGGATGATCTTGAACTTCTGATCCTCCCTCTTCCGCCTCCCAAATGCTGGACTGCAGGAGTGCATCACCATGTCCAGTTTATGAGACACAAAGGATCAGAAGGAGGGCTTTGCACTCAACAATCTGAGCTACATCCCCAGCCCAGAGCTGCTCAATGTTTGAATCTGGATTTCTGAAGTCACACCTCTGTCCTAAGCATTGGGAACTGACTCCAGCCTGAAACCCTTCAAGCCACGAAGCATCTACAAACTGTTCTCTCCAATCAGCATATCCGTGACCCTGGACCCCTACAACATACAAGAAATCAGTTTAGTAACTGCTAAGTCACACATCAATAAAAAGCAAACCCAGAGCAATTGGTTCTGACCCTACCCAGGAAACTTGCAAATTTTCCTCCTGGGCTTCAAGCTCCCACCCCTAAGTGACTGTCCCCAGCCTGGTGGCAAGCATGCAGCAACCACGGCTGACCTCACTCTCCTGCCAGTGCTGTGTCAGCAGCAGCTGCCTAAGCATCCATGTCAGCGGGGGAAGCTGCCCAGGCCCTACACGGAAAGCTCCTCTCCCCCAGAGCCTCATTAAGGTGGATGAGCTGGCCTCCAGGGAAGTGCTGAGCCGCCATGCCTCCAGGATACTGCTGGAGATGGGCTGGTCCAGGATGACCTCAGACTTTGGATTCCAGGCTCTCTGAGGTGGGGCTGGCCCAGGTAGGCTGAGCAGGCTGGCTAGAGCTGAGCCATTCAGGACAGAAAAGCCAGCAACAGGGAGATGGCCAAGGCATCACAGAAGTCCCTAAGTTTGTTCTCCTGGCCCGTGTGGGTAAAACCATTGCCTGCTAAGCCTGACTCTCTTGCTTGCTTCTATTTCTCAGGGTGAGTGTGAGGAGTCAGCTCCTAAGGGTCCTCCCTTGGGCTCTTGTCTTCAACAGCTCCTCACCATAAACACTGAAGACCCCCTAGGTTCCCTGAGATGCTAGAGAGAGTCTGTTTAGCTCTGAGCAACTGTTACTTCTAGATATTTGATGGTAGAACAAGTAATCAGTCAGAGGCCTTGCCCGGGATGAGGTGCAGCCCCACAGGGCAGCACATTCTGTGCCAGGGTGTCACAGCTCACCAGGAACCTGAATCTACACTTGGTTTACTTAGCCCTGGGCCAGATCGTGACCCTGACCCCATCGGGCCTTGGTTGCACGTGACTGGAAGGATGGCCTGGGGAAGGCTATGGAAGGAGACAGTCACGCTTACCTTGTATGAAATTAAAGGGCTCTACGTGAGAAATGCCATGACACCAGTGACTCCAGATGGTTTCCCCAGTCACCTATACTCAGTGGTGGCTTAGGAAAGCCTGGCTATGTGCAGTGGCTGCATGTGTGAAATGCATGTGGTGCAGCTCTGTCACACTTCAGGGACTCAGTTAAGTTGTGGCATGGGGGCCACAGCACGCATGTGAAGTCTGAGGACAACCTGTGGGGAGTCAGTTCTCTCCTTCAGTCCCAGGGATCAAACTCAGTCCATCAAGCTTGACAGCAAGTGCCTTTACTCGATGAGCCAAGCTCCCAGCCTAGTGAAGTGTCTTACAGTGTCACAGGTACTGGCGAATTCCTTTGGGGGCGTTTGCACTTTCTGTAGCCCACCATCCAGACGGATTCTACCTTGGAAAGGGACCCAAAATATCCTCTCCATCTCTGCCCTGTCCCTTCAACTCCCGAAGCCCCTGTGCTCAGAGAAGCTGACCACATCCTCAGATATTTGATGGCCCCTGGCTGTTTTAAGTCACTTGGCATATCCCGTTTTTCTGCCATAGGAATGGTAGAAAGGCAGGCTGGTGATCAAACTAAAAGATGCTTTTGAGGGGCCAGGCTTCTGCAGAAGAGCATCTTGTCTTCCACAGGGAGACTCCCAGATCCTTCCTAGACACAGATGAACCAAAGCCCATTGGCTACCAGGAGTCACGTCATGTTGGTAGAGGAGCCACCAAGAGCTGAAGCAGAGAACCTGCTGGCTTGGTGCCAGGGCTGAGCTGCTGGATCAAGGCTCCCCAGAAGCCACTGTGTTCTGAGCTAGCACGCCACACTTAATGCAAGTGTTATCTTCAAACCTCCAACAGAAAGGATAAAAAAAGGGACCATGGATTCCAGCAGCAGCAGATACCCTGACTTAGTCTAGCATGGACAACAACTTCGGTAAATCTTTCAGCAACTACTTAGGTTTGGGGATGAAGATGTAGTATAGGGGGTGGATGCTCGCCGAGCACACACAGAGCTTAGAGTTACATGCCTAGCACCAAGCAAAAACAGTTCATTTTCATTTGTGTGTGTGTGTGCGTGCGTGTGTGTGCATGTACATAAGCACATGGCATGTGTGTGCAGGTCAGTGACAACCCTGAAGAGTCCACTATGTGGGTTCCAGGGTTTGGACGCAGGTCACCACTCCCTTTACCTGGTAAGACAGCTTCCCAGCCCCTCTACCTTATTTTGGAGACAAATTGAAGCTCATCAATTGAGTCAGCTGGGCTGGCTAGGAAGCCTTAAAGATCCTATCATCTCTGCCTCCAGAGATGATACAGAGGGAGGAGGCAACGTGGATGCTGGAAACGGAATTCAGGCCTTCATGTTTTCTCAGCAAGCACCTCACCACTGAGCCATCTCTCTAGTCCTTAAGGACTTCTCTGATGAGATTAAAGGTGACATTAACAAGCTTCTTTTTTGATGCTGAATAATAAAACATATCATAGTTTGCAAATGACCAATGCATGATGTCATCAATTCATCTGTGGCTAGGAGATCCATTCAAAATAAAGAAGATATCAACAAGGTTTCAGATTTCACACAACAATAAGCCTCCGTATGAAAGAGACTGAAGAGAGGTACAATGTCCCCTTCTTAACAATATTTAGTTCTGGTAAATGTGATTTTTTAATTAAAATTTAATTTTAATAAATTAAAATTAAAATTAAAACTCATTCTTTCTCTTTTCTTTTGTATAAGTGTGTGTTATGTGTGTGCTAGTGTTTGCCATGGTGCTTGTGTGAGGGCAGAGGACAACTATGGGGAGCCATTTTTCTCCCTCCATCATGTGGGTCCCTGGGATCAAACTCAGGTAGCCAGCCTTGGCAGCAACTGCCTCTACCTGCTGAGCCATTGCGCTGGTCCTTTGTTGTTATTTTAAGTTAGTTTATAAGCACATTCTTTAAAGGAAGCTTGGGGTGCACACAAGTAATCCCGCCAATTAAGTGGTAGAGGAGAAGAAGCAGGAGTTGAAAGACATCCTTAGCTACATAGCGGGTTCAAGGGCATCCTGGGCCAAGTGCTATCTTGTCTCAGAATACAAACATGAATGCACCCTTCAAAATGCCTCTGTTTTCATCTTAATGTGGTAAATACTGAAGGATATAGCTAGAGAATGGAAAGTTTTGGAGGAGCAGGAGCCTCAACTGCTTTTAAATATAAAGAAGCCTAGAGATGAACAAATCTAACAGCCACTGGTGTGGGAAAATCATCCCGTCCTTGAGTGACACACTCAGCGTTGGGGGTAACCATGGGGCATCTGCAGCTACTTTTGGTGGTTCGGCATCCAATAACGAGAATACTCATGCAGAGAGGAGTAGTGTTGCTGAGTTAAAAATAACACACTGTGAGTGTACTTTTGTGAGTTTCAAAGATTCTCCAGATTTGGAGATGTAATCAGTGTTAACAACTTGCTAAGCAAGCATATCAGTGTAGGGGTACCTTAGAGGTCAAAAGTCAACACGATGCCCAGAGAAGTAAAGTAGGATGCTTTCCAAAGTGTTGAATTTTAGAGGACACTCCGTCATGTGTGTCAAGTGTGGGAGATGCAATCCAGGTGATGTGTGGTGGCTTCCAACCAGATGTTCATTAACGTCCAGATCCTTGGGCTCAGCCTCAGGTATTTCCATTCAGCACCCTGGGGATGGTGTGCTGAGAAGTCACTGTTCGGATCAATCTCCAGGTAAAGTGATCTGGGTCCCCAGAACACACTTCGTGCAGGCCTGGCTTTGGACATCTCTTTCTAAGGATTAGAGTCTTTCATTCGTTAATTTACGTCCCTCCAGGTGATATGCTAACGTCCAGACCCCAGAAGTTTCCACCTTGTGACCTAAGTTGGAAACAGGGTGAAGGCAATGCCATCACAAAGGGTTAAAATCCAGTATGACTGGTGTCCTTCTAAGAAGAGGAGCGGAGACAGACACGTAAGGAGAAAGTCAGGTGACAACAGAGGTACAGAAAGGCAAATGCTGCTGACAATCTCCCAGGGGCAGGACCCCCCAACCCGCAGCCTCCAGCATCAACATAGTCTCACCCTTGCACTAACTTATGGTTTCTGGGTCATAGAATTGTGAGAAAAAAAATTCACTCATGTTAAGCCACCTAGCTTGTGGTGCTTTGTTATAGCAGCCTCGGAGAACTAATACTGACTCCAAATACGTGATCAAAGACATCAGTAAGGCTCAGTTGGCAAAGAAGCCCACTACCAAATCTAACAACTTGAGACCAATCTCTGAAACCCACATGGTGGGAGACGAAAAAGCACTTTGGAAAGTTGTCCTCTGACCTCCACATGCATACACACATGCTCTCAAAATAAATAAGCAAAGCTGTAGCAAAAAAAATACAAAAGAACCTCATTATCAGTAAAAGGGTGACCTAGAGAAAAACATTCCGCCCTGCACGAAGGTACGCTCTTTAGCGGTGACACTGGGTGAAAAAAATAACGTTTCCCCTGAGACTATAGCCATTGGGCAGCACTCATTAAAGTAGGCAGCCCAAACTTATGTTACACAGGTGGTTAAAAAAAAAAGAAAAAAAAAAAAAAAAAGGCAGGCATGAATTCTCTGGTTGAAAGGGCCTGAGGTCCGAGCAGACAATTATTGGTAACCCCCAAGAAAAAAGAGCCACTATTGCACCATCGTGGTTCGTGGTTCTCTTACCAGCCCCACCACTGACCTGAGGCACAGGCTTAACAGTCAGTGTCCCTCTCCCTTGGCAGCTTGGATACATAAACGCAGCTTGGATACATTCTCAGAGTGGATGAGAAGATGAAATGTGAACAGGGAAATTGTAAAAGTGTCAAGAGCAGTGAAACAGGCTCATGAGTTCAGGGAGGGAAGGCTTCACGGGCCACAGCAACACTACAATTAGGCGACTGGAGACGTGGCTCAGAGGGTAGGAGCGCGTGCTGCTCTGGCGAAGGAGCTGGGTACAGAACTCTCACTGGAGGGCTCCCGTCTGGAAATCCCCACTCCAGGGAACGGCATCTTTTTTTTTCTGGTGTCCAAGGACACCTCTGCACACTGTGCACAGACATACACTCAGGCACACCCATTTACACACGAATAAATAAATATTTAACAACACTATGAATCACAAAAGTTGATGAATCTATGACATGATTACCAAGAAATTCCGCACATCAAAATACATCACAAAGAAAATGGGAGAGCAAGCTTCAGACAGAGAGGAGACGTCTGTGATAGATAAATGACAACAGAACAGTATAGAGGAGAAAGTGGGAGAATTGGCCAAAGATGAAGAGGTGCTTTACAGGAAAGACAACATGAATGGCCAGTAAACACACAAAAAAAGACACTCAGAGTCTCATTAAGGATTCAGGGAAATGCAAAATAAAACCATAATGAGGGCTGGGACATAGCTTGGTTGATAAAGGTTTGCTTTGCAATAATGAAGACCAGAGTTCCATGTCCAGAACCCATGTAAAAAAAAATGTTAGGCATGATGGCACTTGCTTGTAAGTGTTGGAGCTCACTGGCCAGCCAGTCTAGCCTGCTTGGCAAACTCTGTGTGAGTGAGAAATCCTTCTCAAGATCAAGGGGGCGGGGCTGGAGAGATGACTTAGCAGTTAAGAGTACCGGCTGGTCTTGCAGAAGGATCCAGGTGCAGTCCCCAGCACCAAGGGACCTGGCATGCTCTTCTGGCCTCCTCAGGCACTAGGCACAAATGTGGCTTTTAACACATGGGCCTTTGGGGGCATTCAAAGTAAAAAGTTAGGACTCCCATCCTTTCTCAGTACTGATTCATTCATTCATCACTTGGCTGACTTATTAATCAATTCAGTGTCCATTATTGATCATTTCCTTGTTGCGAGGCCCTGTGCTGAGCAGCACAGACATTAAGATGAATAATTTGAAGTTCCATCTTTGAGAAATTGATGGAGCTTAAATGCAAGTGTCTCAGCTGCCTGACTTTGGATCTTCTCCTTCAATAGCTAAAAACTCAGCTATGCCTTTTAAGATGAGCTGATATATATGTATGTATATGTTCTTTTGAGACAGGGTTTCTCTGTGTAGCCTTAGCTGTTCTAGACTCACTTTGTAGACCAGGCTAGCCGCAAACTCACAGAGATCCACCTGCCTCTGCCTCCCTGGGTGCTGGGATTACAGGCATGCACTACCACGCCCAGCCATATGCTGTTATATTTTTATCTTAAAGTTTTAGAAGTTTTATTTGTTATTTTTGGTTTTGAAACATGGTCTTACTTTGAGTCCAGACTAGCTTGGAATTTACTACGTATCTGAAGGTGACCTCAAACCTGTGGAAATCCTCCTGTCTCTGCCTCTTGAGTGCTAAGATTTCAGTTGTAAATGACTGCCTGCCTGGCTTAGAATTTCTTTTACTTTTCTAATTCACTTTTATTAAGGAAAAGTTTTTTAATAATTATTTTAATTTTTATTAATTACAGTTTATTCACTTTGTATCCCCCCTGTACCTCCCTCCCTCCTCCCCTCCCAATCCCATCTTCCCTCTTCCACACCCCTGTGCCTCTCCAAGTCCACTGATAAGGGAGGCCCTTTTCCCCTTCCCTCTGATCTTAGTCTATCAGGTCTCATCAGGAGTGGCTGCATTGTCTTCTTCTGTGGCCTGGTAAGGCTGCTCCCCCCTCAAGGGGAGGTGATCAAAGAACAGGCCAATCAGTTCCTGTCAGAGACAGTCCCTGTCCCCATTACTGGAGGCCACTTGAACACTAAACTGCCATAGACTACCTCTGTGCAGGGGTTCCAGGACATCTCCATGAGTGGTACTTGGCTAGAGTACCAGTTTCAGAAAAGACCCCTGTGCCCAGACTTTTTTGATCTGTCGCTGTCCTTGTGGAGCTCCTGTCCTCTCCAGGTCTTACTATCTCCCACTTCTTTAATAAGATTCCCTGTACTCTACCCAAAGTTTGGCTATGAGTCTCAGCATCTGCCTTGATACCCTATAGGGTAGAGCCTTTCAGAGGCCCTCTGTGGTAGGTTCCTGTCCTGTTCCCTGTTTTCTCCCTCCTCCAATGTTCATCCTCTTTGCCCTTCATAATGGGGATTGAGCATCTTAGCCAGAGTCCTCCTTCTTGATTAGTTTCCTTAGGTGTACAGATTTTGATATGTTTATCCTATATTATAGGTCTAATATCCACTTATAAGTGAGTATATACCTTGTGTGTCTTTCTGCTTCTGTAAGGAAAACTTTTTAGGCTTTTTTTTTTCCTTCCAGTATTTCCAGAAACAAGAATCAAACTTTTCATTTTTGGTCAAGTCTCACTATTTAGGTTCATGTGTAATTTGATTTGTAGGCCAGGTTGGCCTTGAACTCACAGAGATCAATTTGCCTCTGCCTCAAGCAGTGGTATTAAAGATATGCGCCGCTGTGCCTGACCACTTTAAGTAAGTTATTGGAGGGACAGGCACTGAAGCGGAAAAGCATTGGAGAGCTGTCCTGAATTGTTCCCGTTTGTTTATTTTGTTCGGTGGTGCTGGAGCTTGAACACTGGGCCTTGCTCATGCTAGGCAGACATGCTGCTAGTGAGCCACATCCAATGGCCCAAACAATAGGAAGCAGCGCATTAAGTAGAGGCGGGATTAAGTGACTAAGTAGATGGCTGCATGGGGGAGGGTTTTGAAGTTAGAGCTGAGAGTATTTCACAGCGCAGGGAGCCCGGCTTGGAAAACACTCAGAAGCTGCTGGATTCTACAAACTTCACAAAAGAGACACAAGGACTCATGGGTCCGTGTTTCATATGATCATGAGAACATGCCCTACTGTGCTCTTTCTTTCTTTCTTTCTTTCTTTCTTTCTTTCTTTCTTTCTTTCTTTCCTTCCTTCCTTCTTTCTTTCTTCCTTTCTTTCTTTCTTGTTTTGTTTTTTGTTTGTTTGATTTTTCAAAACAGGGTTTCTCTGTGTAGCCTTGACTGTCCTGGACTCCCTTTGTAGACCAGGCTGGCCTTGAACTCACAGAGATATGCCTGCCTCTCCCCCACCCCGAGTACTGGGATTAAAGGCCTGGGCTGCTACACCACCTGGCTTATGTGTTCTTAGAAATCCACTCCAGGATCAACAACTCACATTTTTCCAGGCTCTTTCTCCAGGCTAGTGGCATCCATTCTCCTCTGAGTGTTATTGTAAGTTGCCCAGCCTGATAGGTCAGATATTGTCTTGCTCATTTAAACCTCAGCGGTGACAAAGCATATTTTTATTGCTCATAATTAATCAGTCCATCTTTGAAATGGTCCAGACTCTGATCACTAGGTTAGTGAAATTCAATCACGTCATTTGAAACTCATAAAAAGCTAGGGTGCAGCATCTTAGAACTAGCCCCGAGTGAAGAGATGAGGACTGAGTCCCAGTTCTCTAGCCAAAATGGTAGCCTGAGGCTATCCATTCCTTTTTATTTCATAGGGAAAATGATGCATCTTGTCTCCTGATTTGGCACTTTTCAAGCTGTGTGGGGATTTTGTTGAAATGCAGATTCATTAGGTCTTGGGTGAAGCTCTAAATTCTGCATTCCCAACTATTCCAGATGCTACTGGGGTTCAGGCCAACCTTTGAGGAAAGAGATCCTAACTCATCCATAATGCAGCATGCGCTTATGAGGCACCTACTGTGTACCAGAGGCAGGAGGGAAATAGATACTGTCTTCGAGGGACAGGAAATGAGCGAACCACAGTATCAGAAGATACAAGGTGACAGTTCTACTCTGGAAACTCAGAGGACATCTTAGTTCAGTCAGCTGACCCAAAGCAGGTTTCATGAGTACTATGGTTTGAATATGAAATGTAAGATATTGTATTTAAATACTTGGTTCCCAGGCTGGTGGTGCTGTTTTGGAGGACGGTAGAACCACCAGGAGATGGAGGTTTGCTAAAGGAAGTGAATCACTGGGGGCAAGCTTTGAGACTCCTTAGCCCAGTTGCACTTCCGGGCTCCACTTCCCGACTGTGGAGGCTATATAACCAACCACAACGTGCTTTACCATGATGGCCTATATCCCCTCAAACTGTGTGCCAAATAAGCCACCCTCCCTTCAGTGGCTTCCGCTCAAATATTTGGTCACAACAGGGAAAGTAACTAATACAATGATGAAGAAGTGAGCACTGTGAATAAAGACTGGACACAATGGCTCAGCGCCAGCAACCATCCCTTATCATCCCCAAGCCCACCTTAAATTCAATACCTGACTTTTCACTCTAAAACACAACAAAGAAAAGGGAACAAATGGGCAGTGAGTGAGGGAAACATTTCTAATTTAAAGAGAGGGGATAAAAAGTTCTCCCAAAGCACATATCTAGACCCATTTGCCTTCTTTAAGCTGAGTGGAGGGAGACAGGGCAGGGTAGGGCCCAGACTGGAACAGGAAACTTAGCCTGCAGTCTAAAGGACCGCCCATTATTTACTACTAGAAGTTAAAAAATATGCATAGAAGAGTACCCAGGGGCATGGGGCTTGGTTGTCCACACTGGGGAGGCAGAGGTAGCAGGACTATAAATTTAGAAGCCACTCTGGGCTACACCCAGAGTTCAAGGCTAGCTGGGACTAGAGAGGTGGCTCAGTGGTTAATACTATTGCCTGCTCTTCTGCTCAGAACACCAGTTTCATTCCCAGTACCCACACAACAGGTCACAACTGTCCGTAATGCCAGCCCCAGCGGCTCCGAGGGCACCAGGCATGCGCAGGGTGAACAGACATACATGCAGACAAAACACCCATACACATATTTTGTTATTGAAAGAAATCTCCCTCTAACTAAATAAAATTAGGACAAAAGAGAATGCCTACAGTAAAACATAACTGAACTGTGCCCGGGAGAAGAAGAAAGACAGAGGAGGCACTGGCTATTCATTCGCTCTGTGGTGAGCTCGCCTGGTGTGCACAGAGCCTCGGCTCTTAGAACTCGGGAGATGAAAGGCAGCAGGTGAAAGTTCACGATCGTCCTCTGCTACGTAGTTTTAGGTCAGCCTAGGACACATGAGACATTGTCTTAAAACTAACCAAATAATATAAAATGTATAAAAAAAAACACAAAAAATGGAAATTATGCATGAATGCTGTAAGAGGAAAGAGGCCGCCATGCAGAGCCTCGAGCCTGGTCAGCTCCTGGTGCTGGCAATGGGAGGCAACTTTGACCTAAAAATGCCGGTTGGCTGAAAGGCCATGGTGTGCAGTATGGGTAGGGGTTGGCAGTGGCTGCTGCGGAAGGACGGAGAAATGTCAAAAGGGTATTTTAACTCAGAAAACAGAAGTTCCCACTCACAGATCTAGTGAAGATGGGCCAGAATTGGCAACCAAACCCTGGAGCAACTAATTTTGTCTTCCCTGCAGAAACCATTGAGAGGACTAGACCCCTTCCCACTGAGCCTGCCCCACTGCATGCTCTTCCTCCATTGAGTGGTCCAAGCAGCCTCACAGGGATCACGAGAGACAACAGTACAATGTCTGGTCACCCATGTCCATGGTTGAGGGTTGTAACAAGTTACCTGTCAAGATTCTTTTGTGGCTAGGGGTACAACTGAATGGCAGAACACGTAGAACCTAGGTCCTAGGTTCAACCACTAGCACTGAAGAAAACTGAAAATCAAATATTTCTTCTAATGCTCCAATTGTGTCCATATATATGTATTTGTGTGTATATGTGTGTGTGTATAATTTCCTTTCCTCCTGTACTCCTAGAATAATGCTTGGGTGAGGATTTAAAAACTCCAAAAGGACAATAGTACATGTACTTACTATGTGATGGCAGATGAGATCTGAGAGCTCGGAACACATGCTAACTGTGTAAGTATCCATCTCCTGATTCCTCAGGGCTTTCTCCAGTCCAGAAGTAAAAGAAAAATAGTCTCAGGCCCAAAGGTAAGCCAAACAAACCCATGTAAGCTACATCCTTGACAGTGAACTCCCAAAGGTCCCATTATGGCGACTGCCCTGCCAAGTTCTCTTCCCTACATGCATACAGACACACACACACCACATACACAATACAAAATGGCAGACTCACTAGAGAGCTGAAGAGGGCCTGTGCTCCTTGGTTTCAGGCAACTTTACACGAACTGGAGTCATCCGGGAAGACGGGGCTCAACTGAGGCCTCCAACAGACTGTAGAGCAGCAGTTCCAACCTAAGGCTGAGACCTTACAAGACAGGTCCTCGTGTTGTGCTGACCCCAACCGTAAGATTACTTTTGCTGCTACTTCATAACTGTAGTTTTGCCTTGTTATGAATTGTAATGTAAACACCTGACATGCAATTCCTGTGAATGCGTCATTTAGCCCCCAAAGGGGTCGTGACCTACAGGTTGAGAGCAACTGGTTTGTAGACAGGTCTAGGGGACATTTTCTTGATTAATGATTGACATGAGAGAGCTCAACCCTCACATGGGCAGTGCCAGCCCTGGGCAAGTGGTTCTGGATTATGTGAGAAAGTAGCCAGGCCAGCCAAAGAAAGAAAAGAAAATGCCAGTAAGGAGCATTTCTCCAGGCTTCAGTTTCTGCCTCCTGGTTCCTGACTTGAGTTTCTGCCCTGCCTTCCCTCAGTGATGACCTATTACCTGAAATGGTAAGATGACACACACACACCCCACCCCAGAAGCTGCTCAGTGTTTTACCACAGCAACAGGCAGCAAATGAGGAGAGAGCCATCTCCTCACATTTTCATAGCTTTCTGTCATCCAACTACACTCTCTAAAGAAGATGGCTCTTTTCAGAAAGGAGGGGCCCCCGCTTGCCAGCTAACCCCAGTGACATATGGTAGAAGGCCCGGAGTGCTGTTGTCAGCACACAGGCAGGATTAGTTAAGAAAGGGGCAGCTAAGCAGTCACAGCACCTAAGCTGGTGTTTCACTTCTTCAGGACACTTCTGCTTATGAGCACATGTGGAACTCTGGCACCAGGTGGGGAAGAAAGTGGCTGTCCTGGAGCTATGAGGACCTCCCCAGGGATGCTGACCAAACCTCATCTCTCAGACTGGGTGTAGGGGCCTCCAGCTCTGCACTCCAGCAATGGGAAAGATCCGTGTGGAGACCAGAACCCACACCAGCATCTTCCCGCACTCAATTAGACTGAAACAGTTCCCCTACAATGTCCCAAAGCTGTACCAGGAAAGACATCATCAATGAACACTAACCCTCTATTAGCTGGGTTAGTTTTCTGCATTCTAGATTTTAAGGGCAAGCCCCAAAGAAAGGCAAGCTTCTGTGTGAGGATTCACCGTCTCTCCATTTGTTTCACAACAGTGGGAAGCAGCTTACGGCAGCCCACAGGCACTCCTTCCAGTTTCCTCTCTCTTACATCCGGGACCCAGAATGAATGCTGTCATGCTCCAAGTCCTACTCCTGGGATCCAGACTCCTGCCTCACTTTGTGCTTTGCTAACACTAAGGTTTTTGGTCTGTTTTTTATTTGTAGAGGGTTCGTCACATCTTATTCGTGTGTGTGCCACACTAAGGTCTGAGGACAATTTGCAGGACTCAGCTCTCCCTTCCCGCCACATGGATCCCAGGGACTGAACCCAGGTCATCAGGCCTAGCAGAGAGTACCCTTACCTGATGAGCCATCTCACCAGCCCCTATATTTTATTTTATTTTTAAATTAGATTTCGTTTTGTGTGAGTGTGTGGATGTTTGTGCAATGGCTCATGTGTGGAGATCAGAGGACGACTTTTGGGAGTGGGTCTCTCCCTCCACCACCGTGTGGGTCCTGGAAATCAAATTCAAGTAATCAGGCTGGGGGGGCTAGCCCCTTTTTACTCAGTGAGTAATCTTACTGCTCCCTTTGTTTTGCTTTGAGATATGGTTTCCTGTGTCTGAGGCTAGTCTTAAACTTGATAACGACAGTCTTGACCTCCTGTCTGCACCTTCTGAGTACTGGGATTATTGGGATGCCACCTTCTTTATGAGTTTCGGAACTTATGTAGGCTATGCGAGGACAAAACGCAAAAACAACAACAACAACAACAACAACAACAAAAACCACTCTGCAAAGGGGCTGTAGCCGGTGGCAGGGCCCTTGCCTAGCCCTCACTTCATCCTTGCCTGACCCCTGCCTACCCCTAGCCGCGTCTTTCCAGCCCCTGCTCAGCACATACAGCGCCCTCAGCACAGCAGAGAAAACAAGCGATACTAGAATCAGCGGAAGGTAGAAACACCTCTTCTTTCAGTACACCCACGGATTTCACACATTTTCACTGGATGAAGAGTCTCCTTTTCCCCCGTGAAGAGGGGCTTCTAACCACACACTGGGTGGGGGCCCCTGGGTCCTTTCTGCCAACATTCTGCTGGACCTTGGCCAAAATTGTGCCAAAGACAATAAGTATTTGATTCTTGGGATACTCCATGGGCACATTCTCCCAAGTCACAATGCAGCCTGTGTGTTCCTCACCATCAGTTTACTCATGGGCATCCTCTCCCAGTGTGAGATTCATTCATGTTTAGGTCTTGATCTATTTGTAAAGAAAACTACATCTTTTAGAAGAGGCGAAAGCTTTGGGTTGGTTCGGTTAGTAGAGTGTTTTCCTAGCATGCACAGAGTCTGAGGCCAGCCCGGGCACACAAGGCCCCAAATAGGAAGAAATGAAAAGGCAAGTAGGCAAATTCTAAATAAGCCTCGTGCCCATGAAGGCACCAAGCAGGTTCCATCTAACAAGGTTCACCTTGCTACTCCGCTGACTCTTTTAATTCCTCCCTGGTTGAGCCCAGGTTGCTAGGAGGAAGACAGAGGTCAGAGAGAAGTTTCTCCAACTGAAGCTCATTCATTGAGCTTTGCCCACTGGACACAAGTGCCCTGATGCTCAGACACTCCCATCATCATAGGATAGCACTGGCAAGGTTCCTTCCTTGTAGCCAGCACTTCAGGGATCCTTCAACAAACTCAGTGTTTGCTGAGTGGGCTTAAATGCCAACTACTTCATTTCAAGCAGGAGGAGAGGAGGGGAGAGGAAAAGGGGGAAGGGTTCCCAGCTATTGCTGCCTTTGGAGGGGATGGGGGTTGGGGGAGGAAAGCAGGTCACAGTTGCTGCCTTCACAATACTCATGGCCAGTGGCAGAAGGGACATCAGCACTATCAGCTTGCCCCAGTACCTCTGGCTGAATGACAGGGGCATAGAGACAGAAAGACACTCCCTCTCCATCCTTAAACACACCAATAGGTCTTCCTTAAATATTCTTTGATGTGGCTTACACAACATTGAAAGGACTGCTTGCAGGAAGGAAATGGGACTTATGAACAAAATTCTATCACAAGCTCAGACCAGAGGGCTAAGGGAGCCTTAAAGAGATAGCCTCAGTATGAGCATCAGGGGTCCTTGACCATGGATCCACCAGACTGAACATCCCAAGCTCCGTTTCTTCAGCTGGCCTTTTGACCTTGGGCAGGTGCACTCCCTCTGCAGTTCTACAGATGAGGGTGTTTATCAGCAATAAACCCTTCTGTTGTTGAAATTTTGTTTCATCTAGAACGCCAATGTATAAATTCAGAGGAAGCCGTTCATACTGAATCAGGGCAGCAAAGCACAAAGCCCACTGGGAATCTAGCTGGAAAACTGCAGGGGTGGACCCCTTCTAGAGTGTTACATCCTCTGCAGTAGGCCCTGAGGACAGGAGGGAATCACCATTGATTTCGTGTTCTCCGTGGTGCTTGGGAACCCACATGTCACGTGGGAGGGAAACCTCTGCAACAGCAACCAGCAGTTAATTGCTCAGGAACTGAGATCTTTTGTAATCAGGGCTATAAACTGGGATCTGCTGGCAAGAGGTAAAATTAGATTTGAACCATGGATTTTTTTTTTTTTTTAATTTCAAACACAATATCCCAGCCCCCACTCCCCCAACCCTGGCTGCACACCTTGAAATATCCCTTTACCTAGAACATTGGGCTGAATTGATCATTTCCTTGCATCATAAATACATGTACAAACACACACATAACAATAAGTTATATTCTTAAATGCTATAATTCTCCTAGATTATCATGAGATTTCTTTCTGTGGCAGAGATGTAGCTGGATTTCAGTTTATTTACACCAGCTAATATTCTATTATGGGTACTGTTAATGGGAAACAGGAATTGTTGATTAAAATTGGTGTTAATAATTCATGTTGGGTTTAATTCGTGGGATTAGGGACAGGGTTGGAAGTATCTTTGCCCTCTTCTGGTTGCTCCAAATCCCACCAATCTCCAGTGCCAGGGGGCAGGCCTGAGGGGCAGTTCTCACGGTCATTTAAGTCATCGGAAGTCTCAGCTCTTCAGGGTGTGGTTGTTTCAGACGGCAGCATCAGGCTGTTGTAACCCCCTTCCACCACTCCACATCTTTTCTACATGACCCCCAGTTGCCTCCTCTGTGGGGGATGCTAAGGAACCCAGAATGGTTGCCTGACCTTGGTTGAAAACCTACATAGAAAGACTACGAGGCAAGCAAATACACTTCAGTGCTCCACCCGATGTCCTCCAGGGGCCACTAGCAAACCCGAAGATCACAGAACCACTCCAGGAAAGAAAATGCCACCGAAGGCAAGACGAGCTTTAGTCAGGCATGAGGTGTGGCAAGGCGTGCCAGTGGCTTCCCTGTATTCGTGATGCCAGCAATGCCACAGTGATCGAAATATTCTACATGCCACCTGAAGGTCCGGAGCAAACCCCCCCCCCCCCCGGCAGTTGGCAGCAGCTGCTGGAGAGACCTTTGTGGAGTGACCTGATGGGCTTTGGGAGGGAAGGGCAGAATGGTGGCTGGGAAACAATAGCCAGGACTTTACAGATGACTCTCCTCGACTGCTTTGACCATCCATCAAGAAGAGGAGACGTGCCAGGACATGGATGGGGCACCGCGCTGTCAAAGGGAGTTAACACAAAGAGAATTCCAGGCACGTGTTCCTCACCCAGACCTCCCAGACCCATTTCAGTCCTAGGTCCCCGGAGCAGGTGGTCAGTCCGTCCTGATCCAGGTAGGAAAGGTGGGACAAGGAGAGACCCTCGAGAAGAAAACAAAAGTCCTCATCACACCTCTCCAAGGACTTCCCTGCCGGCCTCACCCCAGACGACTTCGCTCCCCTGCGCCGGCTGGGAGGTGTCACTGCCACCGCCCTTGGTGGGGGGTGCTGTCTGTCAACTTGGAAATTTTCCTTGCCTTCCTAGAGATACCTGCCGCTGTCTCTCTGACCGCTGCAAAGGAGAGCAGACAAGAAGGACGAAGATACCTACTCCCGGATGCATACCAACCTATTTGCCACCAGCCTTTGCCTCTATTTGAGAAACCTAGAAAGGAGGATTTTCCCCCTCCATTGAGTGCCCTACCTCCATCTGGCTACTCGTCTGCGCGATGACCCCTCCAGGCAGCGCCCCTCGCTCGCTCGCTCGCTCGCTCGCCTGGAATGTGTGTCATTTTCACCTGACAAAGCACAGCGGCAGGCGAGCCCAAGGCATTTCTCCCAAAGGAGAGAGATGCGCCGGGCACCCACTCGGGGCTTCTGCAAATCCGCCCCACCCGCGATGGAACAAAGCAAGAGACAAGGCGAGACGCATCGCCCTGCCCCGGCGACTCCACCAGCTCGCGGGAACTCACGCCCGGGTCCCCCGGCAAGGCGCCGCCTGCGCCCACGGCCACCCATGGGTCAGTAGCGCCGCGCGTCCTGCGTCGCCTCGCGCTCCCCGCGTCCCCAAACAGCTACTGTACCTGCTAAATTTAGAGACCGCCGGGTATTAATAGCCCTGGCGACCCGGGGCTGGTGGCTCGCAGGGGCGCGAGGCCCTAAAGGGACCCGGGGATCCGGAGGGAAGGGGAGAAGGGACGCCCAAGAGGCCACTTACACCACCAGCCTGGAGATGATCCACGACACCATGGCGGGCGGGAGGACCGGCGGGCGGGCGCGGCCCGGGCTGCTGGGCTGCGGGCGGTGCTGCGCTCCCGACGCGTCTGTCCGTCCGCACGCCGCCGCCGCCGCCGCTTGCTGAGCGCGCCCGCCCGGCCCGGCCCCGCGCTCGCGCGTCGGCGCAGCCGCGGCACGTTCCGCCCGCGGCCCCAGCCCCCCGGGGCTCCGCGCGCCCGCGGCGATTGGGCGGCTCGCGGCGAGGGCACCGTGCGACCCGCCCCTGCTCCCAGCGTCCCAGCCCGCGGCGGCAGCCAGGGCGGGTCCTCCTCCCCCGCCCGGAACCGTGTCCTGCGGTGGCCTAGCGGGCTGGGCCTCCGAACCCCCGCGGAGGGCTGCCCCACCTTCAGCCTCACGCCGGGGAAACTGAGGTCTGGACTTTGAAATCCTGCCTGCACCTGTGGGGACCAGATTCTGTCATTCCTCACTTTGCTGATAAGCTGGCACCCCACAAGCCATCCTCCCAGCATCTCAGCAAGGGTCTGCCCACTGCCAGCGCTGGCTTCCTCACCCGCCAGCCCTGCCGCCGTGCACCACGAGTTCTTTTTACCATGTAAAACCAGTTACCTTGGTTTCTCTTATTTACTGTGTGTGTGTGTGTGTGTGTGTGTGTGTGTGTGTGTGTGTGTGTACGCACGCATGCGCTACCACACGAGTGGAGGTCAGAGAACAGCATGCAGGAGACAGTGCAATGTGGGTCCCGGAGATAGAAGTCATGAGACACAGCGACAGGCATCCAGGGGAGCTGTCTCACAGCCCCGCACCTTGGTCTTCGCCGCGTCGGCACACACCTCTGTCCGGTTCACCTTCAAGCCTCAGCTGATGGGCGCAGAGAGCCCAACACCGCAGACATTACCGCTCAGCAGCATTACAGAGCCGTGTGGGGGCCTGGGCAAAACGCTACGTTCAGTATAAACACTTTAGTGCGTATGAAAATGGCTGCGTCCTGTAGGATTTGTCTCGATCCCTGTCTTCTCGGAGTCCGTTTTTGTCAGCCTGGCTGGAGAGACTTGCTATGCTCACCCTGAGGATGCACCTGCAACAGCTTCAGTACCCGCTGTCACTCGGCTCTGCTGCTCCCGCCGATAGTTCAGGGCCCAGTGGCCTGCTCTGTGCTGATACTCAGTTGTGTAAAATTCAGTGCCAGTCATGAGAAATTCTGTAGAGGACTAGTTTGCAGCCTTCTCCAAAGGAGCGCTGTCCAGGATGGCTTCCTGCAGAGGCAAGGCGACTTTGGAGCTTGGCTGAAAGGCGCTGCCTTCACACGTGGTGGAATGTGTGCAGTGGCATGTGCCTATAACTCCAGTACCCGGGGGATGGAGACAGGAGCCTGCGCTCATCCCCTAAGACCAGCTCAATCCCCTGCCTCCCTACCTCCTTCCAAACCCCAGGCGTGGTAGTGCACGCTGTAACTCCACCCCCTCCTGAGGGGAGACAAGACCATGAGTTCAAAGTCATTCTCATCTACTTAGGGAGTTCAAGGCCAGCCTGAGCTACATGATGACTCTCTCTCTCCCTCCTCCTCTCTCTCTCCTGTGTGTGTACATACAGATAGAAAACACTTTCTGTCAATGAGGGACTGTGAGAGAACTGTGTTCTGTGATGAGGAGTCTCAAAGAACCCCAAAAATACTTGTAATCTAGGAGGCTTTAATGTGGTGTTGAAGCCCTGTTTGGAGGTTGGTCACTTTCCTTTTGGGCAGCTATGACCCTCACAGCCCTAAACCACCTCCTTTACAGAATCCTTATACTCCAGCCCACTCCGCACCCAGGTATAAGACAACCAGAGAAATTCCCGTGTTCCAGCACCCACTGAAAATTATTCAGATTAGGAAATCATAAACTGCCCCTTGCCCTTCTTCAGGAATGTTGATTACGGCTCCCTCACTCCTTTGTGGCAAACCCCGCTGTTTTCCTTGAGTGGCCTATATGGCCTGTGCTCTCTCCAGGGATAAAAAGCAAGGAGAATAAACTGAATACGTTCTTAACTCTCTACTCATTGTCTGGCTTCACCATACTTTACTAGAGATAATAAAATTAAATAGGGAAAGAGCTTGGAAAATTTGTCAGGCAGTGAAAATCCTAAGGTGGAGCCAGACATGGTGACACATGCCTGTAGACCCAGAACTTGGGAGGTTGATGAAGGGGGATGGTCATGAGTCTGAGGCCAGCCTAGACTACAGATGTGAGACTCAGTAACAACACACCAAAGGCAAGCTTGGTATAGCAGTGCACATCTGTGATGGTGATGATGATGATGACAATGACGATGACTGTAAGAACAACAATAAAATGAATAAAAATTTAAAAACACAACAAGGGCTGTGTAAGGTTCAGTCACTGACAGCACATGCCTTGCAAGCACAGGACTTGAGTTTGATCCCCAGAACCCAGGTTACAAATAAGCACTTGTAATCCAGAGACAGAGGCAAGAGAATATATCCCTGGGGCTTGCTGACCAACTGGAGCCTACATTATTTGGTGTGCCCTAGGTCAGTGAGAGGTCCTGTACACCAAACCAAGGTAGATGGTGCCTGGAGAACGACACCTGATGTTTAACTCTGGTTTACGCACACACACACACACACACACACACACACACACACACACACACACACACACCATACATATTCCAAAGACACAGCAAGACAATACAAAGTAAGGAGGATCTTCTGAGCCATCTCTGCTCTTCTCTCCACTCACTAGTGAGCTCAGAAGACCTATTGGCCATGTTGAGGGGTAGAGGGATGGAATATTACAGCCTTGGTAGCACAGGCCTATAGTCCCAGCTATTGAAGAGGTTGAGAAAGGAGGCTTGTGAAGGTGAGGCCTGCCTGGGCTACAGAGAGAGTTCAAGGCCTGCCTGCTGGACTTACTGAGACCCTGTCTCAAAAAGTAAAACAATGACAGCAAATTCGGGAGTAGATCTTGGAATAGCACAGTAGCTGATTGGCCTCGTATGTGCAAGGCCTGGAGTTCAATCCTCAGTATTGGGAAAAAAATTAAAATTTCAAAAACTGTGGTTTGAAGAGGTCTCCTGAGCGGGGACACAGTGGAGTGCTATCCTGTGCTGTTTCCTCCCTAGGCATGCCCAATGGGTGAGCTTTACAGGGAAATGGAAAATTCAGCTTTGTTTACTGTGCTAAACTGGACATTTTTATTACTGGAAGGAAACTCTCAGGTCTGGAGGAATGGACTAGAAAATGAGGGGGACCACCCAGGTTTTCTTTAAGAGTCAGGAGGGCTTGTTTCATAGACCAAGGCTGAGTGATAAGCATGAAGGGAATCAAGTACAGGGAGAAGGTTGTTTTTTGTTGAAGCGTGGGCAAACATGCTACACATGCTGAATCTCTCCTTCATGGACCCCCCAGTCTGTCCTTGGCCATCACCCTGGAAAACACTGAGACCCTGCAAGAGTTTGGCCTTCTAGACAACAAGGCTCTCGTGTCAGTATAGTTGACGAGCTTCGAATTCCTTTTCTCAGGAATGGCTGTGTAGTGTGGGATTTCCGGTGTCTCTATCTTCCGACAGCCTGCTGTTTTCTATTGGAGAATGCTCCCAACCTGGGAAATTGCAATTTCTCTTATGTATTTACTACCTCAATTGGTTTGTGAACACCAGACATAAGCTTGGCCAAAAATAATTTCTCCCTAGTCTGTCTGTCTTTCTTTCTTTCTTCCTTCCTTCCTTCTCCTTCTTTCTTTCCTTCCTCTTTCTTTCCTTTCTCTTTCTTTCTTTCTTTCTTTCTTTCTTTCTTTCTTTCTTTCTTTCTTTCTTTCCTCTTTCTGAATTGAAAACAGAAAGAAGAGACCTGTACTTTTGTCTGTCAGAACAAAAAGACACACGTATGTTGAAGAGTCTGCAAGGCTGGGTGACTTAGTAAAACTCTGTCATTGTAGAGAGTTGGAATGTTCCAAAGCCATAGACAAATCATCTTGTGTGTTATTTTTATTCATCTTAATAGCCATTCGACTATTCTTGGTTGTCAACTTGACTACATCTGGAATTAACTAAAACCCAAATGACTATGAGGGGATTTTCTTCCTAATTAAATTATTTGAAGTGGGAAGATCCACTTCTAATCCAGATCTTTGAGGTGGGAAGATTCACCTTTAGTCTGGGATCCACCTTTAGCTGGAAGCCTATATAAAGCACTGTGACTGAGCATCTCAAGAGTTCAGTCAACCTCCTCTTAGGGTAACCTTAGAAACACTGAAGTCAGTACTGGCTTTCTTTGCCTCACCTCAACCACTTTCACACTCTGAAAGCACCCATTTTTGGAGCCATCTTTCATAGGGCATGCTCAGTTCCAAGTTGGGAGACAGCTGTTCAAAGTTCATTGATATGAACTACCTTTCTTCATTGGCACCAAGTGCCTTTCGGTTCTTAAGAGCAGATGAAGCAAACATTTTGGAGTCTCTACCAAGTAGATCGAAGAGTTGGAATACCTACTCCAAAGCAGCCAGTAGATAGAGCAACCCATACTATCTCAAATACTCTATTAACTGCCTCCATGGTGGTGAGAACAGAGGTTCATGTAAGATCTTGCATGGACAATGGCCACTAGACAGCAACCTCTATTTGTATTGTTCAGAGGTGCCTAAAAAGGAAGATGTCTACAATATGGACTGAGAACTGGTCAACATCCTTTAGAATTCACCCTGAGGTCATGAATCATGGTTGGTGGCTGGTTCCTGTTTCAGAGCGCCTGTGGATTTGGGTCTCGTCCTAATGAAGTCCGTGGGGCAGCTGCTGAAATGAGAAGCGTTGTGTTGGAAACTTGCTGCTGCTGCTGCAGTTTTGCGCTCTCTTTGGTTGCACTCTGTCCGCTTATAGAAGCAGCACCTATATCCATTTATAGTTAGGCCCCACCTGTTTCCAGAAGGCTTCAAGACAGCAGGACGGTCTTTCCACAGACACACCCCGGATTCTTGCAACAGTGCCCTGAATCAGTGGGGCCTCTCTCAGGGCACTGGCAGGATTCAGTCAGCAGAAGGGGCGGGTCAGGGACAACCTTGGGCTGCTGGCTGGTGAAGGCAGAGCTTCCAAGGCACCTGTTGGTAGGGTTTAGCAGGAAAAAACAGAGGTTAGCACCAGCGACCTTTGGCCTCACCCTCCTGGCCCATCCCCTAATATGGACTGTCAACTGTAGCTTCTCCAGCCTGTCTTTAACCTCTTCATCGCCGCAGCACCTCTCCTCAGGTGACCAGCTGCCGTCCCCAGGCTTCCTATAAAAGAGTTGCAACGTGTCGTAGTCGCTTTTCTGTTGAGGTGAAGAGACACCATGGCAAAGCGACTTACGGAAGAAAGCATTCAACTGGGGCCTTGCTCACAGAGGGTGAGTCCGTGATCACCATGGTGGGAAGAAGGGCAGCAGGCAGGTAGGCATGGTAGCAGAGGGTTTACATCTTAGCCCCAAGTTGGAGTCAGAGAGAGGGAATGGATATTAAGAGAGAGAGCAGTGGCTGAAAATTGTGTGGGCTTTTCAAACTTTAAAGCTCAACTTCAGTGACACCTTCTCAACATGACCTTATCTCCTGATTTTTCCCAAAATGTTCTACCATCTGGGGATCAGGCACTCAAATATATGGACCTATGGGGCCATTATCGTTCAAACCACCACAGAACCCATGGTGAAGCCCAAGAATTTACCCTGGAGAAGCTAGTACAGCTGAGGGCTTGATCTCTGGGCTTCAACACACCCGGAATGAAGCCTGGCTCTGGCATTTACTATGCATGTTATGACCTTGGCCAAACTACAACCTATAGATCCCCTATGTGCCTTAATTTAGCAATATACAGTGTGAGAACATTATTATATGCTTCAGAAAGTAGTTATGGGAGGTAAGCAATGAAATTACCCACTTAGGTTAGGGCCTGGGCATTGCCCTTCAAAACCACAGTGAGACAGCCCACCCACTCACACAGTGGCTAATAGTAAAAAAGCTGGCAGTCCTAAGAGATGCTCATGCAAAAGGTGCCTGAAGCTGCCATGTACTGTCATGGAATCAATCGTGATCACTTGCAAAACAGAGCAGCAGTCTCTTGTTACTCAAAATATGTGCATCAAATGTGGAAATCAGAGGATACACAAATTTGTATAAAAAAGAAACTTCACTGCTTAGCGGCGCTACTCTTGAGCACATACCCAAGAGAAAGACAACAATACGATCATGTAAAGACATATATGAATGCTCATGGTCACATTATGTGTAGTGACCAAAAGGGCTACGGGAAGTGTGATGTCAACTTGTCACAGTTAAGTCAACTTGGAAGACAGTCTCAGTGAGAAACTGTCTAGATCAGATTGTCCTATGAACACATCTGTGGATTTTCTTGATGATGTTAATTGACACAGGAAGACCCATCCTAAAGGTGGGCAGCACCATTTGCTAGGCGTGGGTTCTAAATTGTATAAAAAATGAGAAAGTGAGCTGAATGCAATCACTAACACATTCATTCTCTCTTTGCTTAAGAAAAAATGACCCTCTGAGGCTCATCTGTTTGAATGTTTGGTTCCCAGTTGGTGGAACTGTCTGGGAAAGATGAGGAGGTGTGGCCTGTGGAGGAAGCGTGTCATTGTAGACAGGTTTTGGAGATTCAAAAGACTTGCACCATTCGAATCTCTTTCTGTCTAATGGTGTGTTTCAAGATGTGAGCTCTTAATTACTGCTCCATCACTATGCCTCCCTGCCTGTTGACATGCTCCTCCCATGATGGCCATGGACTTACCCCCTGAAACTGTAGCCCCCAAATAAACTCTTCTGTAAGTTGCCTTGGTCATTCTCAGTCTATCTCAGCAATAGAACAGTCGCTAAGACATTGCTGCTGTGGGTGGATATGACCAGGTGCTTCCAGTTCCTGCTAGATTGACTTCCCCTTGATGATAGGCTGTGACCTGGAATTCTGAGCTAATAAATAAATAAATAAATAAGCTCATTTCTCCCCTTGGTTGTTTTTGTCAGGGTAACAGAAATGAAACAACAGCAGCCAGTGAATAGATGAAGAAAATATAGGAGTCAGCAACAATGTGAATGAGCCTCAAAAGTTAGAATGAAAAAAATAGCAAAAGAGTACACACAGTTGATTCCACTTCCCTGAAAGTCTAAAAAGGCAAATCTAACTAGGAGGATGAAAAGCTCATGGGTGTTTTGTTTGGAGAGAGACACTGAGAAGGGTCAGGAGAAAACTCCTTAACGTGAAGAGGATGTGTGTCCTCATGCGGCAGCCATTATAGAGTATGTGCGCTCATCATTTAAATCTATTCTCTTGAAACTGAATGAATTTTTTTTGAGATACTCACACAGAAACTCACAACCATCTGTTACTCCAGGGGCTCCAGTTCCCTCTTTTGGCCTTTATGAGCACCAAGCACACACACGCCTAAAGTAAGGGCTGAGTCCTGGTGAGACCAGAGGAGAAACTTGCCCCCAGGAAGAGACTTACAGAGTTCTGACAACAGCGCAGCCCACCTTCCGGGACAGACCTGAACAAAGACAGTCCTGGATCATGGGCAGCAGTATTGACCCAGTTTAAGCCCAAACCTCAATATGAGTATTCCAGCAACAGACTTGGGGGAGGGCCAGCGGGCCCTTTTGTGTATGCTTCTCAAGGCAGCCGTATTGGATAAATCTCCTTCACAACTTTTCTCTATTACTTGTGTTTTTATTGGCATACTGGGGGTGAGTAACTGAGTCGAGCTTGTCGGGATGGCCAGAGCACAGGCTTTGACCTTAAAAGCTCCAGTGAAACATGCACACACACACACACACACACACACACACAAGACAAACAAAAATAAATAGAACGAGGAACCCTTCTAGAAACTTGTTGGATAGATGAATAAATTAATGACCAGTTGATGAAAATGTGGCCAGAAGCTCACAGGAACTAAACTCCGTGGTGTCCTCGTTGATTCTCTGCTTGTTAGCGACTCCATAGCACTAAGCGCTGGGAACAGCACAGACTGTACTTGGTTCATTTCTTATGTTTACTTTCTGTCTCTCCCACTGCAATGGGACCTTATAAAGACACGCTTTTACCCAGCGTTTCTTCCTCTGATCATTACTAAGTCCATGGACTTAAAACAGTGTAAACAAGTAAGTGTGGAGCGGGGTGTGGTACCAAATGCCTGTAATCCCAGCACACAGGGAGGCAGAGGCAGGTGGATCTCTGTGAGTTCAAGGCCAGCCTGGTCTACAAGTTTAGTCCAGGACAGCCAAGGATACACAGAGAAACCCAATCTCAAAAACCAAGCCAAACTAACAACAACAAAGTAAGTGTGGAACAAGTAAGGGAGGAGCTTGAGAACTGAGCCACGATCCCAGCACTTGGTAGGTACAGGAAGGAGGATTTCAAGTTCAAGGATAGCCTGAGCTGTATAGTAAGTTCAAGGCAAGCCTGTGTTACATAGTAAGACCTTGTCTAAATAAAATAGGGTTCTGATCCACAGCACGTGCCTTCCTGTAGGGGGATTTAATGCTGCTTCCCCAAGATATACAAAATAGGAGCTCCCAGCTAGTGCTTTTCCTGGCTGTACTTAGTGTCTGGAAAAGCCTCCTCTTATCTCCCTGGCTTCATATACAAGTCACACAAACACCTTATGTAGAGGTTTTCTTCTAGAACACCCCGTTTTTCTTCTCTAGAGATTTCCTTCACGTAACAGGTGGCTTTCTGCAGTGGCTCGTATTCAGTTACACCGCTTTCAATTGCTGCAGGCTAGGGAACTCCATCCACTCTCACTCACTGACCTCACGGCCCTATGGTTGGCATATGGCAGTTTGCTGAATGAATGAATAAATTAACGAAAGGCAGCAGGTGACAAACTCTCATGTCTTACTGCTCCCATATCAACCCTTTTAGTTCTTTCTTTCTGACATTTGTATTTGTGTGAAAGTGGTGGCCACAGAGAAAGAACTCAGAAGCCCAGACTTGCATCCCCAAAGGTTAACAGCCCCAGCGGAAAGGAACTGCTCTATTACTCCAAACTACAGGTTTTCTCACCCTCCCCCCAGCCCAGCCCCGTATGTGTGAACAGGTGTGCATGCTTATCTGTGTAGTAGAGGCTAAACCTTAGGAGTGGCTCGTCGTGTGTCATATTTTTGTTTGTTTTTTTTTTTTTTTTTGAGGCAAGGTCTCTCACTAGCCTGGAGTCAACAAGTCAGCTAGGCTTTCCTGCCAGTGAACCCCAGGGGTTCACCTGTCTCTCCTCAGCAGCACTGGGATTTCAAGCATGTTCACAGTTTTGTGGCTAAGCTAGCTTGGGTTCCAAGAGCTACAGTTTCTTTCTAATGTTAATTCTTCTGAGACTTTTCTTGGATGATGTAAGGGTTTTTAGAGGTATTCTTTAATTGCATTTATTTCTTTGTCATGGGGAGAGAAGGGGACACACGTGCACGTGGAGGTGGAGGAACACTAACGCACAACTGTTTTTATAGGGATTCTGGGCATCAAATTCAGGGCCACGTGTTCATAACTGGGCAGTCTCCCTAGCTTCTCCTCAGCTTTCTGATGTCCTTCAAAGAGTGTCTGTGGTCTTGATGGTGAATATCTAATTCACTTAGCATCCCACCAAACCACACGGCTGTCCAGAGTAATCCTCCTTCCCTGAGGGCCCAGGACATTGGTTAGATTTTATGGGCAGGGCCCCACTGAGAAAGAAAGTCAATTCCTTTCAAAGCCATTCATTGTTCCGTAACCTGACAGAGACATCTGGAAGAGCAAGCAGTTTTCTCCAAATGTGAGCAGCTCACTGTGGCTCTCAGGGGTTCTCACGCCAGAGGACAGCTGCTTCTTACCCCTGATTTCAAGAGACAAAACCCCTTCAGTGCCAGTTAGATGGCTCAGGGTGACATGACAATGGAACCCCTGTGGAGACAACTGACTCCCGTGAGTTGTACTCTGACCACATGTGCGCACCCCCTGAACCCCCCACTACAAACAAATAAATGTAAGTAAAGAAAACTTTCAAATTTAAGAACACTTATGCTATTCCAAGAAAAGTCTCACAAGAGTTAATACTATTGAGCATTTTTTGAAACCTGAGTTAGCTTAGCCATTAATTGTGAATGTTCACAAGGTTGTTCATAAGATAAAATAAAATTAGTCCAGGTGAGATCAGGTGCTTCGGCTATGAAGCAGAGAAGACATGAAGGAAATGCCCCTGATATTCATCCCCTTCCCAGTTACTGTCATGCAAAAAACAGAAATTTATTATTATTATTTTGGTTATTTTTGGAGACAGGGTTTCTCGGTGTAGCCTTGGCTATCCGGAACTCACTTGGCTGTCCTTGAACTCACAGAGATCTGCCTGCCTCTGCCTCCAGAGTGCTTGGATTACAGGTGTGTGCCACAGCACAGCTACACTAGGGCTGGGGATGTAGGTCAGTGGTAGAACACTTAGGTAGCATGCAAGGGATCCCGGGTAGTTATTATCATGTTTATCATAATTATCATATGGGGAAAAAAACAAAGACCTCTCCACTGCCCACTGCTTTTCCCCACACCACTGCAGCTACAGAGCACTCCAGAATGTCTGAAGGTGGCATAAGGCTCTTTTATCCTACACCTGGGTGTAGATTTGAGATCCCAATGAGTCCTGCAATGCATGAAGTTGTAGGTGGAACCACATAAGAGATCATGTACAAAACAAGCCCATATTACACAAATCAGTTTAAGAAACCAAACGGCTTGTGCTAAGGTACCGCAAACATCCCAACTCTCTACAGCAGGACCATTGAGCTGGTATTTTTCTCTTTGTTCCAGTCTGCCTCTCCCGTGGAAGTGTAGACTTTCTTAATAAATCTCTTTGACCCTCAGAGCCACCTAAGACTGGGAGGTGGAAACCAGATGATCAGAAGTTCAAGGTCACCCTTGTCTTGTATTTTAAGTCCTGCTTGGGCTGCATAGAAGTCTGTCTCAAAAATAACTCCAACCTACATAAATATTATAAAATAAGCATACTTTTGTGTATATAACATACAAATTAAGTTTATATAGAGTACATTTACATAGAATGTAAATTTGAAGGATAAACATTATACATAAATATCCCATGTAAGTATATGTATTTCATATGTATGTGTGAGCCTCTATACTGCCTATTTATATACTGTTTATTCAATAACCAGGTACTATTATTTCAGCAATGCAATCTTTATTTATATTATAAACATACTTTTAGTTTTTTTTATTTTGTTTCATCTTGTTTTTCTTAACTTTTATTGATTCTTTGTGAGTTTCACATTCTGCACCCCAATCCCACGCATCTCCCCATCCCTTCATATCTGCCCTCCACCCTTGCAACCATCTCCCCAACAAAAGAAAATAAAAAATAAAACAAAATATGAAAAACATCTTGTCATGGAAATTGTAGTATCATGGTATGTTCCATAGCATGCCTTTTTGTCCACACATCTTCACTTGCAAATGTTCATTCCAATGAGTCAGTGGTCTGTTTCAAGACCTCTGACTTCTGCTACACCGTCAATACCGGATCCTCACTGGGACTCCTCTCTGATATCCTGTTGTTACCCTGTGTCATGGAGATCCTGCAGCTTTGGGTCTGCAGGTCCCGCCCCTTCACATGCTCCAGCAGTTCACAGGTGTAGATGTTGGGGTGGACCAACTCAAAGCCCTGGATCTGGGCCTGGATGGTAGCTGAGGTGGACAGCTCGCTAGCTCTCCTGTACCCACACCACGAGGGCCAGTTCTCCAGCACTGTCTGCTGGAGCCCAGTTGAACAGTTCCTGAGTGGGGAGTGAGGGTTGAAAGAAAATTTAAAAAACCAACACACTATACATGGGATCTGTTTGAGAGGGCTGCCAGTAGAAACTGTTGCACCAGTTTATTCAATAGTCCCTTTTTATAGTCAGAGCAAAGCACTTTGATACAATGAAGGAGTTCATAAAGAAGTCACATTTGTTTACCTCAACCACCTGTCTGTGATCCTCACACAAACAAAAGGAAGTGAAGTTGGCAAAACATCCTGCCTATCCCTGTCTCCAGGTGAAGGCCAGGGTGAAAACATGTTTGTTTGTTTTTTTGTTGTTGTTTTTTTTTGTTTTTTGTTTTTTTTTTTGCTGAGAGCTCAATACAAAGCAGGCTGACAAACAAGTGGCTCTCCACAGATCTTTTTTATATTTTTAAAATTGACAGTAACTTAAAAGCTATGGAGCAGAAAATTGTGCCTGTCTTAGGTTGTCTCTCTTGAAAGATATATTCCCACCATTGGTACATGAATTCTGTCATTCATGTCCTGTCTTAGGTTGAACATTCTTCAGGGAGATCTTAGCTGTTTTTGACTACCAACTTCAGCTAGAGTAGACACTGGAGTTTAATCTTATGCAGATCAACTTTAACATTCTAAAAGGCCTTGATGAAGGTTTTAGTTATCAGTGGTAGGAGACATGCTCCCAATAAGAGTAATAAGCCAAGTCTTATAACATTCCACAAACATGACTTAGAAGATGACTCCTTATCAGAATACCAAGTCTGAGAAACATTCACAGGGACCATAATAAAAGGCTGTTGAACAACCAGAACCTGTTGTCCATTTGAAAGCTTAGAAATACAGTTTGTTAGTTTACACTGATGGCAAGAAACATTAAAGTTTGAACCTTGTATAAAAATGTTAACATTTCCAAACAACAAAGCATAAGGAGAATTTACATAGGCAATTATAGGGCTTCCCAGGAGTTTCTGTGGCAAGTTTCCAAATATAGGTCTGTGAAAACCAGAATCAGACCAAAGTCCCATAGTCAGTCCTCTTTTTCCTATTCTTCCTGATTTTGTTGAGAATTGTCCTGATTACCAGATCAACAAGTCCAGTCATATTGTGTCTAAGAAGTTTCTCTCCACATCATCTTCTCCCAAGAGCAGAATGAAACAAAGGTGGGTCAGGAGCATAAGCCCAATACAGTTCTCCATTCATCATCAGGACAGAATTCACCATGGTCAGCAGCAGGAACATCCTCCTCCTGGGGAGCATCTCCTGAAAATTGCACCAACCTTTCTATCCCACTTGGCTCCTTCTGCATCCTGTGGAAAAACACAAACATGCCCTCTTCCCCATATTAATACAGAGTCAGTCCCCATCCATATTCCAGTAATCAGAGCTTTCCATTTCATTGGAGCATAATAATCTTTGGAATTAGGGTGCCACAACTGATCAGCCACAGAACAGCCTTGTATATCCACATCCAAAAAATAAAAAACAAAACATGTTAAGATTTGGGGATATGACTCCCCCTTTTTTATTTTTTTGTAATTGATTCTTAATAGTACGCTCCATAATTCCTTGACCTTGAGGATTATATGGAATATTTGTTTTATGATTTATTTTCATTTGTGTACAAAAATGCTGAAAATCTTGACTCATATATGCAGTACAATTATCAGTCTTTCTAATGGAAGGAATACCAATTGTAGCAAAACATTTTAAGTGATGACTTATAATGTGTTTGGTGGCTTCTCCTGCTAAGGAAGTTGCCATGATAAATCCTGAAAAAGTATCAATTGTTACATGAACATATTTTTAGTGTTCCAAATTCTGGGATATGAGTAACATCCATTTGTTGTTTAGAATGGTTTCAACCCTAGGTTTTAAGTAAGTTAACTTTGTGTTACAGATTTTAAACATACCCAATGACCAATAATCTTTAACCAAGACACATTGAACATTGAACTTATATATTCAAGACAGACAGACAAAACTCCTTGCCATTTGTTCAATCCAATTTTTATGAGCACAGAAGCTTTGTGGCATTATCTTTCTTACTGGAAAAACTGAGACACTGCCTCTTTTTTTCCTATTTCCAGGGATTTAAGCTGTATCTTGACACTACTCAGCAAATTTTAATTTCCGCAGTAAATGATCTTCTCCTGCTAAACATTCTCTTGCTAATTGCTTCCAATCCATTGAGCCTCAGTAGACCTCAAAAGACAAGGACTCTAACAGAGCTTGAGAAAAAGATGCTGTAGTATCATATTGAAAGCATGAAGTTTTCTGTTCTTTTAATTGTTTAAAATGTATAGGAGCATGGACTCTCACCACATTACTTTGTCCATCAGGTTGCTCTATATTTGGAAAACTGTAAAACTCAGTTATATCTTCTCCTTTCTGCCTAGCTTGTCCTTCCTCTAATTCTGCAACCTCATCAGGATCTAAGTTGTCCTTAAAGTATTCTTCTACAAAAAATTATCATCAGGAGGGACATATAACTCTTCTGGAGGAGCCAATAGTTTAATCTCATTTTGTCTTGAAGCCTCCCATCTTTCTTTCCTCTTTCTTTCTAATACTGAAAGTTTTGCTTTCTCAGTCCCATACCACATATACAGACTATTAAATTAAATTCCATACAAAGACCCTGAGGCTACTGCCTTGTCTCATTTTTACTCTCAGGTTTTACTCAATGTGCTCTTTTCTCTTTACTTTATGACCCGAGCTCACCAACACCTGAGGTGTTCTTCACTGCTTCCCCATGTCTCAAGATCCCTGTTCAGACACCAAATTGCCAGAGCCCGCCGGCAGAGTGGAATAGTTCCTGAGTGGGGAGTGAGGATTGAAAGAAAATTTAAAAAACCAACACACTACACATGGGATCTGTTTGAGAGGGCTACCAGTAGAATCTGTTGCACTGTTGTTCAATACTCCCTTTTTATAGTCAGAGCAAAGCACTTCGATACAATGAAGGAGTTCATGAAGAAGTCAAATTTGTTTATCTCAACCACCTGTCTGTGATCCTCACACAAACAAAAGGAAGTGAAGTTGGCAAAACATCCTGCCTATTCCTGTCTCCAGATGAAGACCAGAGTGAAAACATCTTTTTTGCTGAGAGCTCAACAACAAAGCAGCCTGACAAACAAGCACCTCTCCACAACTGCTCCAACTAGTTCACCCAATGCTGCAGCCAGCAATGGACAGGGACATCTCTCCTGCTCTCTTGCATCAGGTAAGCTCATCTGCACCCCTGCCACCAGGGCCAATTCTATTGTGCTGTCCAGTCTAGGTGTGGGGCTGCCAATGATTGGTGGGGCCAGTTTTGTACAGCCCTTGGACATTAACATGGTCCCAGGTGGTGGGCCAGAGCAGGGACATCTGCATGGTCTTTACTGGTCACATGAACCACAAACATCAGACATCCACACAGACCCCTGCTGTTGCGTAGCCACAGACTCAGACATGACCCTCAGTGACAGCATGGGCTGGGACTTTACCAAGACCTCAGGTGGCAGGGCAGGCTACTTAAAACAGGCTGTTCCTCTCCACCCTTGCATCCCCAGTTCCACCTCTCTTCATAATGCTCGAACTGTTCCCATGATTCACTTTCTCTGCCATCTGTCCACCACATACTCGAATATCATACTGGCTCCTCCTTGGGCAGGCCACTAGGCTGGTGGGCCTTGAGGTGTCCTCCTCTTCCTGTAGTGATGTTTTACCTTGTTTTTAGAGAGGGATTCACAGCAGGAGTGGTGGCTCATGCCTTTACTTTCAGCAATTGGTAGGCAGTGGCAGACCAATCTCTGAGTTTGAGGCCAGCCTGGTCCACAGAGTGAGTTCCAGGGACATCCAGGGCTACATAGAGAAACCCTGTCTCAAAAGAAAACCAAGAGAAACAGACACACACACACACACACACAGAGAGAGAGAGAGAGAGAGAGAGAAAGAGAGATGGAGAGAGATTCACACTGTAGCTGAGGCTGGCCTGGAACTCAGAATGGCCACAAACTCATGGCCATCTTCTTTCCTCAGCCTCGTGAATGCTGGTATTTGAGGTATAAGTCACCATATCTAGCTTAGATTTTCTATTTTAGTTGATTTAGTTTAAGTGATTACTTGAAAAACAAGATCACCATTTATACTTTAAAACTATCTATTTTATTGGCTTTAGCTATGTACGTGCACATGAGTGTAGGTGGCTGCAGAGGCCAGAAGTATCAGATCTCCCTGGAGCTGGAGTCACAGGGAGTTGGGAGCTGCTACACATGGTTGCTGGGAATCAGACTCAAGTGCAGGCTCTTCATCCCTGGATCTCTCTCCATCCCTACCATGGAGGACTTCTAAGACAAAAGAGAGACACAGGAAAAATAAGAGGATGTGGGAAGAGAAAGAAGCTCCTTGCTGTGAGATTTGTCTGGGTGTCAAAAACACAATAGACAAACCAAATAGTGTGTGTCTTCTTAGACATTTCAAACTAGAATGCCTTGATCAGGGGCAGAGGTTTCGTGTCTTGCATTTAACTGTTTAACTGTCTTAACACTTCATTTTCATTTCCACATCATGAAAACACATTTTACTAGTTAATTTACAAAAGGAAATGTTTTACACTAAGGAAAATAAATACACCAGCTCATTTTTTTTCTCAATCGTACAGCTTTGCTTAGTCTTTCAATCTTGTCATGAATTATATCCTTCCAGCAACACAACACAGAAAGCAACAGAATCACACATGGCCATGTGAAGACATACAGATGCGACTCTTTCTGAAGAAGCCCACACCCATGTTTTTAGTGCACAATACCTGTTCTTAAGCATCTCTTTTTCTACACGCTGTGCTTAAATATGAAATGTATATTGTATGTCACTCATCTCTAGTTAATAAAGTCATTAACTTTACTTCACTATGATTCTCCTGAAATTATTTTTTGTGGCATAGTCAAGGCTCCAACTTTACCTCAGTGGCGGTCCCTAAGGATCAGGGAGACTCCTCTGGCTTCTGGGAGCAGCAGAGTGTTGGGTAACGCCTCCCTACAGCTCTGCTGACAATGGAGAAGCTGAGTGTGTGAAATCTGAAATTCAGCCTTCCATGGTTAGCTTAAATTTCAGTTTGCTTTTTCTGAGTGACACACAGACCCAGTAGCAGTATTTTTTTAAGTTGTTATTTTGATTCAGAATTAACCACCCACCCCATCACGTTCTCTATAAACACGTCCAGCTATACGAAGGGGCAAGTGAGACTCACAAGCTTACCTGAGACTTCTGGAACTGGCTGTAATAAGTGCTGGCCATGGTGGCAAGAGAGAGCCATACTTGCCGGACAGACGCTTGGATTGGGAGGGGGGAGCACTTACACCCAGACCCTGGACAGCGAGGAAAGGCCCCTTTGTCTGTCCTGTTTCACTCACTAAAGTGGATGCAACTCCAAAGACACAATTGGTTGCTCTCTGAGCCATTCAGAAGTCTGTTGAGGATACAGACATTCACTTCCCCTTGAAGACTTCGAAGAACACAGCAGTTAGGTCATGCTGCCGCTCCAGCCTGGATTCAGGCTCTCAGGAGCAGGAGCTTGCAGGAGCTGGAGCACATGAGGCTGCCCTTGGAGGAACGTTCCACACACCTTGCCAACCCTCTCAAATTTGTGTAAATATTCGTGTGCACCATATTCTAGGGAGTACTCTGTAGCCTTCACCAGTCACCTGATGAGGTTATGACAGCCAAAATGCTGATAATTATGTATGTGTGTGTGGGGGGGGGGATGTGTCTGTGGTGTTTGCGTATGTGTGCACTTGGGGAGAGTGTCCAGGTTCAGAGGCCACAGAAGGACACCTTAGGAGCTCACAGATTTTTGGCGAGGCTAGGCTGACAGTTCAGTAAGCCCTAGCAATCCTCCTGTCTCTGTGCCCCACAATGCTGGGGTTAGAGGTGCACATGGACACACCCAACTTTTACGTGGGTCCTAGGGATCTGACCTCAGATCCTCGTGCTGGTGTTAGTGAAAGTGACTGTGTTGGTGGACCTAATGGCACAGCTTGCTTCTTTCTAGAACAGCTGTCCTCCTTTACAAGAGCCTCTTTTGGTCTCAGACTTCAGCAGTGCTCCTGTCCAACCTCCTAACTCTCCTGTTCCTGTTCCATTAGATAAGGAAGGTCTGAGATGCTGGTGGACTCCGGGAGGAGTGCCGTGTGTCCCACACAGACGTGCTTGTTTTGCTCAGCGAAGCAGTGTGCACTGATAAGGTAGGCAGATTGCCAGTCTGGGATAAAGAGTGAGACTCTTTCAAAAAATCAAAAATCAACCAAACAAATAAAAGGGCAAAACAATATTATGTACTAAGGAGGAGTAGCTAAGTTTTTTTCCCCCTACGTCCTGGGATAGGTCAGCTATCTGACAAATATAAGTATGCTGCTTCAGATAATGGGAAGAATACTAAAACTGGGTCTGGGAAATATTTGCAAGAAGCAGAGAGGCTGCCATCATAAACCTCAAACCTCACATCATCACGAACATCTGCTGCTTAAAAATCCCTCAAACCAAGACAGATCTCCTCACAAGTCAACCAAATGCTGTATGGCATGGTCTGAATTTTTGTGTCTCCAAGGTTCATACATTGAAGTCTAACACTCAAAATGACGACCCGCTACAGCAAGGAGGACTTTGGGGGGGGGGGGTCAGTGCCCTTTAAAAGAAAGCCTAGAGTGATACAAAGCACTCCTTCCACGAGGGTGGGACACCTGCGAGCTGTGAGCGAGAAGGCTGAAACGCTCGGACAAAGGCTCTAACAGCACTCGGATCCTCAGCTTCAAAGCCTCTGGAACTGTGACTAAGTCCCTGCTGTTGACGGTGTTTTCTTATAGCAGCTGAAGCAGACTAAGGCACACACCGGAAGGAACGTAAGCAGATTACTTCTACATCTAGCTTTGGTGAACTTGTGAATTATCCCTAAGTAATGCTCATCATTCTTTTCAAACATTATTAACGGGCCTTCGGGGCTGTGCGAAGACGTTTAGGGTCAAGGCCAAGCTCATCAGCCAAGCTCATCAGCCACACTGTGCTAGTCTGTTTCATTGTTCGTACCACTTCCTGCTCTCCCTCCTTCTGCACTTCCTCACCGGTGATACCATTAGATGAGTTAGAACACAGAGTTTGAGCCTAACAAAGATGCCCCAATTAAGAAATAAAGCGTGTTTGTTTGTGTCTTGCAAACACAGCCTTGCAATTGGTGTTATCTCTCTCTTCTCCAAGAGGCTCAAAAAGTATCAAACACTCTCACATGGGTGGCAAGGAAGATAGAGTGAATGTAGCCATGCAGATCCTATCTACTGGTAAATAACTGTTAAACTGGAATCGAGTGTTCACTGGTGTACACCGGCCCCTCTCCTCCTAGGAAGAGGATAGCTGGAGATGGTGAAGTTCTCATCTACCCCATGTGAGGTCCCAGGTTCCATCCCTCAACACTGGAAGGAAGAGAGGAGGAAGAGATGGAGGGGAAGAGAAGAAGGGAAGGAAAAAGGAGAGAAAAGAAGAAGGCAGCACACAAAGGCAAGCAGAGAAAGAAAGCCTGGCACGGTAGGGCCGAAGAGTAGAACCATGCAGCTCCAAGCAATCACCAGATGCAGAGGACGGGGAGGAGATGTTTCCGCAGCTAACACTGGCTGCTCTTGTACACGACCTGGATTCAGTTCCCGGCACTCAAATCACATAGCTCAACTGCCTATAACTCTGATCCCAAGGGAAGCTCATGGTACCTGAACACCCATGCTTGCTCGCACATGCCTTTTGGGCTTTAGTCTCCTGGAACCGTGGAGAACAAATTCTGTTCTTTAAAGCACTCTAATTTTGTTAGTTATGGGAGACTGTTAGTCTTAACACAGGGAGGCTGCCAGCAGATGGCTTCAGCTGCAGCCCCTGGTCCTCCGTACTGTCTGTGATCAGCTCTTCTTTTGCATCACCTACAAGGCCCAGGGGCAAAGCATGGAAACTGTGGGTTGGTGACTGACAGCCACAGGGTGCTTCAGACAATAACTCATGCAATATCCAGGCCAAGCCCAAGATGGGATGCATTCCACATCTCCACAGAAGAGATGACATGGGACCCAAGCGAGGTAATGTTTGTGAGTGAGAAGAATCTTGGAATGACATGTAAGGCTGGGTGCTGAGACACAACCAGAGAGCAAACAGCATTTTGTTTCTGTTGGTTTGTTTTCTAACTTTTATTACATGGTATGTGTCTGTGTGTATGTGCACACATGTGTGTCTTCTGTAGCCAGGCTGGCCACAGACTCACTAAGCAGCTGAGATGATCTTAAACTTCTGGTTCTCCTGCCTTCACCTCCCAGGTGCTGGAATTACAGGAGTGTGCCACCACATCTAGCTTTCATGTGGCAGTGGGGACTGAATGTAGGGCCTGGTGTGTGCTTGGTAAGTACCTTACCAACTGAGCTACATCCCAGCTCGTTTCTGGCATTTTTGAGAAGGGTTTTACTATATAGCCCAAGCTGGCCTCAAATTTGCTCTGTAACCAAAGTTAGCCTCAAAACTTCAGAATACCTGTAATTTATGCAATATATAATCTACAAATTAAGTTGTGTGTATATAGTTAAACAATACATAATTATATCATGTAATATAAACATTATTTGTAAATATTCAATGCAAATATATATATTTCACATATATAGCATAGATATTTCTGTGGTATTTATATAGTTTTCATCCAACAACCAGATACTATTAATTCAACAATGCGAACTTTACTTCTAATATAACTACATAGTTTTCAAACCTTCTGTTTTGAGAGAGGGAGACACACGGCAACCGAAGCGTTCTTCTGCAGCAGATGGGAACAAATACAGAGACCAAAGCTAGACGACATAGAGAGCGAGAGATCTTGGAACACTCACCTCTAAAAGTGCTGTCTCCCTCAAATCCCTCCACTCAGGGGCAGGGAATTCTGTGGAAGAGGAGGCAGAGCAGAAGAGCCAGAAAGGATGGAGGACACAGAGGTCTTCTAGACACCTGTGTGCACAGGGCTGGTGCACATCTGAACTCACGGAGACTGTGGCAGCATGCCCAGGGCCTGCGCAGGCCTGTACCAGATGGGGCCCTAGTGCTGAAAGGGGAAGTGGAGACAGGCTTCATTCCTAACCCGGAAGCTGTCTTCAAATATAGCCATTTGCAAATGGAAAATTGGTTTTCTCTCCGGGAGTCTCACTGGGAAACAAACTAGTCATAAGGACATAGACCCCTTGCCCAGCAGTAAATGGCCAACACAAAATGAACCCAGTGGCATCTTTGAAGGTTCTTCATAGTGTTAAGTCAGGACATTAAAAAACTCCTTACAGGTCCTTTGTATGTATTTATGATGGCTTCCAGTTTTGTGCTTTTATGGATTCCTGTGTGTCTCTGCATCTGTATGTGCTGCTTGTACTTCTCCTTCAGTATTTTTTGTTTGTTCTGTCCTATTCTGATGTGTTTGTTTTTGTTTCATCTTATTATATTATATTATATTTTATTTTATTATTACTCCTTAGATGCCTGCCTATTTGTTCTCTAATTCAAGACAGGAAGGTGTGGATTCAGGTTGGGGTGGCATGGAGTGGTGCTAGGAGGAATAGGAGGAGGAGAGATTGTAGTAAGAATATATATTGTACAAAAAATCCATTTCTCTTTTTTTTCCTTTGTTTGTTTTTGTGTAGCCTTGGCTGTCCTGACCAGGTAACTCAGAGCAATCTGCCTGCCTCTGCCTCTCTGAGCGCTGGGATTAAAGGCTTGTGCCATCATGCCTGGCCAAAAAAAAAAAATCTATTTTTAATTTATAAAGAAGGAGTTCTGCAGCCAGTAAATCTAAGCTATTGTAATTCTTTTCTTGTATGTAGCTCAGGCTTTCCTTGAACTCAAGGCAATCTTCCTGCCTCAGCTTCCTGAGTGCAGGAGTCACAGGCACGGATCAGAACAGCTGGCTCACAATTTTTCTTAAGTGAGTAAAGCGGACACCCACAGGCTTGTGGGTGGAGCAAGTGTCTAAGGAGAAAGCAGAGATTCAGCGGCAGATAGAATATGTTAGCTTGGCATCACTGAGGACTGAGTCCAAGGCTGTGCATCTGCTAGGCAAGAGCTCTGTTGCTGAGCTAAAGCTCTAAACCTGGCTGGGGTGGGCTTTAGTCTACAGCCAGATGCCAAACAGATAGGGCAAGCACCCACGTCCTGGTGCTATAGCCAGAGATTGGGCTAGCCTCTGACAGAAAATTCTTGGAAAAAAATTGTGTCTGCTCTACACATGCTCAGATAATTTTTCTTGGCATTGTTTTCTGAAGAATAGTCTACCAAATTTGTGATAGCATTTACATTAGATACTACCAGTAAGTCAGAGATGACCAGGAGTCCAGAGAGTGTGTGCGTGAGTTATTTATAAATGTCACGAAGTTTTATATGAGGGACTTCAGTGTCCACGTATTTGGTTATCTATAAAAGGTCCCAAATAATTCCCCACGAATACTGAACGTCTAAATAAAATAGTGTACAGAGTATTTGTCTAACAAGCATCAAGTCCTAGTCCCCACCACCAAATAAACTGTGCACAGTGACCCATAGCCATAATCCCACGCTTGAGAGGCTGAGGGAGAACCAGCACTTCAAGGTTGTGCTCCAACATACAGGGTTCAAGGCCAGCCTGGACTCTAAGACTCTCTGTCTGAAACAAGAGCAGGGTGAAGGGTGGGCTTAGTGGCACAGGCCCTTCTTCCCGGGATTGGCGAGGCAGAGCAGCCAGCTCTCTGGGAGCTGGGGAAAGGCTGAAAGGCAAGAGCCTATCTCAAAAACAACGTGAATTACATCTGTCAAAGGAATTGGGTCTTTGGGAGGGTAAATACAGTGCAGCAGAGTGCATGATGCATATACAGCAAAGGGTCAGAACGAAGCTCCCCATTTTCTACAATGAATGTATACTTTTACATTTTTATGGCGTTTATTTATTTTCTAAACAGAATGCATTTTTAACCGTTTTTATTTATTTAAAAATTATTAGAACATTTGTTTACATCTTTTGAGGGTGGAGAGGGCCTGTTCCATGGTGCATGTGTGCAGGTCGGAGGGGTCATAACTTTGAGGGCTCATTTCTCTCCTCCCACTGTGGATCTAGCTGAAATCAAGATTTCAGCAGCAACTTCCCTTAACCACGGAGCCATCTTGCTGCCCGCCTTACTTGGGCTTTTGGTTTTTGGTTTTAGTTTTTTTGTAATTTTTTTCGGCTTTTTAAGATAGGTTCTCCGTCTGTAGCCCTGGCTAGCTTGCCACTAGGTACCAGTTTATAGTCTAAGCTGGCCCTAAACTTTTAGCAATCCTCCTGACTCGGCCTTATAAGTGCTAGGATTGCAGGTGTGCCCTGCCACTTCCAACTTGTCTCTTGTTTGTTTCATTTTTTTTTTTTAATTTTGTTTTTCAAGACAGGGTTTCTCTGTGTAGCCTTGGCTATCCTGGACTCGCTTCGCCTGCCTCTGTCTCCCCGAGTGCTGGGACTCCAGGTGTGTGTGTGCCACTGCGTCTGGCTCTTGGTTGGTTTTTAATACATTCAGGGTTGGTGAGCTAGCTCAGAGGGTAAAGCACTGGCCTCCACAGCCTCACACTGAGGTTCAGTTCTGGGGTCCATGTGGTGGAAGGAGAGACCTGAACCCTCCGATTTGTCATTTCCTGTTCGAGAATAATCTACTCTCTGCTTTTATCACATCACACACAGCCCCTGTGGTGAGAGAGAGAGAGAGAGAGAGAGAGAGAGAGAGAGAGAGAGAGAGGGAACTCACTACCTGGTGCCCTCAGGCAAGTTGCTCCACCCGTGAGACAGGCCCAGGGTTGTTGTGTTTCTTTTGATTTCCTTGGAGGATCAAATGCAAGGACATGTGCCAACGGAGAGGCACACAGTGTTCACTAAATTCACTTTCTGCCTCCCTTCATCTTCTTCTGCTCTGCTCCAAATTGTTCTCCCCAGCTCCACTATCGGAACCTGGCCATCTCTCTGGCAGATGATAAAGCATACAACAGAAATAGAAGCTGCTGGTCCAAATGCCATAATTAACTGACAATTTAATGTGATACAATGTATTTCCAGGTTGGTGGGAAAGCCTTTGAATGGGTTTTCTGGTTATGCCCTTACTCCAATCCTGAATTCCGAAGACTCCAGAGCCAATGCGTGTCTTGCCCAGGTCACACAGGGGCTTATGTCAGGGCAAGATCTGGACCCAACAAAGCTTTCCAACCCAAGCAGATGGCCCTTCCCAAGGGCTCTCCATCTCACTGAGAAGCTGGCCTGCACCGCTCAAACTTTCTCCTTTTAAATTTACTATTGTTGTTGTTGTTGGGGGTCTCAGCCCAGACTGACCTCAAACTCAAGGTGGGCAAGGATGACCTCATCCTGCCTCTACTTCCTGACTGCTGGAATCACACTTATGAGGTTCTAGGAATTGAACCCAAAGCTTTTTACTCTATCATGGGAGGTATTTCATCATTCTAATTTCTCCTTTAGAGACCTAGCGCTGTGCAGCCCAGAGAAGGGGACCAGTGCTGACTGTGGCTTAGAATGGGTGTGCCCTCTGGGGGAGCTGGGGGAGGGAGGTCCCTGGAAACAACTGCACTGGGGAGAGGAGGCTGTGGGCTTAGGAAGATTTCAAGGTCTCGAGCAGGCCCTTCTGGAAGGATGAGAGATCAGTGAAGTCCTTAAGATGATAAACCCAATTTCAAAGCCAGATTAATAAAACAAGGTCCCCAGGTGAGGCTGCAGAAAGGGGCAGGGGGACACCAATTTCAGATCAGGGGGCTCGGGCTCGCACACACAGTGCTTGCCTAGCAGGAAGATCAGGCCAGCTTGAGCTACAAAGTGTCTTGAGCTCCTGCCTCCACCTCAGCCTCCTGAGTGCTTCAATTATTCTTAAAATGTGTTCTTTCTTTTAAAAAAGGCCAGCGTTGGACGGCACCTGAGCCTAAGGAGCGGTTTCCCGCCTTGCTGTCACCTTCCCACCTGCGTTCTCCTCAGGTGTTTGGTAAACGCTTTGGTTTATGAGTTTCTTTCTTCTGTGACTAATGAACATCTCGTGTAGCCACGCCCACAGCGGCAGGTATCTTTCAGGGCACTGTGCATCCGTATTTCTGGGTCATGATTGCTCATATTTGGCTTAAGAATAGACTGTCTCTTATTCCCTTTGAGATGAGTGCTGCATCGTGCCGCGACAGCAGCCTTTGCCAGGACTCCATGAACTGTTTGAAACTCAGTGTTAATCTACCTAACTGTGGTCTGTATTCCACCCCAGGAAGGCATGCAGGGGAGAAGGAACAGCCCCCAAACCCCAATGTCAAACGAGAAGCAGCAGGGTGTGATTGGACCTTGAAGGACATGTGTGGTGCTCAGCAAGCAGAGCTGAAGCAGCGATGAGAGGATTTGCTGTTACTTAACAGCAATCCAACTGTTCTTGTGCTGAGGAGTAGAATGAACTGCCATCCTGAGCTCCTTTATTTAAGGGAAAAATCAGACAGCCTTGCTTTTTGGTGGCTCACGGTGATAAGAGGAAAGTGAAAACAAAGGACTCTCATTAGTTCATGAGGTTGCTAACCACACAAGGGAACTCTTAACTCTAAGGCTACTGGTTCCCAGTGGTGGGACAACATGCAGAACATGCTGATGTAGAGATAGCATCCTAAAATGGGGCAGGGCAGGGAGCTAGCAACTGGGAGGAGAAGAAATGATGGAGAAGGATATCACTGACTTGGTAGGGGTTTAGCCGGCAGTTTCCAGAAAAAGAAAAGAGATATGGTTCTGTACTTTACTTTCTAAATTATATACCAGTAAGGCTTTGAAACCCGAAAACTTAAAGAACTTTTAAGTTAAACTTTTGATTATTTAAATAGCAACTTAGTGGGGATGGAGATGACTCAGCACATACTTACAGAGGACATGAGTACCCACACTGGATGGCTCACAACAGCCTGTACCTCCAGCTTTATGGGGATCAAATGCTTCTGGCTTCCAAGTGTGCCTGTGCACGCTCTCTCTGTCTGTCTGTCTCTCTCTGCCTGTATCTCTCTCTCTAAGTAAATCTTTGAAAATCCAACAACCTGCAGCATAGTATTTTTGGGGCTCAGCCAGGCTGACTTGAGAAGTCAGGTGACATCATTCACTAGCAAGGTCTTTTCTGAGCTCAGGGATCAGCTGGGGTCCAAGCAGAATAGAGATTTCAATAATAATATTAATAAAAAAATTTAACCATAATAGGAGAGAGTAGGGTGCTTGCCTTGCATGTATGTGGCTTGGTTCAGCTTCCAGCACTGCAAATAAGTGAGTAAGTGAATGAGTGAGTGACTGAGTAAGTACATAAATGAATGAATGAATAAATAGTGAGCTGAAGTGACAAGGAGTTGTATGTATGTAAGAAGCAAAGAGAGTGCTAGAGTGTAGGAATGGCAGGTATTCCTGGGCGGCCATTCCTGGAAAAGTTGCTGGGTTCTGTGCACATGGGACTTGCTGAAAATCTGTGCTTTACACTGCCAGGGTGAGCTGCTCATGGAAGGTGTCACTGAAGATAATTCACCGTAAACTGTCACAGTGGCATGACAAGGGAAGCTGGTGGCCTCTGGGTGCAATGGGAGCCTGGACTGCAAAAGCAGGAAGCTACTGAAATAGTCTAGAACCAAGAAGCAGTGAAATAACTCTCTAGTGCCCCTACTGACCAAACCTTAGCATCGAAGGCAAGAGGAAACATTCAAAGGTCTGGAGCCAGTTTTCACAGAGCAGGCAAAGAAGGGCAAATTTGGAGCTGAAAAATGATGGATCTATTAATGGCACACCATGAAATTAGAATGTTCAGAACACTCACACACATAAAGGTATCCTTTGTTTTACTTACTTTTCTGTTACTGTGATAAAATACATGTCCAAAAGCAACTTAGAGAAGAAAAGGGTTGTTTGGGTTTATATTTGAGAGGGAGAGCCTGTTATGTCAGGGAAGGCAACAGCCAGGGAAAGCACTGTGGCAGGAGCAGGAAATCGAGTGATCACATTTTTAGCCTCACAGTAAGGAAATGGGAAAGGGGGGAGTGAGAGAGAGAAGTGGGCAAAGTTATAAATTCTCAAATCGAACCCCCAATGATGTACTTCCTCCAGCAAGGCTGCACCTCCAAAATTTCACAACATCCCCAAATAGTACCACCAACTAGGTACTAGGAGCTCAAGTACGGGAGCCTGTGGGGGCCATTTCTCATTCAACCCACAGCAGCACGGCGCTCACATTAGCTATAATGAAGAGTTCAAACTCACTGTTTTAGTATCGTTCTGGCAGGCAGACTTGCCTGGTGGGTACCCAGCTTTGCGTGCCTGAGAGACTTCCTAGAAATTCATATCATGTGGCCTAGGATTTCCACTGTTAGGAACGTAAGATAAATAGATGTGAACAATCAACTGTTCGTTGCCTTTATCTGTAAGTCGGGGAGGGGGGACACATTTTAAAGTCTTACACCAGAGGACTAGTAAATTATCCAATATGTGTGTGTGTGTACGCATGTGTTTGTGTGTAGAAGCTAGATAAGGACATAAAGAACGAGTCCTACTCCCCTTTCTGCCTTATTCCTCTGCGACACTGAAAGCAGAGCTGGGCTGATACTAGTAAGCCCCTGCAATTCACGTGCCTCTGTCTCCTACAGCCTTGGGGTAATAGCTGGGTGCGGACTCTGCTGTTTACATGTATGCTGGGATCCGAACTTAGCAGACTCTTACACTCATGAAGCAAGCACTCTTAACCACTGAGCATCTCTTTAGCCTGCAGAAGACAGGATATTACATGGTTATTCATGTTTAATGGAATGGAAATATAGTCAAGATATAACGTAAAAAGTTTAAAAAAAGACAGAAACAGTCTGTTTGTGGCATGTACCTTTAAAATTTAAAAAGGATCTTGTTGGACAGTGCTGGCACATGCCTCTAATCCCAGCACTCAGGAGGCAGAGGCAGGTGGATCTCTGTGAGTTCAAGGCCATGTTGGTTTACAGAGTGAGTTCTAAGACAGCCAAGGCTACACTGAGACCAAGTCTCGACAACACCCGTACAAAAAGCCAGTTGCCAGGGGTGGTTCACTACCATAATCCTAGCACTGAGGAGGTGGTGGCAGGAGGGTCAGGGTTCAAGATCATCCTTGACTCCGTGATGAGTTTGAAGCCAGCCTGGGCTGCATGAGAAATGTCTCAAATATAAATAAACACCTTCTAATAGAAAATTAAAAGGGGGCCTAGAAGATGGCTAGGCAGGTAAAAGGTAGATCAAGATCTGCAACTCCCACAAATTATTTTTTTTATCTCCACACCTATGTTGTGGTCCTCTCTTCTCTCTCTCTCTCTCTCTCACACACACACACACACACACACACTCCATTAAATAAAAGTTCAACAATGTATCTATAGATTATGTGCATGAGTGCACTGCCGAAGGAGTCCAGAAGAGGGCGTTGGAGCGCAGTATCTGGAGTTATAGATGGTCCAGAGCTGCCTGGTGTGGATGCCCAGAGTGAGCTCAGCCCATCTGAAAGAAAAGAAGGAATTGTTTTACTGTTTAGCCTCTTAAAAATATTTTAAAAATACAAAAGTTAAGAGGGTACATATATAACAAACAGAAGGCTATGAGGATGGTATTTATATCTGGATGGTATTTAATTTTCGTCTTCACAGTTTTATATATTTTCCGTGCCTCTGAGATGGAGCACATGATACCATTATAATTAAAATAAAATGTGCATTTGAAGGGATCTGTCATCTGCGGCACTAACTGGTAGGAGGAAAGGCAGGCTTTGCCGTTCTTTCAGAAGCTTTCCATTCACGACCTCTACAGGAGCAGAGACCTCCGTCTATGAGCAGCTCCACCCGAGTGGAGCTGCCGCTTCATTTCCTCCTCCTGTATCTCTAAAATCTTACAGTCCTTTGTGCCTGCCAGGGAACAGAACATGCAGCCTGGTGAGAACACCACCTTCTTAAGCCCGTTCCTCATGGCAGACAACGGGCCTTCCATAGTTATTTATGGACCACAGAGCCCACCGCGCACCTTTCTCTGAGCTCCCTCCCTCCCTCCCCACTAGGCATCCAAGGTTCACTCCTAGTAAATGAGCCTTCTGAACTGCTACCGAGATGACAGTCCTGCTTGCTCAGATTTTCACTTGCGAGATCAGCTTTCCAGCATCCTGTTTTTTTAAAAAACAGGATTCAGTTATGATAAATACATGTATGCTACATAACATTGCAATCTGACATTAATATTAAATAAGATGTATGTGTCTATATCTATTCCACCAGTGTCTTATGTAATAAAAGAATTGAATTTTCATAGAAGAGTCTTAGGTGACTATGTGACCATGCTCTTTCTCTTTATAAGAGACTGATGGGAGGCCAGAAACTTGGGCAGATATCTTTGCGATTATAAGAAGTGAAATAATAATGGAGAGGTATTTAAAACTGTTGAGCAATGTATGACCCTTTGTGCATGCACATGCACACACAAAAGGATGTGAAAGTTCTGCCTGGCCTATAAAGCAGAAAACAGGTGGGGAAGCAAAGGCTTAAATCCAAACATCCAGATATGGTGCTGTGGGTAGGGTATATGCATGAAGCCCCAGGTTCGCGTCCCAGCACTGTGTAAGCCAAATGTGGTAGTGTGTGCCTGCAGGCACAGCATTCCGGGTAGGAGGTAGCAAGTGTGATGATCAGAAGTTCAAGGTTCTTCTCAGCTACACTGCAAGGTGAAGGCCGTCCTGGGCAACAAGAGACCCCATCTCACCAAAAAGAAAAAATTAAATACACCTGCTCCTGGACACTTCTGGACAGCACAGAAAACTGTAGTAAGTTGGGAGCCTGGGAACTGGGAGCCCCTGTTTGTACTTTCTCTGGTACTTCAAAGGAGTGTCTCATGCCTCTATGTAATCCGGCAGCAGCCGCTCAGTGTGATACCAGAGACACAGAGGTCTGGGTGAGATGGATGAAGGGACTCACCTCTCCTTAAACACCCGGCAGCTGTTGCACTATCAAAACATTGTTAAAACTGTCAGTCTCTTACACAGCTGCAGCCATGCAGTTTTACAAGTCTGCCTGCGACTTAGTAACTTTTCTATTCCTGTGATAAAACACCATGACAAAGGCAACTTGTAACAGGAAGAGTGTCCTCGGGCTTGTGATTCTAGAGAGTTATAGCCCATTAAGGCAGAGCAAAGGCTGTGGCAGGGACGGCTGAGAGCTCAGATCTGAGCAGGATACAGGAGGCACAGTGCCAATGACACAACTCTCTTGAAACCTCAAAGCCTGCTCCTGCTACCTCCATAACACACCTCCTCCAACAAAGTTACAGCTAATCCCTCCCAGTGTGTAACATCTGAGCCTATGGGGGACATTCTCACTCAAGTAACCAATGCACATTTTTCTGAATTATGTAGAAAATAACTTTTCCTTTTCTTCTCTTTTCTAAGCATGCATTCTTAACACTTCAGATTTTCCTAACATTTTGTTTGCCCTTCTTGACCCTTGTCTCTTTTGCTCCCCTTCTTATCTATTAGTTGTCTACTATCTTGTGGCTGACCCCCATGTTGGCTTAACTTAAACAGTACGGTTCTTTTCCTTCTCTTCCTCACTCTCCTCCTCTGGGTAGCTTGCTTGCCTGGTGTGATTTTTCTTTGAAACTCTAACAAAATTGCCCTCAAGCTTCAAACACTGGTTAAAATCACTATCACATTAATGGCAAATTTTTAGGTTCTTGGGGCAAAATGAAGGCTTCCTGATAGCCACAAAGATGGTAGGGGCATGGCAACTGGACTCTGGAAAGCTGCCGGTCTCCCTTGCTGCCCTGGTTGTCTTGGACAAAAGGACTATCGATCATACAGCTAGTAAACCACCTTTATAATAGTTTGTACTTTATGGGTATGTACAGAGAAAACTATACAATGATCACAGCTGCTTGTTCTGGCTCCTGAGGATGCAGTCCCAGCCATGACTACTTCAAATGTCTGCCCCAAATTTTGTAGCTTTCTCAAGCCTTGATGACCCTGCAACCATTTCTGCCCAGACCAGAGAGAGACTGTTGACCCTGGAAGAATTGCTGTGACTGGTACAAATCACACTTGGTGTAAACACATATCCTCACATGCCTGAAAGGCTTTCTGTGCCTGGTGCGAATACTGTTTTTCTGGATGTGTAGGCAGGTTGCTATCCATCCAGTATACATGTATACTCAGTGGGTGTTTTAGTTTGTTTTCTATTACTTTGATAAATACCATAACCAAAAACAATGTGGGGAGAAAATGGCTTATTTCACTTCTCGTCCCCTGTGGGAAGGATTTTAGTGCAGGAACTCAAGGCAGGAACTGAAGCAGAAGTTATGGAGAACTGCTGCTTATTGGCTTATTCTTCATGGCTTGCTCAATCTGTTTTCTTATTCAACTCAGGACCACCAGCCCAGGGTGGCACTGCCACAGTGGCCTGGGCCCTCCCACATCAATCATTAATCAAGAAAATGCCCCCACAGACTTGCCTATGAGCCAATTTGCTGGAGGCATTTTTCTCAGCTGAAGTTCCCTTATCCCAGATGATCCCGGCTTGTGTCAACTTGACAAAAAGAAGTAAATGACAGTGAGGTGGCTGCGAGATGCCTCACCATGCTGCTGCCTCCTGGTATGGCAGCATCCGGTCCAGTGAAAGCTTCTCTGGAGTGAACCTTTCTGGCTGACCTGGTTAAAGAAAGAGGCAGCAACAGCAGAGAGGTGGGCAGGCGGGCGAAGCTACAAGAGTAGCAGCCTGGTAGCTGACGAAGGTAGAGCAGCTGCAGCACAGAAGGAAAGCGGTGGGAACTGCTTAGCCAGGACCAGAGGTCGAGAGGGTGCCGTCAGAACTGTCAACAGAGCAGCAACAGTAGAGGGGAAGAGGTTCTAGCAGCCGCAGTGGCCATGGCATCAACATCTTCCGACCTCGCGAGAAGCAGCAGCAGGTGCCGTCAGGGCACAGGAGGCCCCCGCAGAGATAGCTGCAGCCGCTCTGAGGGCTGAGGAATCCCGACTTCCAGGTCCTCGAGAACTGTGCAGGTGTAGAGATAAGGGTCTCACTGTCAGGGAGCCTGTATGACAGTTGTGCTGTTGTAAGACCTGGGGTCTCACAGCTCGCGCCCTTCCCAGAAACTCCCCCAGACCAAGACTTGTTGCAAAAGCAAAAGGTTTATTAACCATTGTACAACGGGGTCACCCCTGCCGGTCAGCAAAGAGTGGCACCGGGAGACAAAGGCCTTTAGGTTTTTAAAAGAAAAATTGTGGAAGATTTGAAGTTGCAGTTTTGGCAATTTAGGATTGGATGAGGAAGCTATAAAGTAAGATAATTGGTTAGTCTTATAGGTGCTCAAGCTTGGCCAGTCCTGCCAAGTGTGGATGCAGCTGCAATTGAAGGTGGGGGTGGTTAACTCATCCTTGAAGAATAGGGGCTACAGACTTTTGGCTGGAGGTCAAAAGCTACTCAGAAGAAGTCTAGGTTCGTTGCTAAGAAACGCTATCTCAAGGACAAGGATCTGGTCCTTCTTTTGCTGAGTGAGGGTCATTGCTTGCTTGCCCTTTTTTTATATCTGTCCTCAAAGATAGGGTCACATTCCTTCACTCTCTGGAAAGGTACTAAGAGGCTTTAGCTTAACCTGGACCAAAACTATAGGCTTTAGAAGACATATAGGTTACAAAGTTAGTCTAACCCTTTCACTGTTGCCAGGGACCACCCGTGGCTGCTCATGCCTTTGTGCTGCTGTTGTTTGCTACTGTCAAGCATCAATGGAAGCAGAGACTGACCACTATTTCTGCTGATAGGTGTGGGTGGGAATATGAGACAGGGTCTCCTATATAGCAGGGTGGTCTTGAAGTTGCCACATAGCTGAAGTTGTTTGTGAATTCCAGATTTTCCTGCTTCCAGTTCCCAGGTGCCACCACACCTGTCTTAACCACTATCCCTACCCTGTAGAGGAAAAAATATTTTTTAATATTGTTATATTCAATTTACTTAAAACTTGCTAAGAATCCTTGCATGCATGATACTAGTCTGTAGTTTTGTTGTCTGTGTCCGGTTAATGTATTAATGTTGGCCATACAGTCAGAGTTCAAAGTATTCCTCCTGTTTTTTGGAAGCCATTATAGACAGTGTAACTTTTTCCCCTTAGACATTTGGTATACTTCACTGGTTTGCTCTTCTGTTGCTGTGGTAAAGCATAACCAAAGGCAACTTAGGGAAAAGGGATTTGTTTCAACTCATCATCGAGGGAAGCCAGGGCAAGTGCTGTGGGCAGGAATCTGGAGGTAGGAACGGAAGTAGAGACTGAGGATCACCGCGCTACCTTGCTCACTAGCTCACACTCAGCTACCTCGGTTACACGGTGCTCAGTCCAGCCCCTCCCCCTCTCCCAGCGCTAGGACTCAGTAAGAGCTCCAGCAAGCACCCAGCGCTTCAGCCTTTTCCTCTGCCTTTACCTATTACACTTCATGACCCCCAGTCCTCCGGCCATGCCTGCCACCACCCTCTGTTCTTTCTCACTGGCCTCCTGCAGCCCTCACAAGTAAACCGGCCATGAGATTACCAATATTTATTTATTTTGCATTTTATTTCTAAGCAGAAAGACCAGCTGCCTCCCCACAGATGACTGTCTTGATTACTCCCTTTGCTCAGTGTCTTCTAGACATCATGGAAAATATTCAAAGAAACAGATATGGTAGTGACTAGCTTGCCTCAGGAGCAGCCAATATGCCACCAGGAGGCAGCATGGTACAAGGAGCTGGGGAATGGGCGTGAGTTCAGATTCTGCATTTAAATAACAGGTAATCTCAAACGTCTCCCTCTAAACCCTTCTGTGAAATTTGGGTAGTAGCATCTTCCTGACCAGATTTTGTGGAAAGCACAGGAGAGAAACTGTAACACAAAGCACAGCTCCTAGACCAGAGGAGAGCAGGAACATGACAGCCTTCCTACTTGTGCTGATGTGATCCTGATGTGATGTGTTTCCTAAGGACCTGATTGGGGGCAATTTGATCTCTGAAGATTTTCTGTGTTCCCGGAGGACAGTGTTTATGTGTGTGGATATGATCGGTCGCACACATATTCACACTCTCCCAGCCCACTGAAGGAAGAATGCCAAAGCAGTTCTGCCTGCGGGTGTGTAAGGAAGACCTCTGCATGACTATATTGAAGATTTGAAGGTCATCAGTTAAAATTTGATTCAGATAGTTCTCTTCCATTAGTTTTTAACCCATTCTCAGAAACCCTCACTCCTATTACTGTAGCTGTGGTGAAGCTCAGATCAATGTAAGGTATGTCTTACAGCCATGTATAGATCAAGGCTCTCAGCACAGCTGAGTCCCTGAGAAACACCGAGAAGGAAGGAGGGAGAGATCTAGTCTCAAGTTCAACTGGATATAGTGTTTATATTCTGCTTGAATTATTCCTGAACTATTTCTTAAAAGATTTTCCAGCGCAGAGTGGTCATCCCTGAAACTATTTACACACAAATAAGAAAAATGGAAAGAACAAAAATGGACTCAGCAGGTTGTATTTACCCATATATATGCATGTACATGCATACGTGTGTCTCTGTGTGTGTAACAACACTTATTTAAGTAAAAGAGGCCATCACTTGAAAATGGATGGGCATGGAAGGGCTCCAGGGAGGCAGCTGGGAGGGCTAATTGGCAGAAAGTGATGGAGTTCTATTTCCATTTTTTAAGTGAAAGAATATTTTTAATTGCGTGCGTGTGTGTGCGTGCGTGTGTGTGTGTGTGTAGTGTCCACACAGGCCACCCCCTTGTGGGCCTTCCTGCTCACATGGGAGGGCACCCTGGAGCTCAGGAACCCCTGGACCACGCAGCTCTGAGATGGGAAGGAATCCCAAAGGCATCCTGAGACACGGGGCCCAGGAGCCGCACAGCGCTGAGAGGAGGCCTCCTCGGGTGAGGAGTGGGAGTTCCCAGCGAGCCTCAGCTCCGCTCCACTTCTCTTTCCCCTTCTTCTCTTCATTGCTTCCTGGCATCCTCTGTTGCGAGGGTCACACCTGGCAGCAAATCTCCTAAGTGAGATCTGATGGCGGGACAAATCCAGGAGAGGAAGGATGAATCCAGGGGCGTCTGCCTCTGTTCCCAGGAGAAGACTGCAGAGGACTGAGCAGACACGGCCTTTATAGAGGATTTTTTAGGGGCCAGAGCGTTCTAGGGCAGAGATTGCCAGAGTGCGGATTGGTGGGATTTCAAATCCTGAGCTTGGGAGAGTTTAGGGATTGGTGAGCTTTGGCTAAAGCTTTAGCTTTCACCTAAAATCAGCATAATTTGGGAGGGGTCTCCCTGAGGGGTTGGAAATGGCCCTTGCGGCAGTTAGAGGCTGGAACTGGCAGGTTGACAGTTAGAGAGATGTGGGGGAGGGGCCCATTAATTCAAGCCTCAGTGGGTTTACACAGACTTGAATTCTAAGCTAAACAAAACAACTTGCCTTAACTAAACTGTGAACTTATACTAAGGGGTCAGATTCCTGGTCCTGGTCCCTGGCTGACAGTACCAAACCTCGTAAAGCTCCCTTCTTCGGGGAAACAAATAGTTTATATACATTGTTGCCACAGAGAAGGTCGCAGAGCTCCAGTTGGACACGCCTTCCTCCCTGAGTTCCCTGTCAGCAGCAGCCATAGATAGCTGTTGCTACTTTCTCCGTGGCTCAGCTCCTCAGTTTCTCCCAGAGTCTGATCGCAGGTCCCATGACTGTGGAGATTCAGCCAGCAGCACCGCCTGAAGATCTGAGCGCCTGACCACAGGGCGTGGCACCAGGGAAGGAGGAGCCCAGTCGGCTGCTGAAGCCCCCCAGGCGGAAGCCTGAACACCTCCACCTCCTTCCTCCTTCCCCCTCCCGGACACAGGAGTGACCAGCCAACTCCTGGGGCTGGAGTTGCCGGGGTTGTGAGCTCTCAGACTTGGGTGCTCCCAGCATGCTCTGGGAACTAATGTCCCACTGGTGTTACCTATATTGTGTCTGTACCGATGCCAGAATGCAGGTATCACAGAAGCAGATGAAGGGGGCTTCTGTTAGGGGTTGAGGGTGCAAATAATGACTACATGGAGCCATATTAAACTTCATTGCAGAGGAAAAACGTAAGTCGGCAAAAACAACTAGTGAATTAATCAGTAGTTTTATAAAATTCTGTTTATATGATATCAGCAATAGGTTGTCTCTCCCTAATGAACAGTCTGCTTGCATTTTTCTTGTTTTCTTTTGGAGTGGGATCCTGTCTGGCAGTGCCTTTTGATAATATAAACAAACTCAACCCAGTATTTTCTAGGAAATTGCTGTGGTTTTACAGCTTAATGCATGTTTATGACATGAACAATTATCTTATTTCCTTGATGGTAACCTTTAAAAAGGTCATATTGGGCCATGGTTTAGGACACAGGGAATTTAGGTCACCTCTCCTGTCTGCTCCAGAGTACACAGGGATTCTTTCATCATGTGACCACAACTGCCTGTAATTGCTGGTATTGATAGCTGCTGACATGGCATGTAGCTCACTGGTGCCGTGTTTGCCTAGCATACGTTCAACCCCCAGCATGGGCTTGACAGGTTTCAGACTCATAAAACAGTCAGGAAATTCATTAGTGACACTTTCAAGGGGAGAATTCTGACATCCCAGGATCTGTTCTGACTTGTATAACCTCTTGGTATAGGACGAAAAGAACCCCAGGCCAAGCAGAGGTAGGGGTACTTACTTGACTGATGTGGGAAAAGAAGCGCTAATGTGTTCAGAACTGTGGAGGCGAGTCCTTGAAGGAGAGGCCATGACAGGCTGAGGTTTCTCGGAAGGGTAGAGGAGCTATGCACAGAACTGGGAGTCAATGGGGTGAAAAAACATTGGGACAAGGAGTTTCAGTCCAGACGCAGTGAGGCTAAGAGACTGAGATTTGTTGCACTACTGAGGTAAGCAAGCACAGGGAAGAGTTTAGCAACCTGGGACTCGACTCTGTTTGGGTTAAACGTGTGTTCCCTCTTCTAATGTACTCAACAACCCGACCCTTACCTGTGTGTCACACACACACAACTCTGAAATGTTCCTAGGAAACTGTTAGTAACCTAGAACCCACATCTGCATCAAGGTGAGCAGAAATACCTCTTTGAACAATTGGAATGGTTTCTCGTGTCCCTTAATAACCATTAAGTTTAAACAGATTCTATTCTGCTAAAGTCCAGGAAGAAGAATCGAAAGACTGATCTGGCCTGAACTGGTTTTTGGTGCATACTCAGGGCAAATTGTGTCCTTAAACTGAACATTTAGAAACAATCTTTTTTTTTTTTCTTTCTTTCTTTTTGGGTTTTCAAGACAGAGTTTCTCTGTGTAGCCTTGGATGTCCTAAAACTTGCTCTGTAGACCAGGCTGGCCTTGAACTCAGAGATCTGCCTGCCTCTGCCTCCCAAGCCCTGGGATTAAAGGTGTGTGCCACTACCCCCTGGCTAGAGACAATCTCTTATTTATAATCTTGGGCTTATGTATAATTTGGTGTATGTGTGATTAATCAGAATCTTTGTGGGAAGGGGCGCACACAGCAGAAATGATATTATGACTAAATTAGAAGAGACTATAATACCCGCGTTCCTCCACCGTCCACCGTTTGTGGGGTTACACACATGTACCACTATGCACAGGCCTAATTCCCTTTGTGAAGCTGATACTTTATAATGACCAACACTGAATATAGATTAGGGGAGGAGGAAGGTCCCCACATTCTAAGAATTGTCTCAAGACAGAGACACTCAAAGCGGTTGGTGTCTGACTCCTCCTGCCGCTCGCTGGCCTGCTCATGCTCTTTGCCTTGTGGATGGTTGCCAGACTAAACAGCTAGAGGCCTCAGGGGCACAAATAAGACTGGAGGGAAGAAGCTGCCACTGGAGAGGCCTGTTAACTAGGACCACCCAGACCACTAAAGGGCGGCAGGTAAGCAAGGTATGATTTCTACCAAAGGCCGGGGAAAAGAACTTCAGGTTAATCCTATATTCTGAAGTTCTCCAGAGTAAAAGAAGAACAGTGTATGTGTGTGTTTATTTTCATGTGGATATTACTCTCATCATATATAACTGAATATATATTACACACACACATGTAATATGGTTCATGTAAGTTTTTTTTAAGCCAGGCAGTGACCCCTCTGCTGCCTACAAGCTGAAAAACCAGGAAACCTGGGCCATAATTCAGTACAAGACCACAAGCATGAGAACCAAGTCACAACAGTATAAGTCCAACAGAGTAAGGCTGGCCTTGAACTCGGAGATCTGCCTGTCTCTGCCTGAGGGTGAGGGTGGGCGGGAGAAGTGGGACTTACGTGGGTCCTGTGGGCCAAAGGCCCGAGGCCGGTGAGAAGCTAAACATCCCAACTCAAGAGGGCAAGTCACTCATTCTCTGCCTTTCCATCTGGGCACTCGGACTGCCCGCCTAAGTCAGTGACACAGAACTTTTTACTTTGTCTACTGATTAAGACACTAAGCTTCCTCAGAAATCCCAGACATACCCCAAACCATATTTTTTTTGCTACCCATGAATGCACGAGTCCATCCACTTGATACGTGAACATCAGCATCTGAAGAAGCAATGATGGGCTAAGGGCTTGGAGGAGCGGGGACACACAGCACGCACTTCTGGCCACTCTCGCGGTGGCTCCTGGGCCGCCCACCTCTCCTCATGCAAGCTGACTCAGCACTGAATGCACCCAGGCCCACCATCCGCACAATCACAGCGGAAGGCTCTCTACGAGCATCCCTCTCAGAGCGACACGTGGAACTGCAAGTGAACCTCAATGTTGCATCACTCAGATGGGGGAGATCTTTTCTTTCTATCCCTTTATTTTTTTTCTCTAAAATATTTTTTAAACGGTTTATTACCCTTTTAATTTATTCTGTGTGGGTATGTAAGTGCCACGGCATGCATATGGAAGTCGTAAAACAACTTGTGGGAGCTGGTTCTCTCCTTCCACCATTAGGATTGAACTTGGGTCATCAGGCTTAGGAGCTGGCACCTTTACCCAGACAGCTATCATCCCGACTTATTAATATTGTATTGTAAAATTCATTTTCAGTGTATAAAATGAGTTTCATATGACATTTTCATAGTCATGTCATTATACTTTGTTCATGTCTGCTTCCACCACTAATGATTCCTCGTCCCCCTCTCCTCACAAGGAGTTCGTTTTAGAAAGTGTACTATGTGATCTGTCTTGAGATCTGGCAGTAAGACCCCTACTCTAGGCCCCAGAGAAACTCTTTTTGATCACCAAATGGCCAAGAGGCCTCTCTGGAGCTGCCATGGCCTTTCCTTTTTAAAAGTTTACAGGCTGGGTTAGCCTGAGTCTGTCTTTAAAATCCTGTCATTTCTGGATTTGTAGGTTCTTTTCCTATTGGTGAAACTTGTGAATAATCAAGCCCTCCTGGGAACAGGCAAGAGATGTCATTCACTGATACCAAATGAAGAACAGAGACTGCATTCTAAAGTTACTTCTCCTGCAGCAGGTCTGAGGTTGCAATTTTGTTTTGTTCTAAGGGCTATATGTTTGTGCTGTCATCAGAGCATGTCAGGGGAAGGTACCACTTTTTTGTAATTTGGGCATAGTTGCATCTGTCATGGCACAAGTTGTTCATAATTACAATGTCTGTTGCTTGATAAAGTACCAAGGCAACTTACAGAAGTAAGAGTTTATTTGGGCTTATGGTTCATCAGTGGGAGGCATGGCAACCAGTGGTAGGCAAGGCACCCCAAACAGGAAGCCGAAAGCTCACATCCTCAACTGGAGGCACAAAACAGAAGTGTCATGAGGCTTTTAACCACAAAGCTGTTTCCTCTGCTGCTCCTGTGACACACTTCCTCTGGATGCTTCTGCAAACACTGCCACCTACTGGTGATCAAGTGTTCAAAAGTCAGAGCCTATGAGGGACATTTTTCATCAAACCACTACACAATGAGACTGTGATGAGATCAAGGTCAACTGGAGGGTCAACATTTGGGTTGAACCAATTTGTATGAACTTCGATTTCTTGACTGGCATAAAGACAATGTGTGACATGCTGATTTTCTAGATAGGGTCTCTGTCATATACCCCAAGCTAGCCTCAAACTTGCTGAGTATGTGAGGATAACCTTGAACTTCCAATCCTCTTCCTCCTGACTTCACCTGCCAAGTGCTGGGGTTACAGGTGTGTTTCCCAGCTGATGAGGTATGAGGATCAAGCTCAGGGTTTTTTCTATGCTAGGCTGGCACTTTGTCAGCTAAGCTATACTCCCAGCCCTCTGTGATAATCTGATGGTCAGCAGCTGGTGACATGTGCTTATCAGCAGCCAGTCTTTATTTTGCAAGCAAGCAGTAACTACAACAGGCAATCAGCAAATCTGGGATTCAGGCTGGTGACGCTGTAGCAGCGTAAAGCTGCAATCTAGAGCTGGAGGTGGTGATAAGAGATAAGGACAACTAGTTTGTTTGCTGCTAAACCAATGCAAAAACTGGACAGTTGCAACCAATACAAGGAGAGCAACAAGCAACAGTCAATTCCTCTTTCTTGTCACCCAAGTCTCCAGCTGAGCAGCAGCAGATTTTTATGGTTTATGGGACAAACAAGGTTTGGAGCCATTGTGAAAGAGAACTGCCCTGCACCGAGATCAACAATTAATACGTGGAACCTAATGAAACTGAACAGCTTCAGATACCATCATTTGAACAAAGTGGCAGGCTACAGAATGGGGAAAGACTTTTTACCAGCTACACATCTGATGGAGGGCTAATATCTAACATATATAAAGAACTAAAAAAAAAAAAAAAGAACCCCTGACATCAGGAAAATAAATAACCCAATTTTAAAATGGGATACATATTTAAACAAAGAATTATCAAAAGAAGAAACTCAAATGGCTGAGAAACACTTAAAGAAATGTTCAGTGACTTTAGTTACCAGGGAAATGCAAATCAAAACTATTTTGAGACTTGATCTAATACCAACCAGAATGGCTAAGATCACTAAAACAAATGATAGCTCAAACTGGCAAGAATGTGGAGTAAGGAAACATTCATTCATTCCTGGTGGGAGTGTGAACTTTCATAACCACTATGGAAATCAGTATTTTTTTTTTCTGGAAGATGAGAATTGATCTACTTCGAGACCCAGCTATACCAGTCTTTGTGTATACTGAAAGGATGCTTCAGCTGACCACGAGCACATTTGCTCTACCATGTTTATCCTGCTTTATTCATAATAGTCAGATATTGGAAAAGACCTAAATGAATGGGTAAGGAAATGTGGTATGTTTACGCAATGGAATATTACTCAGCTTCTAAAAAAATGAAATCATGAAATTCACTGATAAGTAGATAGAATTAGAAAAAAACCCATCCTAAGTGAAGTAACTTAGACACAGAAAGACAAATATGGTATGTGTTCACTTATGTGTAGATGTTAGCCCTTAAGCCATGATAATCAAGCTACAACCTACATAAGCACAAATTAGGAGAATAAGGTGGGAGTTATGGATCTGGACAGGAAGGGAAAATAGAAAGTTAAGGATGGATAAAAGTGGGGCAGGACTAGAACAGGAGGATCAAACTAGGAGGGAAGAGAGGAACAAAGGAAGGAATACAGTGAGGGACAGCAAAAATTAAGGATCACTTGAGGGGTCATATAGATCTAATGCAGTAGAAGTGTCCTAAAATGTACATATATATGAATGTGATAGCGAAGGAGACAAAGCCCCAAGTGGATACCTCTCTCAGTACCAAATGACACTTCCAGTACTGGGAATGGGTTACATATAATTATGTTCTTGGCCAAAGGGATACTACAGAAAGCTCCAAACAACCGCCGCTATTGCCAAGGCTAATGTCGGCTCTCCACAACCTGACTGTAAGGCCCCTTTGCTGAAGACAACACCTACACAGCTCATTGAAGGTGGAGAAGCCAAGCTGCGGTCTACACAGAGCCTTCACCACTAGGAACCAGTGTTAGTGGTCCTGAAAGGAATTCTGCACGCTACCAGAGAAAGGTAAGCACCAACCCAGCTGCAAACCCTTCACCCTACAATGGTGACCTGCCTGCAAGATATGTGGCACAAAGCTTCTGGGAGTAACCAACCAAAATCAAATTCGAGTTAAGGTCCACTCCATGAGCTAGAACCCATACCCAATGCTGCTTGGGAGGCCCCAAACCTAAGACTAGATAGCCCAGGGACCTCGGGAAAACCAAACACTACTGTTCTGTCAAAGGGGTGTAGCAATATAAACGATTTCTAACAACACTATGATATATTCATAAACCCATGCCTTGCTCAGTCGGCATCAGAGACGCTTCCTTCTCTAGCAGATGGGAACAATTATACGATGCCTAGTTGCTTTAGGGCTAAAGATGCAAATCAGATTAGATCCTACTCTTGGCTTTGTGAACTGTGGCCTAGTGCATTTTTAGGATGTGAGAGAAAAATAGAATATGAAAATAAAATGGTGCAATACAATGGTGGCGTCTATAGGGTATTACTGATGTATGAGAGGTTTGAGAACTGGCTTTTCCTCAAGGAGTCATTGGTGGAGCAAAGACATGCTTGTGGCTAGTGAAGGCATCAAGGCCTATCTGGTGCTATAGGCCTGTAACTGTGGAAGGCTGAAGCAGAAAGACCACAAGTTCAGGCCCTTCCTGGGGCTAGGATGTGTGTGTGTGTGTGTGTGTGTGTGTGTGTGTTATACAGTGAGTTCAAGACTAGTCTAGGTAACTGCATTGGTTAGTTTTTGTTTTTGCCTTTGTTTTTTTCAACTTGACATAAGTTAGAGTAAGTAGGGGCTTCTGAGTTCTTTCCTGTATGGGCTAGCCTGGGCTTCCTCAGAGCATGGTGGATTCACAGTGGTACCTTACTGAAAACAAAAATTATAATGCTCCCTAAAACCTGAACTTGAAAGACTCTGTTGTCTCCACTTCACTCAAATAATTCAAGGTCAGAGGAGTGTTTTTCCTGCTGGGAATAGAATTCATCAGACACTGGCATAAACAGTTTTTGGGTTCTAACATGTCCAGTCATCCTGACACTAGCATAGTTGTCAGATCAAGATGCCTGGTCATATGCCTCTCCTCCATGGTCTAATCTCTGGGTGAAATGTGGACTCATGGATGATTCCCTCTGAGCCTTTTTGTTTTCGTTGCTGCTCTCAAGGTAAGCAGTTTCCCGCCTGGCTTTCAACTCTCCTTCTCTGGCTTTGCGCAGTGGTTAGCAAACTTTTTTTTTTTTGTTGGAGACCAGATAGTTGCTGAGGGTGTAGCCATTCTCTACAGTGCTTACCTAGCTAGCACTCTAGCTACACACAAGACCTGGGTTTGATGCTTAGCACCAATAAAAACAGAATGGCTCTGTTCCTAGCACTCAGGAGGTGCAAGCAGGAAGATCAGAAAATCCAGTTCATTCTTGGCTGCATAGTGATTATGAAGCCAGCATGGGCTACAGGAGACACATCTAAAACAACAAAATCAGACAGTAAATAGCTTAGGCCCACGCCACACTGTCCAAGTCCACTGTCGCAGTGGGATTGCAGACACAGGCAGTGTATGCAAGAATAAGCATGGCCATGTTCCAAAACACTTTATTCACAAGCACTGAAATTAGAGTTTCAGACTTTGTTCCAGTCTCATAAAATGGAATCTGTTTTGTGATTTCCCCCACCTTAGCCTTAAAAATATAAGCTATACTTAGCTTATGACATAGCTAAGACTTCTTGTATGGCTTCTACTGCAACATTTTAATTGATCGATCGATTAAGTGATTGATTTGTTGTGCCAGATCCCTTGGAACTGGTGTTCTAGGCTACCCATCTAGATCTGGAAACTGAACGTGGGGGGGTGCTCTTAACCACTGAACCATCTCTCCAGTGCTCCCCACAAAATTTTCAGATCAGCACTATCATTACTTCTATTTTGCTAATGAGAATGCTGAGGCATAGAGATATTAAGTAGCTCAGCACTCTTATCTCAAGGGACACGTGATGGAGCAGAACAGAAGCATCAGTTTCTCTCGGGTCTATTATTAATCTGGAAGAGAAGAGAAATCCATGACGTAAACACAGAGCCTTGCAGGAATTAAAAGAAAAAGAGAATGGTTGTTCCCAAGGGGCCCCAGACTTCACTGGCTTTCTCTCTCTCTCTCTCTGTCTATCTATCTGTCTATCTCTTTATCTGTCTATCTATCTATCTGTCTGTCTATCTGTCTGTTTATCTATCTATCTATCTATCTATCTATCTATCTATCTATCTAGTATACTCATGTGTGTGTTAAGCATGTACACAGTCACCTGTGCTGCACGTGTAGAGGCCAGAAGCTGACTTCACTCTTCCTTCCTCAGTCAGTCCTGCTGCCACATTTTAAACTGCTTTTTGCAACCTATTTTTTTGAGACAAGCTTTCTCACCGAAACTCAGTATTTCCTCTAAACTGATAGCCTTTGTACCCCTGGGGTCATCTTCTCTCTGACATCCTCAGTGCTCAGATTATAGGTATTTGAAGTCACATACACATACAGCTTCTACATGGGGGTTTGGGATCTGAAATGAGGTCCTCATGTTTTGACGGTAACTCCTATATCCACTAGACCATTTCCCTAGTCCTTTCACCATCTTTTGACAACTTCAACAAGATGCCCATCTCTCTTTTTCCCTCATGCCCTCTTCTTCTCTCATCAATGCTAGGATAAAACCTGAGGCCTTGGGCATGTCATGTTAGCACTTTATCACTGGGCCCTGTGCCAGTCAGATGCCCGTATCTCTAGCAGGCATAAATAGGGGACAGCAGAGCTCTGCTTCTAGTGACCAGAAGAGCATCCCACTCACCTCCCTCCTGGGCCAGTAAATGGTCCCTAAACCATAAGAAGGTGTGAAGGATAAGGACTCCAGCCAGGATTGAAATTCTTCTGTTAGGACAGAGACTGGACTTAAGGTCAATTATGAGAGGTAATCATTATATTTCAAATAGTCCTGAGTTTAGACCCTGAGATTCATTCATAATACTTGCTGAAAGTTTCTTTTCCAGCATATAAGGGTAACAATCATGAACATATGCTTGATTCTGGTACTGCCGCCTCAGCTCTTTTCTCACATACAACTTTTCCCCAACGCAGCAACAGTGTCCTCAAACTGTGTGCACTCAGGTTGAACACAGTGTAGTTCATTAGGAAAACAGTCACAGCAAATAAACATGTAAAAGTCAGCTAGGGTCCATCGAGATGGCTCAGTGGGTAAAGGCACTTGCTGGAAGGAGAGAACCAGTTCCTTCAAGCTGTCCTCAGATTTCCATATAAACGTACTGTGGTATGCATACCCCCAAATAAACAAACAAACTTTAGCCAGAAATCATGTCTTGAGTTCTGTTAACAACTTTTTATTGCAAATTACACAACACTTTGGAAAACATTTCTCTTATTTTAAAATAGAAAAAGAAATGCACAGCCAGGTGGTGGTGGCACATACCTTTAATCCCAGCAGAAGCAGAGGCAGGTAGATTGCTGTGAGTTTGAGGCCAGCCTGGTCTACAGAATGAGTTCCAGGATTGCCCAGGTTACACAGAAAAATCCTGTCTCAAAAAACAAAACAAAACAAAACAAAGAAAGAAAAATATGCAAAATACGCATATAATACACACACATGGAATTTTTTAAATTGACTATAGATAAAAGTAGCTCCTCTTCCTGTAACCGCCACCTCCAAGACAACACTTGTGCTCAGTATAAGTACCTTGTAAAAATTGCCTATTCATAAATAAAGAGAAGTTTATTATATATCTTATTTTAATTTCTAAGACACGGTCTCCTGTAAACCATGTTGGTTTTGAGCTCACTATGTAGCTGAAGGTGGCCTTGAACTGCTGATCCTCTTACCTCCCTCTCCAAAATGCTGGTATTAAAGGTGTGTGCCTCCCTCTCCAAGATTGATATATGTGGTGCTGAAACTCAAACTTAGACATGTAGGTTCAATAGGTAAGAGCACAGGCTGTACAACCACAAAGACCTGAGTTTTAACTTTCTAGAAAAATGTTTAAAAAAAAAAAGCCATCCAGCACTCAGGGAGGCAGAGGGATCTCTGTTGAGTTTGAGGCCAGCCTGGTCTACAAATACAAAGTGATTCCAGGACAGCCAAGGCTACACAGAGAAATCCTGTCTTAAAAAAAAAATAAAAAATAAAAAGCCAGGCACATGACTGTAATCCTGGCTTAGTGTGTGGCCAGCCTAGCTCCAGGTTCAGTGAGAGACCCTGTCCCAAGTAAAGAAAGTAGAGAGTGATAAAGCAGGACACCTGGCATCTTAAGCTGGCCTCCACGTACACACAGAAATACCCACCTGCACACAGCTGTACACACACATACAAATTTAAGATCAAAATATGAAAACAAGTATGCCCCCAAAGGACTACAATAACTGTTGGGGTGCATGTGTGAAGGTGTGTCTCTGTATATTCGATTGCTAATTCTGTACCTGCAGAGAGCTATGGCCCATTACCAACTTCATTCTGTAAACATACATCTTCCCTCTTCTGCCTAAGGCAACATAGAATTGTATCTCATTTGCTTTAGTAAAGAGCTGATGGGTAATGGCTAGGCAGAAGGGAAGGTGGATCTTCTGGGCAAAGACAGGGATTCTGGGAGAAGAGTCAGATATGGAGATTCACCAGGGACATGGGAAAAAATAGACATGTCATGGCTGAGCAAAGAGGCAAACAACTAGAGATGTGGCAGGTCATGGGCTAAAACAGGATGAGCTAGCTGAGAGACTGCCCAGCTAATGCCTAAGCTGTTAATATTAATAAGTGTGTGTCGTTATTTAACCACTATAAAAATATAGAAGTCCCTCTATAAATAACCTTTAAGAATGAATAAAGAGCAGGGCAAGGTGGCACACACCTATCATCCTAGCACTCAGGAGGCAGAGATCTGTGAGTTTGAGAGCAGCCTGGTCTACAAAGTGAGTCCAGGACATAGAGAAAGGCTACACAGAGAAACCCTGTCTCGAAAAAACAAACAACAAACAAACAAACAAAAGTGCTGGAGTTCAGTAGGTAAAGTGCTTGCCTTTTGATCATAAAGACCTGAATTTGATTGCCAGAACTCACATTAAAAAGCCAGAGGGCTCACATTTGGAATCCCACAGCTGGGTGGGTCCCTGGGGATTGTTTGCAAGGATTTAAAGGAAAGCAATGGACGGGCAACAGTCCATTTACTTACTCAACAGGTAAGCTGCCATTCCTGAAAACATGAGTGTAATCCTTAGGACTCACATGGTGGACAGAAAGACCTGATGCCTGTACTTGTCCTCTGACAAACACACACACACACACACACACACACCACAGGCACACATACGCACATTAAAATAAAGGTAAATAAATAAAATAGTACAGTTTGAAATAATTCAAAGAACAAAAACATAGTCAGTACCAATGTAGAAAAAAAAAATTCAGGTGAGAGGAGGCCCGGGTGCACACAGAAAGGAAAAGGTAGGACACAGGTCCTCTGCCCTCAGCTTCAGTTCTCTGTGGGAGCCCTTTGAAGGCTAATCCCAGGGAGATGATGCTGTGATTCTCAGCAGTTGTCAGCCGAATTCCAGCAATCCACTGTGCCTTCCAGGAGGCCCCTCAACCCCAGCAAGGCCTCAAAGCAGCTGCAGCTGTCTGATGTGTGGAGAGACAGGCAGCTTTTACCTGGCTACTCAGCCTGGAGTGGTTAGGGGCAGTTAGGGCACTGGCTTTGAAGACAAACTCACTTCCTTGCGTCCTTCTTTGGAAGAGTTGTTTCTTTGCCTCAAAATTCTCAACAGAAATGCAGGAATAAGTACACCCACCCTATAATGGTATTTTGAAGATTCAATAAGTTCTAAATTATGCCAGGAAGGAAAAGTCCATTTTTATTGCATATAACAACAATTTATGATTTTTTTTTTTTTAATTTGTGAGTTGAATCTCACTAGTTATCCAAGCTGACTTACAGGCATGAGCCATTATGCTCAGCAATGTTTAATTTTTTTTTTTTTTTTTGCACATGTGTATGTTTGTGGGTGCACCTGTTGTGGAGATGAGGGTGTATACGCATGAGTATGCTCATATGGAGCCACCCTGTGGCTACCATGGGTGTCTTCCTTGATCACTCTCCACCTATTCATTGAAGCAGGGTCTCTCGGTTGAACCTTTTGCTTGCCAATATAGTTTACTCTGGGCATTCTTGTCTCTACCCTCCAAAACCTGGAATGGCAGGCAGGCCTCCATGCCCATCCAGCATTTATGTGGTGACCCAAGCTTAGGCCCTCACATTTCCACAGCAAGATACAGTATCAGAATTATCTTGAGAGAAATCTAGAAAAGATTCAGTTGTTGTGCCCAATTTGCAACACCCCAAAAGACCACCAGGAGTCAAATCCATTGCAAAACACATGAGGATCTTTTTATTACAAGCTATAGTTCAGGCTCATACACCCTCATTGCCATAGCAGTTGAGAGCAGAGAGCCTTGTGCTTAGGCTAGGTGGTTGATTTAAAGTGTCTGGTCCCTTTCAGCACACCCAAAGCAGGGAGATTCCTGCCTGGCAAACACCTATTGCTCAAAACACAAAAGGAAATGTTGCATTTTGAACTGATTGACTATAGGATGGCCCCCAAACCATTAATGGTCTGGCTTCCCTTGTTTGGCTGTCCTAGGGGAGAGGCTGGTTTCCTAGCAACTGTATCTCTAGTGGGCAGGAAAGAATGCAGTATGGCTGGTTCTTCCCCACAGTTGGCTGAACATGTCTCTACCTGGCTGTCCTTTGTTCAGGCTTGTGCTTTAAACTTTAATTCAATACTCCCCCCAAAAAAACTAATTTTTAATTCTTTGGTCTTTCATTCCCCCCTTACCATGATCATTTGAAGACCCAATCTTGGGTCTTCCAGATATGACTCCTGGAGTCCTCCGGATTTACCTTTCCACAATGGGATCTGAGTGCCATTACTGTATCACTCTCAAGCATTCAAGCAATTTAAAATACAAGGTCCAAAGATAAAAATCAAAATGAGTAGGGGACCCATCAGTGTGGATATAAGGTAGTAAACCAAGGAGAACTATTATACCAGGATTTAAACCATCTTCTGGAATCTTCTCTTTCCAGTGTTTCTCCAGACTTTTTGTTATTTTTTGCTAAGGATTTCCTAATCATTCCTGACTGGTTTCCATAAAAACAACATTTCTTTCTAAGGGCTGCACATAGCTCATCCTGCTGTAAAAACAACAGCTCTGAGCCCCTTCTGTTTTGTAACATTACTTCTACCAGGTAATCAACATTCTTTTCTAAATGGGTGATTGAGTTCTCAAGGCATTGAATATCTTTATTAATATCTGCCTTTGATATCTGTTATAATTCCAGCTTTATACATCCAGTGCTACAATACCAGTTCCTTCTCCAGCTGAGCAGGTCCCCAAAATAATAGGTAATGTCAGGGAGCCCCTTTTAACTTAGCATTTCAGCCTGTTAGGTGGCATTTTGGGCAAAGGTCTCTTCTTCTGAAACTGCTTCAGTTCTAACAATAGGACCATTGGCATCAGGGGCTTGGAAAGCTGAAATGCCAGCCAAAGGCTGGGCAATGGGACAGTCCTCAGAGGAATCTTGTTAGTTGATCCACCTGAAGAGGCAGGAAGTAATCATGTCAGCTTCCAGCAAGTCCAGATCTTAGTTTGCAGTCCATAGCTGATCTCTGAATAGAGTCACCCAGATGAAAACCTGCTAAGACAGATTCAGACTAGAGACAGAAGTTAAATTTTGTCTAGTAAATGGGGAAAGTGAAGAATCCCAGGACCAAGGGGAAAATTCATCTGGGGTCCATTTGAACTTTGCCAGATCCAGGTCTTCTGACTTTTTGATTTCCTGAAACTCATGAATTTTAGTTTACAAAAGGAAGTATATTAGAATTACCATCGTTTTGAGATCCATACTTTAGAAAAAGCAGGTAACAGGTGTCTACAAGACAGCAGAAGTAAACTCGTGCCATTAAGATCCAGTAAGAAGGGGCTTATGGGGGGATACAAAATGAATAAAGTGTAATTAATAAAAGTAAAAAAAAAAGATCCAATAAGAGCTATGGCTTTTGGGTCAGATATACACATTAGACAAATGCTTTTAGCATGATGAGAGCACCTGTAAGTCTATTTCCAGAAGAAAACCAAAAAGAAATTAAAATCTCAAGCTTGTGATTGAATAATAAGCAGTCAGTGTTCCATCAACTTATCAAAACTCTACTGATCAATGTCATAACTCTGAACTTTTGAAATCTTATAATAACATAAGCACAACAATAGCAGAGAGGAGGGAGAAATCTGAAATATCTCCCATTTTCAATACGCCTTAAATTACTTTCTTATATCATTACAACTTATATTCATATACTTTAAAACATCTACTTGACCCTCCCATTTTCCTTGGATTTACCAACTTTGAAACATTTTCCTAGACCCTTAAACAATACTTTTTTTATATTCTCATAACTTAACTTTTATATCCTCAGACCTAACATACACTTTATATCTTTCTATCCAGGTATTCACCTGTAAGACACAGGCAATTAACATGAAGCCTGTGAGCAAGGCAAATCTCTTTGCCTTTCTAAATAAGAGATCTAGTACCTAGTAGTTCTTACTAGCTAATGAATTGACCAATGAACTAACAGTGGATCTAACTGTCTGCTCTTTAGCTCCAAAACTATCATTAGCTTAGCTTAGTCATCAATGTAATCAGAGACCTGAGAAGGATAAATTATAAGCCAAATAAATGTGCCAATCAAAATGACAGTGACGACCACCTAGGCAGTTGTCCCTGGCTCCTGTGGTCTTGTGGCATCAGCAGAGGCAGTCTAGCCATCAGGCACAGATGATGAGAGACTGTTTTTGCAGAAAAAGAGAACATGAGAGATAACCTCACCTTGCCTTCAGCAAAGTGAAATAATGACTCGCCAGGTGTCCAAAGCTTTGTCCACAGTTTAAGCTGGGCCCTAGTGGTGGGCCAGTTGGGGCAGTCTTGTTCAGTGGTTAGCATACCACAATCCAGAGTCCAAATCTTCTTGGAGACCTTGGAGGGCTAATGCCAGGATTTTGGGACTCTGTCATAATGAGCTTACAAATGTTAAAATGCCATATTCATCAGATCTCTGACAAGCTTGAGGGCCAGCATATGAGTTACTCTTTGTCTATCTTTATCATCTGCTAATCTTGAAAACATAAACAAAGAGACTAGGTAAAGCTCAATCTTGTTAACCAACTGCAGGCATTAGCATAACTTTAAAATCATAATTTTAATATCTGAACTAAAATCAAAGCAAAACTTTAAATTATAGAGAGGCAGCAAATCTTGTTGATCCTACCACATTACATTAAAACTGAACAGCAAAAAGCTTAAAGGACACAAGTTTCACTTAGCACTAAACAGAGAACTGAACACAGCTGGCCACCCTTAACAAAAATGGTGGCAAAACCACAGGTCCACCTTCTTTATCCCTGAACCAACATGGTGGCTAGCCATGTGCTGCTACAGGCCATGACTGGCAATTTAAAAAAAATAGCCATTAGGCATTGCTGATGGTATTGCTATCTCCCATGGTATAGCAAGCACTGTGGGGCATTTACAGTTTCTGTACCCAAACGTGCTAACATTGTAATCAAATATAAGTTTTAGTACCAACTGCATAACAGAACAGTATAGAACAACTTTAAACAATAGTATTTGAACTATTCTGGCCATACCAAACCTATCAGCCAAAAAGAAATAGCATCAATCTGTCCACTCAGGAACTGGCAGTCAAGCATATATTTTATATAATGGTTAATAATGATTTGAATTGATTGTCAGTATAACCCTGGGCTAACATGGAGCTGCAGTCCTCTTTCCCCTTTGAAGAGCATAAGAAACCATTTTGCACTGAAGAATCACTAGCCTTTTAAATTAAGAACAACATATTTTACAGTTCTTTCTCAAATCATATTTGCAGGCATGAAAAACCAAAGCAAATACTGTTTGTAGGCCCTCTGGCTTTCTATATATACTCTGACCTTCTATAACATTCTGTATACCTTCAGGTTCCTAGCTTCATTCTTCTGGTTTAATCAGACATTTTTACTTTAGACAAGCTATTCTTTCCTTTTCTTATCTTTACTATCCCAGTCTCTTGTTTTCTCTCCTGCTTTTCAGACAACATAAAAACTTTCATCAAAATCCTTTTCATCATTCCATGTTGTTTTGTTTTTTTGTTTTTTTTTAACCATCCTGACATGATACACTGTAAAAACTTCAGTTTTCTCAATTGACTCAAACAGTATGGCTTGGTTTCACTTGGTAAAATTAATAAAATAAATACCAAGGTCCTTTGTCCTCCCCAAAAGGGTTGAGAAATGGTTCCAAGTTCTTTGTTAGACTACCCAAGGTCATTATTTTAAATGCCTGATAAACTTTAAAATGTTTCACAGCCTTAAACATTTAAACATTTTCCAAAACCTGCTTTTGCAATATCAAAATAAAGTACCCTTTTTAGGAGTGAAATCACAAAGCATAACCATAATTTTAAAAGTCAAAACCAATTTTTAAAACCCAATTTTACCAGTGCAAACAGTCCAATCTCTAAAACCAATCCCCATTTAAAATGAGACTTGTCTTCTTAGTCTAAAAGGAAATACCGATGATAAACAAAATTCATTACAACTAAGAGGTTCTGTAAATTTTTCTTTTCCTTTGCTTTGCCTCACGCCATGTGGCAATTTCAAGATGGCAGAGTGCACATCACAAGAATGCACATCACATTGCATGGCAAGCCACACGGTTGCTATTTAAAAACATCTGCGCTTCTATAGATCTTACAAACACATATGCACACATATATGTTCTAAACAAGAGTTTGAATTTAACCTTTAAACATATCCAATAACTGTTAATCTACAACCAAGACAAACAGAGCATATTAACCATTTAAGATCAGTAAAAAAATATGTAATGGCCATATATACATTTAAACAGACAAACAAAACTTTTCTTACTCAATCCAGCTGTAATGTCAAGCAGTTTGTTCCATCAGCCTGGGCAAGCTGGCACAGCCCACCCTGCTCTTGGGAGTTCTCCATCTGTCCCTCCCCAGTGAACAGAGGTACCTCAGCTTACAGCGCTGGGAGAAAGGGGCAGGCAAATTCATTACGGTGCACAGATGTTTGGTCACCTGCCTACTGAGACCATCATAAACAAACAAAGCCATAAAAGAACAACATAAGAAAACAATGTATCAGTACAATGAATGCAAAAGAAAGGAAGAGGAAAGAGAAACCAAAGGGACAGTGGCCCATCTCTCAATAGGCCCTCTGCCCTGTTCCATAGGGGTGGCCTGCCCTGAAATTGGATTCCACCCAATTATACTAGCATGAAATGGTGGCCTGATGGCAGCCGGTCATTCCATCAGACCAGTTGATATTCTCTCTGCTGTCGTGAAGAAAATGCGCTCGGGGGTTGGCAGCTTCTAGCTGGCCAGGTGCAGTCTCAATAATTTCATCCCTGGCCCCAACCTCACATTCCATCCCATGCCTGCCACCAATGAGGAGAGGGGGAACGTCACATGGGTGGAGGGGTTGGAAGGAATGGGGATGGATTAGAGGAAGTCTGTCCCCATAGTGTCTGTCACAGTCCAATACAAAGACATACAAACACAAGGAACAAAATAGAAAGACAAGCACGGACAAAGTAGCCATTCAGTGACAGGAAACAGAAGTGGACCCAAAAGCTCAGACTCACAGATTCCTGTCATGGCTTCCCTGCCATGGAAGCCAAAAGCAGCACAGAGAGGAGAATAACTGGTGGGATTCCTCATCCACCAAAAACCTCTCCGATTGGCAGGTGGGTTCTCCCTGACTGGGCAAGAATTAAGTCTAGGGGTTTAGAAGAGTCTGTTCCATGTTATACATCATCCAAGTCCTGTCCAAAGAAATGACAACAGTCACCACAACCAGCCAGCCAGACAAACACAAAGACAGACAACAGATTCCGTCAGGCAAGTGGGTAAGAACTTGAAACTAGTATGTTGGCAGCACTTCTTGTCTCTGTGGGAGAAACACACTTTCTAGGCCTATCAAATAGACTTGGGACCCCATGTCCCTCACAGTGCAATTGTGGAGCCCTGTCCCCACCAGGATCTGGGACATCTCCCAGATTCCCCGTGGCCGTGGTCTGCCAGCTTGTCAACTGGTGTACTATGATGCAACCACTCCCTTGCCACCCACTGTATACCACCTTGAGGGCTCAAAAATACAGAACTTGGCCAAGACAAAAGTGTTTACCCAGGGTTCTGATCCTCCAGTTCAGGGGTTCCTGGGAAGTCTTGGGGATCCTGGATGAGCCACCAAGTATCATGTACCTGATTCGTGAGGCCCCAAAAGACCACCAGGAGTCGAGTCCATTGCAAAACACATGAGGATCTTTTTATTACAAGTTATAGTTCAGGCTCATACACCCTCACTGCCACAGCAGTTGAGAGCAGAAAGCCTTGTGCTCAGGCTAGGTGGTTGATTTAAAGTGTCTGGTCCCTCCTAGCACACCCAAAGCAGGGGGATTCCTGCCTGGCAACTTTAATTCAATAATCCCCCCCCCAAAAAAAACCCACTAAAATTTAATTCTTTGGTCTCTCACAGCTACTCTCCACCCCTATTAGCTTCCACCACACATTTGTTATCTCACAGTGCAGAGGCTCTAAAACAAAAGTGTTGGCAGTGCTGTGTCCCCAGTGGAGAGTTCAAGAGTTTGTCTTCTGCTTCTTCCACCTTCTAGAGGCTGTCTGAATTTCTATTCTGTGTCTGTGTGTGTATGTATCTCTCTGTGTGTGTCCCTGTCTCTAGCCTCATATCTTTTAAATTCGTTCTGCATTTGAATAAGAACCTTGTAATTATATCAAAATAATCTTATCTCAAAATCCTCAACCACACCCACAAAGCCTTCTTTGTGTGAAGTGGTATATGTTCACAGGTTCTGTGAAGATCTCTGGGAGAGTTTTCTGTCTTCCACATCTCCTATAGGGATTAGCTTGATACCCATTCTAATGTGTTTAAGTTTTATATATATAACACTTAATAAAGATAAATTATTCTGATCATATCTACTTCGAAAAACCATGTAGTATGTTAGACCTCTGCAGTAAAGCAGACTTCCCAAGGGTTATGGATATAGCTCAGTGGTACTTTCCTAGCAAGCTCAAGGCCCTGAACTTGATCTAGTAGTGGGAAGACAGAAAGAAAGAAATAAAGAAAGAAAGAAAGAAAGAATAACTTACCCTAATAGCTTCAAGCTTCTTATGCTGCAGTTTTGTGTCAAATTTTATCCTTTTTAAATACTAAATACTCTTCCATGTTTATGAATAAAATTAACCCATTTATATTTATTGTAAATTCAAATAGACTTATTTCTGTCATTTAAATTTTTTTTACTATACTTTCTTCTTCTTTTGTTTTTTTCTTGTTCCCATCTCTGCCTTTTGTTAAAGTGGGCAGGTTTCTTCATTCCATTTTCCACCTCTTAATGGTCCCAAATATCATAAATCCAACTTAGTTAATTCTTCAGCGTTATTTAAGCTTTAACATTCTAATGTTATGTATTCAGTTCAAATAATTTTAAAATGAACATCTGACACTGATTTGCTTTATGTATTCATTCCCTAATACATTTTTGACCTTTTCCTGATTTCCTATTTTCACATTTGTAAAATAGTAACTTTCTACTCATTTTATAGTAAGGATTAAATGTAATGCTAGGTCAAGCACCAGGCTTCATAAAGAAGTATTCAATTAGTCATTCCGTTTCTTCATTCAAGCAATATTCATTCCTTTGGTCCAAAACACATAATCATCTTTTCTCTCCTTTGTCCTTCAATGTCACCTTCTCTTCCATTATCACTTTTATCATCAACTCCATCTACTTTTTCCAATTTCTCTGTTAAGTCTCAGAACATCTTATATTTACTTTACTTTTTTTTTCTTAAAAACTGCACCCCTCATAGTATTGAACAGAATGTTTGCCTCTAGAGTCAATGAACATCGTTTTCCAGTAACTCCATGCCTTTCTTCATTCATCCTTCAAAATGGCGGACCTAGAGGTTCGCGATCGGCACCACGTGCGCCTGCGCCTCCAGCGGCCATTTCACCCATCAGCCCCAGCTCCAGGGCCCGCCCCTCCCGGCGCGTGCGCACCGGCTCCCGAGCCCAGTCGCTCCTCCCCCTAGCTGCGTACGCCTGAAACCGCACGTCCCAGGGCCGTCCCTCCCCCGCAGGCTGTGTACCGCCCCCGCCCCTTTCCCGTGAGATTCTTCCGCCTCGTGGAGGGTCCCGCTTCGGTCGACAGCCTCCGCGCTCGAAGCGCAGTCCAGTGGGCGCTCTTGGCCCTGGGGCCCCCCATTCCGTCTTATCTTTGAGCTGTGCAATTTTCTGTCTGGCCTCAAAGTCGATAACCAAGTCGGCGGGACTTTTTTGCGTAGCGCGAGGCAACAAATGGAAGAATGGGGCCGCGGCGGAGGGATCTCCGACTGCGTTTTGCGCGCTCTAAAGGGGGTCGGCCTCGAGTCGGTGGGGGGGAGGAAGGGAGGAGGCAGCCAAGGAATTGTTTTTTTTCCCTCGCCCCGCCCTCTTCGCTCTAGCCAATAGAGACGGACGGTTTCCTCGAGCGCCCCGCCCAGCCACCGCGGCTCAGCCAATGGACGGCGGCAGCGGCTCCGAGGGGGCGGGCCCGGGAGGTTGTGCGTGTCTTGTGAGAGAGAGCTCTTGAACCAAGTCAGAGCTGGAGTCGGCTGGGCGGCTGGGCTCTGTTGCCGCCGTCGCGGGTGACTCAGGGAGGCGGGAGGCGGGGTAAGCGCGCCGCCGGCCTCGGCTGCGGGAGCCCGAGGGAGGAAGGTGACGGGATCGCGCGGGCGGCCGCCGCGGCGCCTCGATTCGGGGCGCAGGCCGGACGGGGGTGCGCCCGAGTCGGCGGCCCGGAAGCGGGGGGCGGGGGCGCGGCGAGTGGCGAGTCGCGAGCTAGCCCACGGCGGCTCCGAGGCCGCCCGGGGCGGGGACCGGCCTCCGGGACGGGCCCTCCGGAGTGCGGGAGCCTCTTCTCTGCCGGGCGCGGGGACGGGCACTTAGGCGGAGCGCCGGCGCTGCGGCTCGGTCCTCCTCCTCTCCCTCGGCGTCCGGCTTGGAGAGGTTTGAAAAAGCGAAAGTTGTTGGGGCGACGGGGTCACGCGGCGCTCGGGTCGGCGTTTGCGGCGGGGGAGGGCCGGGAGTGGGAAGGCCCGAGTGGCAGCTTGGGGTGCGGGGTCCGTCCGCGGGGGTGTCACTCCACCGGTCCCCGTCGGCGCTCGTCGCTTCGGGCCGCCTCCGACCTCGGCCGGCCCCCATCGCGTTTTGTTTTTGTGCCTTTGCAGGGAGGAGCCCTTCCTGCTGGCGTGGAAACCATGGTGCTCACGCTCGGAGAAAGTTGGCCAGTATTGGTGGGGAAGCGATTCCTCAGTCTGTCCGCAGCCGAAGGCAGCAGCGGCGGACACGACAGCTGGGACTTGGAGCGCGTTGCAGAGTGGCCCTGGCTGTCGGGTACCATTCGAGCTGTTTCTCACACTGACGTTACCAAGAAAGACCTGAAGGTAAAAATAAATAAATAAAACCCCCGAACAACACAAAATCCCTAAACAAACAAACAAAAAAACATCTCCCGGGGGCTGGGGAGTCACAGGGTTTTCAGTTACCTTGGTAACGCGACAGTCAATCTCCCCTCCCTCCCTTTTCTGAAATGGCCCACTAGAAAGTTGGAATGCGATCTGAAGGTGCAGAAATCTAGACCTTGGAAGTTTTTGAAATGGTGTGTAGTGTCAGGGTGTGTTTGGCCTAGAGATCCAGGAGCCTGAGATTAATAATGGGGTTTAGGATTGTTCAGACATGATGCAGGCGCTGGGTTCCACTGGGACTATGTCCCCACCGGGAAGAGTATTGTTTAGAAGGGAACCGCGTTTGTAGTCGTTAATTATCGAGTGCTAGCTTGGAAGTGCTGTCAAAAAAGATTTGAGGTGCAGGTGTTCCTCTTTATTTCTTCACTCAACTTTTTAAACTTTACAACTTGGAAATGTATGACTGTAGGAGGAGGAGCTTCGTTGTGTTTATTTGAGGGAGGAGCTTAGCTCTGTTTGGCTGGTTAGGGTGGTGAGTATTATTGCTGCTGAATGGTGAGGCAGGAGTGGGTTCCTGTTTGTCAGTGAGCCTGGGTTGGTGTGGATATGACCATATGTGGAGGCCTTGGGTGGAGCTGTCCCATACAGGGTGTTTGGGAGGAAGGAGAGAAATGGAACCAGTGTGACCAGTAAATGTATTTTTAATGTGAATGTCAGTCTGGAACCTTTTTAGTTAGATCTTTTGAAAGAAGTGACTCCTCTCTGATACAAGTATTGGTGTGAAAAGATAAAATGGAAACAACCAGTGAGGAAGCCATTGTGCCAACAAAGGCTCCTTGTGTAGAAAAGATTCCTAACAAAGGCTCCAAAGTGGTGATAACTTGCAGGAAGCTTGTCAGAGCAGGAGATGTTTACGCCCTGAGTAATGTACATGCTTTGCAATCTTTACTTCATTATGCTTTTGCCCTTTTGAAAACTACTCAAAAGTAAGCGAGTTTTAGCCATTGTCAGTTAAATAATTGATTTCTGAGATGCTTCCTTTGAACACAGGACAGTGCATGCCACACCATGATGAGTCCTCAGGATTATTGGAGAAGCCTTTGAGAAGGAGCTTCATTTCAGACAAGGTTTTGGCCCAGGCTGTCTTACTTAGCTACTGACTAATGATGGGAGGACTTGAATCCATGTTTGGCAGTGCGACTTCTGGGACTTAAGTTCAGGAACATTATTGTTCGGATGGATTTTGCCTTACTGAGAAACTTTTACAACTTCTGGAAGGTGCACATTCCCTAGTTGAATAGCAAAAGGAATTAAAGTTAGAGGGCATGTTGTGTTTAACAAAAATGTATCTTAAAACTCTAGAGCCAGGTTATGCCTAGTGATATTAAAGCAAGAACCAAATGATTTGGACGATGTTTACATCTAGACTTAGGGATAGTTAGGGTTAGGGGGGTGTCTTGGTGGTGGGATGACAAGGCTAAATACAAGGAAGTTTCAAGTTGTATGCAACTGTCCATTTACTATTAGTGCAAATACTAGAGTTTCTAGACTTGCAGTTGAAGGAAGGCTAACAAGAAGGTGGCTGCTTAACATTGTTCATCTAGAAAAAGACTTAACATGGGATTTTAAAGGTTAGAAAAGCAGTCTGTGTAGTAGTGGGTTTTGAAGTTAAAGTGAAGACATTGTTGAAGTAAGTCATTGTTAAATGGTCATGTGGCAAGTGCCATTTTAAACCTTTGCAAGATACATTTGGTAAGACACATTTTTTTTTTAACGTAGTAAATTTGAGATTTAAAGAAGTTAAAAAACTTGCTTTCTCTTCTCTCCAGACCTCAGTAGGCTTTAATATTCAGCTAGAATAGGGTTAGGGAACTTTATCTTGCATGCTTCTGTGTGTCTAACACCTGGAACTTTGCTTGGCAGTTAGTGTGTATTCAAATACTTGGATGAATAAATGAAGGATTGAGGTGATCATTTTCTTTCTTATCGGGGAACAGAAATAACTTACTGATGAGGTAGTAGCCGTTTCCTAGTTTTAAGGGCTTGTTTTATCTTACCCTGCTGTTTCTACTCCAGGGTGAAGGATGCATACGCATGTTGGGAATGGCCTTGCCTATGTAGATCTTTAGCTTCCTTTAGATCTGCTTTCTTGAGTTTTCTGCTCCTTTCTTTGGCTATCTTTAGCAAGTAAGTAGTGTATACCATTTCTTATTACTGTCAGCAGTTGGGTGCTTTCTGTCCTCCATACCATTAGAATTGGAAAATTATGAATTCTGCTGCCAGTGAAGCTATGTAAAATTGGAAACAGTACAATGCAGTAAAACACTGTTTACCCCTTAAAATTGAATGTTAAGTTGTAGGATTTTTGAGTAGCATTCCGTACATAAATATATGCGCACACATGCTGGATTATTATTTTAATTTTTGGAGTGGTGAAACTACTAGTGCTCTGAGCATTGGAGAGCTAGGTGTAGAGTTACTGCATAATCAAAACTATACTAACCATGTCATTCTCTTCATTCCTATTCTTGGAAACCTTTTTTTTTTTTTTGTAAAGACTCAGGTGAGATGAGTTTAAGTCAAAATTGTTAGGTTTGGAGAAAAGCTTGATTGGATGTAACATAACTCCATGTGACATAGAGACTTTACTGTTGGGAGAAAAACTAGCTTGAAGTATTTGGAATTATCCAAAATCTGATCAGGATATTTGATAGACTAATAGGTACCCCTTATAAATACTCTATTCAAAGCAAAGCAGATTTGGAAAGGATAGGTAGTGAACCATAGTTAGGCATAAATAACATCTCTGTATGTCCTTGGGAAGAACACAATGGAAACCAGATAATTTGATCCGTTCATAAACTTGCATGAGTTACTTCAGTTATCTTTGAATATGAGTACCCTCTGATAGAAATATGGCAGATCATCTTGAGAGGAGTTCTCTTACATTTGATAGCTTGAGACAGGTCTCATGTCTTAATTTGTATCTGAGGGAGACCTTGAGCTCCTGATCCCTCCTTGCGTTCTACGTCACTATTCCGGACTTTTAACTCAGGACTTCAGGCATGCTATGCAAGCTTCCACTGAGCTGAAGCCCTAGCTTCTAAAAGACATACATGGTTTTGATAGGAAACTAAAAAATGTTGAGGAAAGCTCATAAGTTTTAGATTACAGTATATATTTTGTATGTCATCTTTTTTTAAGCCAAAGCTAATATGAATATTGGCCAAACACAACCTAATACTTTAAAGTCACGTGTATGTGTCCAGCCTTTGGCATATGCCCCAGGATAGCTATAAATGAAGCCCAACAAAAAAAATTATAAAATATTAGAAAGGTTTTTACTTTTTTTTTTTTTTTTTCTCTTTTTAAAATGGTTGTGTGGTTTTAGGAGTTGAAGTTCATAGATGTTGCTATCATTTTGCAGTGTTAAAAACTTGGACAGTTTTCAGTAGCGAAGGTTTTTTTGTTTTTGTTTTTTGTTTTCCTAAAGTGCTTCAAATTTGAGAGAGTTCTTGTCTGATTTTTTAATTAGGTTATCTGAAGCTTCAAATAGTGGATAATAGATAATAATTGTGATATTAGTTAGGGTTTGGGAAGCCACTGACATTTTAAAGGAAATCCTTCTCCTGTTCTTTGTGAAAATAGACAGATACTGTAGTTATGTTGGGGATTGCCAGTCGTAACAGGTGGTCTGACAAAGTTATCGCGGAGTCTTAAACTGGGCTCAGTGTCACATAACTTTAATACCATTACTTGGGAAGCAGAGGCAGGCAAGTCTCTTGAGTTTAAGGTTAGCCTTAAACACAATTGATTTTTAGGCCTGCAAGGGCTACGTAGTAAGACCCTGCCTCCAAAAAATCCAAAACCAAAACAAACAAAAAAACACACTGAAAAATCAGAAAACAAACAAAAAAAAGTCCTGCCAGAAATACTTCATAAATTCAGTGAGATATAGGTTAACAATTTTTGTTTTGAAGCTAGTAAAATAAGATTCTTAGAATTAAATTAGGACTTAAAGTTTTTTTTTAAGCGGTGTATTTTTCTTTTGAGGATGTGTATATGTGGTAATCATATGTGTGCACGTGAGGTAGAGAGCAGAGGTGGTGGATGTTGAGTGTCATGCTTATCCCTGTCTACCCTACTTCTCACTGAGTCTGGAACTTGCTGTCTAAAGACTGTTTACTGCTAACCTCCAGATCTCCCTCTCTCTTCCCCAGCACCAAATGATGGGCACATGCTCCCATGTGCAGCTTTTTGTGGGTGCTGGGAATATAAAATCAGGTCTTCATGCTAATACATCAGACTCCCTAGTCCTCTGTTACTATACAATGTACAAAATAATGGGTTCTTGGGATTTAGGTTAGTGGGTTTTCTTTTATTCTTACATTGATTTTGCTCATGTAAAAATCATTCTAACAAAGCTTTATCAGAGCTGGGAGTCAAGCCCAGATCTCTAATTCTGTACTTTTGTTTATGGTTATCTTTGTTATTCCTTTTTCTGATACAGAGGGAAAAACAAAAACAAACATGCCACTGAAAGCTGGCTTAAGCCTAAGGCTGATTTGAACAGATTCTCTGACTAGGAAGCAGGAAAACATGGCAGTCTTTGCATATGAAGTTGATGTTAAAAGTTGTGTACCACTGTTTGGGTGCTGGGAACCAAACCTAAGTCCTTTATCAAAAGAGCAAGTCCTCATTACTGCTGAGCCATCTCTTTAGCCTACAGTCTTAGTGATTTCTAAAGAGCACTAAGTCTATACGTAGCTTTCTGAGTGGATAAGGGAAACAAGACAGGCCAGTTCAGAGAAAAATTGTTGGTTTATTCATTTTAATAATTTGGTTAATGATTAGAAATTGTGCTCCAGTGATACATGATGGTAAGCAAAAGCAGACAGACTTTGACCTGTTAGAGTTTATGTGTTAGTCTTCCTCAAATAGCCAGCTGTGCATGTGAGTTAAGAACAGAAGGTACAGATGTTTTCATTCCATCCGCCATGACAGGTGTTGATTCTGGTAAAGGAAAGCTTCAAAGAAAGGGTTCTCTAGCTTCTAGCAGATGAGTGGAGGAGAAGTCATGAGCAGATTCTATAGATGAAAGATTAATCCTTGACCTTCAAAGTGAGAAGGTGGCTTGTAGGAGGAAGGATTTTAAATAAAAATAATTGATCTTCTGCATTGCATATTACATGAGTTCATTGAAATCTGTTGAAGATTAAAGATCTAGATGAATTGCCTTAGGGAAATACAGAGTGTTTTTAGCACATTTTAATAACCTTTAAGATTTTATAAACAATTCCTGACTCAGGGTTACTAATATACCTGCTTTGGAATTGTGGATATTTTTCATTTTGTTTATATATTTTTGCTTTGTCCTGATGCTTTGTCTTTATGCGAATTGTAGCAGTAGTTACAGCCTTAAGGTTCTCAGGTGTATCCTGCATGTCAGAAGTGTAAGGCATTACAACTTTCAAAAATAGTTTAACATTGATAAAGGAAACTGTGGACGTAGCTTAGTGATGGAGGACTTGCCTGAGGTTCTTCCTCAGCACTGGAAAACACCCAAGACAACAACAAACCTTTAGGGATATTTCTCTATTAGTGAACAAATAAATTTTAGGCTTCTAACTCTGAGGTGAATTTTCCAGGTTAGTTGAAAGGGATGTTGAAGAGGGGCTGTATATATTAGGCTTGTGCTAAGTTCTTGTGATACGGGGAACTAAAGGTGGATTGTGGTGGTAGAAGAGTGCTCTTAAACCCACTTTTCGTGCTGACACAATTACAATGCAGAGTGATAAGTATTCTTTCTAGGTTTTAAATTCCTTCTAGCTCCCCAAGATCATGCTCTAATTAGCATATATAAAACCCTTCTAGTTGGGGGTTCTTTGAGTCTGGTCTTTTCAGAGGTTATCTTGAGGCCACTAACCCAAGTGCTCTGGACTTTTTGCATCCCAAAGTAGTCTGGGAGCCAAAGCTTCACCATGTATGATTATCATTAATATTGTAGGCCATGAAATAGAGATGGCATACCTGGTAGAAACAAGCATCCTGCATTCAAGCAGGAAAATAAAAGCATAGAGCTTCAGTTTACTCTTGTGTTTAGGTGTGTGTGGAGTTTGATGGGGAGTCTTGGAGGAAGAGAAGATGGATAGATGTCTACAGTCTTCTGAGAAGAGCGTTTTTAGTAGAGCATAACTTGGTTCTGGCAGAACGGAAATCGCCTGAAATTCCTGAGCGAGTTATTCAGTGGCCTGCAATAGTAAGTAGACCTTGTGTTTTCATTGAACTGAAGTAGAGAACATTTAATCCATTTTGAGTGAAACAAGTGAAATGTAATGTCCCTTTGAAACAGTAGTGTCATGTGTGTGACAAGGTTGGAAGAGTTAGAAAAGCACTCAGGATCTTCTGCCTGCCCTGTTAGGAGCTCTGTGGCTCTAGGTAGGTCCCATGACTTTGTAGACATTATTTTCTTCACTTAGAAATCGAGATGGAAGTAATGTCAGGGTCACAAGGTAGAAGGTCGCAGACATGCACTCACACAGATCTTTGTTCAGAATGTCAACATGAGAAGAAAATTGGGAGTTTACTGCTGATGGCGAGTACATTCTAACAGGCAACACTGACTGGACTCAGTGACCATTAATAAAGAAAGAGGGAGGACATGAGGTGGGAGTGGGAGGAGGAAGAGGGAGTCAGAATATGTTGGAGTTTTAAAGAGTCTGTAAACCCGTATAGGATTTTGTTTTACCCGTATTATTATTATGGAGTAAAAGTAATCTGTGGATTTGGAGAGGACAGGCTAGACTTTATGGGATACAAGCTAGACCTTGGAGGAGGAAGAGTCAGGTATGGAGTAGTTGGAGGAGCTGGGCAGCAGAAGGAAAACTGTCAAGATTGTGTAGGGTGCTAGCAAAAGTTCAGATTTTGTCTCTAAGTGAAAAGCCACTGTAGATGTTTGAGCCTATAAGACTATGGTTGTATTTCACCCTTTGTATTTTTTTCTAGCTCTTAAAAAAAAATTACCCTGTCTCTCAGAAAAACATGTAGACTCTTTTTTTTTTTTTCCCCACGTAAGTTTTTATGAAATCATGTATCTGTAGACCTGTGTGTTAATAATTTCCAAATGTATCTCTGGTTTAAATTACTGTGTTTAAATAAATATTGCAATCTGGTGGCAGCACAAATGTTAGGAAATCCTTGTAATAAATAAAAGCTTAATGGCTTTGCCACTTCCTTCATGTGTGGAAAATTGCCAATTCCTGTTTCCAGAATGATGTTGATAGCAGTTACAATGACTTCTTAACAGTTTTTTTGTTTTGTTTTGTTTTTGTTTTTAGATGTACAAATCTCTGCTAGACAAAGCTGGCTTGGGATCCATAACTTCTATTCGGTTCCTTGGAGATCAACAAAGTGTATTTGTTTCCAAAGACCTTTTGAAGCCTATACAGGTAATCCATAGGAATGGTATTTAGCATACAAGTGGAAGTTTTTTTTTTTTTTTAATGAGAAAAGTAAAATATTCATTGCCCTTGTTCAGATGCCTACTAGGGAAAAACTTATGAAAGTTATTTCTTGTATAAAGTCTCTTAGTTTTAGCTTGTGGATTTGTGCTGTCCCTTTGGAATTAAAAGGACAGCAGTATCACATTGTTGATGTGTTGTGTGGTCTAGAAAAGTATAGGTGATACGAAAGTGATTTTCCAAAGTTACTGTTTATATAGGTAAACATACATGTAATCCTTACTCATGAGTCTTAGCTTGTGGGTTTGTCTATTTGCTCAGATGTAGCTATAACCCCCAATTGCTACTTGTTTATAGCCCCGTGGAGTCCTGCACAGAGCAACAGTTTTCAGTTTTTTAATGCCAGTCCCAGCTGAAGTCACACAGGGAGGTGGTCTTCTGCATTTTTATTTCACCTTTGGTAGAAAAAAGAAAAAAGCTGGGTGCAGTGACATAGCAGGTAATCCCAGCACTCAGGAGGCACAAGGCGGCCAGATATCTGGGAGTTCGAGGCGAGCCTGCTCTACAAGCGAGTCCAAGACGTCCAAGGCTACACAGAGAAACCCTGTCTTGAAAAACCAAACCCCCCAAAAAAATTGTTGCGCAGCTTAGTGATGCTTTTTTTTCTCCTGCTCCATCTCTCCCTTCTTTGCTTCTTGTTTGCTTGCTTGCTTTCTTCATCCTCCTTCTCCGTCATCTTTTTTTTTTTTTAACAATTTCATTATTTAAGTGCCCCTAAATGTTACAGTGATGTTTGGTACAAGAAAGCATTGAAGAAGGAAATGTACATTAGGTAGTTAATGGATCGGCAATATATACTAAGTAAAATTTTTTTTGAACGTACATATAGAAAATAAAATTGTTGCATATTGATCATTTGATGAAAGTGTGACTTAAGAGGTTCATAAGACCCCTCTATTTCTTCTCAGAGCAGTCATGTTCTTAGCAATTTGGTAATCACTTCTCATTATCAACAGTAATCACAGTGTGTCCAGTCAGTGTGCAAAGCTCATTTTTATAACAATTAAGCTCTTGGATCTTGTTCATAGGTGATTGTTAAGCATTTGTTAGAAGGGAGGGATCACTACTTTAAGAATACTCGTGTCTTCGTAAAATGTTCTTCTTTTAGATAGATATGTTTTATTAAGCTTTATTAATCTCTCCTTTTCACTTCTGCTTTGTGTTTCGGGGTCTCTTTGTTCTTGAAAATTTGTTAAATCTCTCTGTTTGCTAACAGGCATTTTGGCATCAGTGGTCAATAGGATTGCTAGGCCTATATTGGAAAGCCCTAGAGCACTGCTTTTCTCTCTGCTGTGTCTCACCTTACTTCTGTGTCCTGGAAAATGAGGCTGATAATGAATGTACTGTGTAGTGTTTTAAGTATTGGAATGGGAACCTGCTTGTTCCTGAGTTACTTTGAGATGCAGGGTAGCTGTGTGTGTTAGGGAGGATCGAGGGATTTTTTTTCCTGCTATAAAAGGAAGACTGACTTGCCCGTAAGTAAGGTTCTGGGAATTTTCGTGATCAGGATGTTTTACTTTCTGAATAATAATAGTTTTTACTTGTGGGCATTGCTTTCAGAATTTACATCTTTCATGTGTCCTAGCTTTTCAGTGAAAGTAGAATTCTTAGTTCTGTTTCTTAATACAGGAAAATCCAGATTCTAAGTCTTTATTTATTCTTAGGAAAAATGCACTATGAGTTATCATTGAGAATGTAACTACATGTTTATGTCAACATATAATTAGCTGAAGGGGATAAATGTATATTTGTTACTTTTTGTTGAAGAATGGTTAAAGTTTATTTCTTCAGGGCATCATCTTATAGCTAGGCGCTTCTCTGTAAAACTCCATGTTGGAGGGCGTGAGTACCTTGTGGTGCGTTTGGTCTACAGTAATGTAGATTGCACCTGGAAAATCCTTTGACATGCAGAGAAGTTGGAATTGGAACTGTCAGTCTGCCTTGACATTGGGTATGATGATCTTTTGAGCTGACTGCTGGGTGTGTTGAGCCCTGAAACCCTCCTTCGTAGATTAGAGTTAGCCTGTTTCAGTGCAGAGCCCAGAGCAGCATTTTGTTCATAACTCACTTCATTCTGGAGTGGGAAATGGAGAATCGTCTTAATTGTCATAGCAATAAATTCATTAAGGAAAAAAACATATATATGAGTGTTTAGGATTGACTCTGAGCATATATGGAGCCTCTGATGTTACTTGACCAAAGAAATGCATTTTTTCCTAGCATAGTCCCTTACTCTGAGACTAGTTGTTTCATGTGGGAGAAATAGTGAGCCATTCTTGGCTACCAAGTCACAGGGAAAAGTCTGAAGGCCTGCTACTGGAGAGCTCTGTGTATAGCACTTTTTTTCCCATTAGAAGTTGGGTTTGGCAGGTGTTTTTTCTATCCAATTTCTGTATAAATTTATCATAACCGAGTATGCACCTAACGCCAGGGAACTGGGATAGTGCCAACAGCGAAGCTACTGCCAAGAATGGAGTGTCTCAGAAGAGGCCTCCTCTGGAGTCTTAGCCTATTCATTCAGATTTTCTGTGTGTCCCTCCACCTTTTATAACAAGAGAAATGTGTTTAGAATACTAGTTAAGTTAAATGAGTTTATGTGAAATAAGCTTAAAAACAATTTCAGTGAACTGACAGTATGTTTCTGTCTTATATTTTTGGGGTTTTCCCCTATCCACATGGTTTGGGTTAAAGTCTTTTTTTTTTTTTTTTTTTTAATTTGGATTAGGCAGTCTGATTGGTATATTATTTTTATACCCAAATTATGTCGTGCTGACTCCCAAGTGTATCTTTTGAAAATGGATTAATTTTATCTGTATGAGTGTATGCCATCTGTGTGGGTGCCCTTGAAGGCCAGAAGAGAGCATTGGATTCCCTGGAGCTGGAGCTAAGAGCTGCCTAACATGGGTTCTGGAAACCAAACTTGAGTGGAAGAGCAGCAAGTGGTTTTAAAACCCCTGAGCCATCTTCTCCAGCCCAACTTGTAGTTCATCTCATGCTCCTACCTTGGGTGATTTAACTTTAGTTTTTGGAGTACTTGTAATTGTTTAGTGGTTTGTGACTTTTTGACCTATTAAGTTTACTGGAGTTGCAGTGGTTTGGTATAATCAAAATGGGTAGTAAATGCTATTTAACTAATCTGATGAAACCAATTGAAACATCCAACTCCTAACTTTCATAAACAACTCTCTCGGTCTTCAATTTTACAGGACGTAAACAGTCTTCGCCTTTCCCTTACTGATAATCAGACAGTCAGTAAAGAATTTCAAGCTTTGATCGTAAAACATTTGGATGAAAGCCATCTTTTACAAGGTGTGTTGATGATCTGATATTGACAGTTTGTGAGTTAGCCAGTGATGGACCTATAAGAAGCTAAGATTTAGAATTTTTACTTACTTTTCATTGAAAGAAACTTTTTTGGGAGGTGGGGGGGAAACTTATTTTGGAGATTAGAAATTTCTTTTTAATTCAAATTTAAAAAAAATTTTTTTTTCTGTATGATGTTATGTGACCAACAGATTTATTATGCTAAAGCCCCTGGGACTTTGAGAATTCAGAGGTGGCACTTACCTGCTGTGTTTGGATATTTTGTTATATGAAGTTGATAGGACATTTGGGAGCTAGGCAGTGGTTTTGCATGTGTTTTAATCCCAGCACTTGGTAGGCAAGGCAGGCAGATCTCTGAGTTAGAGGCCTGCCTGGTCTACATAGGGAATTCCGAGACAGCCAGAGCTACATAAAAAACCATACTACATACAAAAAGGTGTCTCAAAACCTTTTTGTTTGTTTGTTTTTTGAGACTGTCTCTCTGTGTATCCTTGGCTATTCTGGATTTGTTTCGTAGATCAGGCTGGTTTCGAGCTCACAAGCGATCCCTTGCCTCTGCCTCCCCAAGTGCTGAGATCACAGGCATGCCCTATCGTGCTTGGCTTTAAAGCCTTTTTTTTTTTAGCCTTAAATTTTTTCCCTTCTATTCACTGTTAGTAGTTTCTCAGTCGGCTTCATAGCCATAAGCTTTTGCTCTGGGTTTTTGTTTGTTTTGTTTTTAACCTTAGCAGTTCTCTTGGGTTCCTGCATTAGATTATTCTAAAACTACAGAAGATAATAAGCACAGTTTTGATGAACTGTATGGTATGTCTTAGTCCCATAGAATATGATAGGGTAAATATATTGCCGCTCCTAAGAGACTGAATGGAACTTTTTTCTTTCTCTTTTTTTTTTTTTTTAAGGTGACAAGAACCTTGTTGGTTCAGAAGTGAAAATTTATAGCTTGGATCCAACTACTCAGTGGTTTTCAGCAACTGTTGTAAATGGAAACCCAACATCAAAAACTCTTCAAGTCAACTGTGAGGAGGTAAAAGCAATGAAAATTGATATTGTCTTACAGGGCAGGATACTGTACAGAGCAGCTATGTTCTTGATGCTAAGCCCTTCCTTCCTTCCTTCCTTCCTTCCTTCCTTCCTTCCTTCCTTTCTTTTAATAAAATGTTACAGTTAGAAATAAAAGGCATTACAATTGTAAAACGTTATTTGTATGGTGTCCTGTTGCTGTGTTTGTTGTGTTAATTTAAGTATTGTTCTCAACATTTAAAAGTTTTCCAGTGTCTGTTTTATTTTTTAAGATTCCAGCACTGAAAATTGTTGACCCAGCACTGATTCATGTTGAAGTTGTACACGATAACTTTGTGACATGTGGTAAGACACATTGATTAACCTTTCTTCTTCCTCCTCTTTCTCCACACAAGAAAGAAGGAAGCCTACTTAACCCACTGTTCTATGTTGTAGGCAATTCCACAAGAATTGGAGCTGTAAAACGCAAGTCTTCTGAAAATAATGGAAGTTTGGTTTCTAAGCAAGCAAAATCTTGCTCTGAGGTAACTATGATTTATTTTTTCATTGTGTGAAACTTTAACATTGTACAGGTAGTCTTTAGGAGTGGCGTAGCAGTTGGCTCTGTTCCTTGTGCTGTCTTGTCTGCTGTTCCAGATCTTGGCCATAATTTCTATACTCAAGCAGATGGAGATAATGTAAATTTCCTGTTCACTAGTTAGAGGGTTAAAGGTTTTTTTGTTTGTTTGTTTTTTTAGTTATTTGGTTAAAATTCTCAATATGTGACAATTTTATCATTAGAGGTGTTCTGAGGGTAATTGAATTATATAGTTAAATTGGAAACTTGCGTGGCATGAGGGGAAGGGAAGAGCCTTAGGATTGTGAGAAGATTGTCCATTGAAATAGAACCCTCAACCTCATGATGATGATGACTTGCATTGGTCATTTGTGATTAACTATATTATTAACTTTTAGAATAAGTGGCTGATTAATTTTTGGCTCAAAAAAAAAAAACTGGCTTTTATGGAAGCCGTGTGACTTTACATGGTATTTTTATTTCTCTTTTGAAATACTATTTGGGGCTGTTTCTCATTCTGCCATTAATACCTGTTATAAGACAAATCAATTTTACAGCTTAGGGATCCAAATGCATATGTGCAACATAAATAATTTCCCACATTATGATGTTCTGGGTTAGAGTTTAGACTTCTAAAATTGGCTAGGATGATACCAAGCAGACTGCTTACAGCATTTAAGCAGGTGCTTTGACTATTAGGGGACTAAGACAGAGGAAAATAGCATGGAGAGTGAGCCCCGAATGAATCTAGCTAGGGTTCTGGATCAAGGGCAGAATAGACAACAGGATCGGTAGAGCCAAAGCAGGCACTGCACTGTGCTATAGAAGCCCAAGAGACTAGTTTGGTAGTCTGATGGTCTTTGCTGCACCTTTTGTCTATGTTCAGACGGAAAGAACTTTGATCCTTCACCCAAAGATGAAAGCCTATCTCTTGCTTAGAAATGCCTAGGCTTGAACCTCCTCAGTGGAGGCTCATATTGTTCAGGAAAAAATGAGGTCATTGTAGAAATTAGATATTTATATTATTTCTCTTTCATTTAAGTTCAAATATACCCATCCAGAAAGATGGTGCATTCACTATGTGCTAGATAACTGGAGGACAAGAGGCATGGGAATAGAAAGGAAGCATCGTCAGAGGCAGAAGGGCTGCCTTGGTTTATTCTTGAATGTGTGGTGTGATGTGGGAGGAAGTGACAGTGGAAACCTGGACACTGGCTTTTGATGGTATTAGCTGCTGTAAATGGGTGTGAAGTGAGGCAGTAGAGGATAGCATTAAGTTGGCTTGGCAGAAGACTAGGTGTTAGGGCTGAGGAAGTAGGAGAATACTTCATGCAGTGAGTAAACTGAACAATTTGTTGTACCATGGGACTCAGCAATTCTAGTTCACAAAGCTGAAGTGATGTGGTCAGGTGATGATGTATAGTACTGTGTAGTTTCTCAGTGTAGGCGGGCTCTGCGCTGGTTAGAAATCCTTATTCTAGAAGGAAATGGATAGTAAATCTTTGGGAAAAAGTATTAAGGGACTATAAAAAAATGATTGCAGTGCATCTTAGGATTAAGTTCAGAGAGGATCTTGCCAAGTAATTCAGTATTGTTAGAAGCTATGTAAAAGTGGTTAGAATTATAACCTGTCAGATTCTGACTTTGGAGGTGTTGTTAACAATCTATTATAGAAGCGTGTAAAGGCCAGTTAGCTGAATGTTGCCTGTCAAGGAGAATGCATCAGTTTAAATAGTCAGAAGTAGGAGGAAACTGAAAGTTGCAGGGCGGGAAGGGGTCAGGGAATAGTATGGTATACCTTGTTTGGACATTGGAAAAATTATCCTGATAGGCTGGCAGAATTGGGGTCAGTAGAGAACTCCTTGGCAGAGAGTGGGCCCCCAGTTAAGCCTGGTACACAACATGTTTAAGGAGGTGCTGACTTCCTGTGGTAGGGAAAGAAGCAAGACTTAATCTTTGAATGTGTTTGTACTGTCTGTTCATGGCTGTTAGTTTGTTTGTGTGCTCTGGAACTGATGGTTAGGCATAGCAGAAACTTTAACAATTAAGCGTTAGCTTTGGCTTAGAGATAGTTTATTAAACTTCTGCGTGAAAAAATGAGCAAGGACATTTTAAATTTAAAAAATAGTAGTTTTCATCAAGCACTTTTGTTGTCCCAGTTACTTAGAAGTCTGAGGCAGGAGGATCACTTGAGTTTGGATTATAAAATGTTATGCTCTTTGGATGTCATCAATATGGGGAACCTTCTGGGAGCAGGAGACTAACAAATAAAGGACGTTGGAAGTGTAGATTTTTACCTGATTATTAGAAGCTTTAGGAGTCTGGTGCTATTACTTTAAAAATGTATGGCTACTCGAGAAAAGTATAGTGAAGCAAAGAAAAGATAGCTGTTCCTCTGGGCTCCTTCCTCTTGCCTTTCGCTGTTAGGCCCGGTGTTAGAATGTCTCTTCTGAAACTAAAAGATTACTCTTTTGTATCCTCCTTGATTCCTTCTGAGTATTTCCCCATACTAGTATTTTCTTATATTCTGGGTGATTTTATAATTGAGAAAGTTTTGGAAACACTGGCCTGACCTAGGTTTTAGAACTGAAGAGGTAAAGAAATGGGAAAAGCATGCAGTTACTGTAAATATAAGTGACAGGTGAGTACAGTAACACACTTGGCACCGTTCTCCTGCTTGCACTTCCCAAATACATTGCAGTGGCACAGGTTTGCTTTTAGGATGGTCTTTGGAAGACAGGAGTTTGGGATTAGGCAGATGAGACATTTGGCTGTGGTGTGGTTAAGATAAGCATGTTTGCCAGTGACATCTGGCTCCTTGAAGGTCTTCTCTGCCTAGCAGACTACTCCTCAGAGTTATGACACTGCTTGGTTAAATGGGAGAGTCTGCTGAGGAGTGTGAGCCAGCAGTGGCCTTTTTAGAATACTGTCGTACACTCAATTATATTATCTCTGTCTGCTGGCAGGGAGGAACTATTGCCATGACTGGTATAGAAGACCTTCAGGGAAAACTCTTCAGGTAAGAAGAAACTTTGACCTTTGTCAAGTCAGAGGCCAGGGCAGAAGTGTGTGCGTGAAGATGAGATTGGTATCAGGGGTCCTGTCCCTGTTGAGTCTTAGGCAGGGATTAAGAGCTATTCCTCAGTTTCTTTAAGAAAAAGCACTCTCAGCTAATGCTGATTCTGTCACACAGTGGCATAATTGAGAACATTTGTACAAGATTTTATTGCTTTAAGAGAGCTTATCTCTCAGATTGATTTCCCTGTATGCCAAGCACCGTAGTAAATGTTACCGTTACTGTATAAATAGAAGTACCAAAAACTTGACTTCAAACCAAGGTTTGACATCAGACTCTAGTGATTTTTATCCACTGTGCTACTGTTGCTACTTTTCCCCAAATCCTTTTCTTTTTGTGGTGAATCACCATAGTAAAACCAGCAGACTCCTCCCTTTTTTTTCATCACTGTCTCTTCCCTTCCAAAGAATATTATTGCCTACCATATAGGAGGTACTGATACACTGTGGAGAGCACCACTACTGCCTGTCTTTTCAAGTGACTTCTAACACCTGTAACTGTGTTTGTCATCCATCTAGTCATTCACAAATCATTCCACCAGTGTTACTGATCATTTACCTTGTGTCTGGCTTGATGAGTTTAGATGGGATAAAGGAACAGGCCTATGATGCCCCAGGTGTATATTTCAAGGATGCTGACACCTGAAGTAAAAGAGACTTTCATGGTGTAACAAGTGCTGTGGAAACAGAAATGGGACTGTTAGAAAATTAAGGAGTGGTTGCTAGGACACTGTTTTACAGTGAGTAACCTGGAATTCTGAGGAGTAGCACTTTAGCCAATTTAAGGGTAAGAAGTGGAACTAGCCAGCCACTGAAAACTGTGGGCAGAAGGAATAGCGAGTTCGAAGCCTGGACTAGAAAAGGCTTAGGGTGAGTGTTTGAAGAAAAACCAGTTCAGTTGAAGTACTGTGGGCAGGGAGAAGAGTTCAGAGAAATGGGAGTGATAGTTGGCAGGAAACTGGACTATGGAGTATTCTTCTAGACAGTGGAGAGGTAGTTCTACTTAGTGTCTTAAAATGCTGGCTCTACGATGCATAAGAGCATCAGGATTAGGATTAGCAAGAATGGAGGGAAGTCATACTAGTCTGGGGGAAACGTGGTAGTGGTATCACAGAAATGGAAAGATTTTATGGATGCTTTGAAGATGGAGGCTTGATTGATTCATTCATTCATTGATTGTATGTGGGAAATGAGGAAGATGGGGAGTTTCATGACAAGCAGATTGATTGATATTTCACAGAATAAAAATATACAGTTTACAATCTAAGTTTTGAAGCATGTTGGTTTTAGCATATCCAAAGAAAGGGAGGTGGAAGATGGAAGAGATGCTTGAGAAAAGTGAATTCGAATTAGCAGTTGTAATGAAGTGGCAATCAGCTTTGGGAGACTGCTAATTCAATGAGTGATCGTCAGATAACTATTAAAGTAGAGTTAAAATACCTTTTAGAAATAAACTCAGTTTTTTTAGGAGACAAGCCCCAAGACATAAAGTGTCCCAAGAGTGTAGTCAACTCCCCTGCCCAGACAACCAGAACAAGACCAACAGGTACACAAAGTTTAACCAAACTTGAGTTGACAAAATAATGTCAGAAATAATAAGATAGTTTGCTACGTAAAAATTATTTGAAATAATGCCAGAACTTTGATAATTAAAATTTTCTTATTTTCCGCTATTTTTATTTTGTGCTAGATAATCTTTTCAAGGCTGCCAGTGTAAATGAGAAAATGATTCATGAGTAAACAGCATTTAATATGTTGGCAATTGTTGAGTTTTAAAAAGTTCTTTTTCATAGTTTGGAGGTTATTAGATGACTCTTTAGATTTGGATTTGGTAATGGTAGTGACATATCAGAGAAAGCATAGGACTACTGAAGAGTCTAGCAAAAATAGGTAGGCTAACTACAAAGTCAGCCATATAAAAGTTGTCTGGAGTTTTTATGTTTTTTTTTTTTTTCTCATGGTAGGAAATTTTATTTCTGTAGCTAATATAAATATGTGGATCCAATATTTTAGTTTTTACTAAGGTGAAATTATGTGGAAAGGGAAGGGGGAAGATATCCCAGCTTTTTCCCATAGGCCAGTCATGACTTAATATTTTTTCCAGCTTGGGGTGACCTTTGTGAGTTGATGAGCCACATAAGAACGAGAATCGTGCCTCAATCTTTATTGCATTGCCAAGGCTTATCGTGGTACCCAGTAGGTTCCATTGCCTACAAGAGTCCTATACGGTCTGGTCTCCTGCCAATCTACGCAGTAAGTGCGTGGTGGGCACTCAAGTCATGTCCAGATGATTGCATGTGAAGCAGCTACCATCGCAGCTGTCACTTCAAAAAGTTCACCTCTATCCATTGCATTAATAAAGCAATTGTTACATCTCTTCCTTACTCAGTAACAGAGTTCTGGAAAAGATCAGCTTATAATATTATAGGATCACTTAAATTTTGTGGAAAAAATGGAGTGATTTATTTACAGCTGTCAGATAAGAGTTTTTGGAGTTTGATTTATCAGTTGTTTATTCTGCTGGTCTTTATATGGCAGTGGTGTTGTGCTTGCTTAGTATTTAAGGACGTTACCTTTAATTTCATTAACATTATAATTTCCTACTAGGGACTTTGTATTTAATGTCTGTTGGTTTGGATTCTTTTAGGCCTCTCCCAGTATGTGTCCTGTACAGTCTGTTCCCACAACAGTGTTTAAGGAGATCCTGCTTGGCTGTACTGCAGCAACTCCGTCTAGCAAGGACCCAAGACAGCAAAATACTCCCCAGGCAGCCAATTCTCCACCTAACATTGGAGCAAAACTTCCTCAAGGGTGAGTAGTGCTTTGTTCAAGGTATTTAGTCATAGAAGTAAGTCATTTTATTCACAGTTCATTGTTTCATCCCTGGTTTTCACAGACGCTCCTTAGGAGATATTGGTGGAGGCCTTCAGAGGTGGAAATATTGGAGGCATCCAGAACATGCATAGGGTTTGTTAAAATAGGTGTCTACTCTCTAGAGGAAAAGGGAGGTTGTATGTAGGTCAGTGAGGTTGTGAAGGAGAGGGTGGCCTGGTTACAGTGAGGTTTAGCCTAATATGCATTGAACCCTGGTTATTGGTCAAAATGTGGCTTTAGAGAAGAGTCGAAGAATAGGTACATGGACTCAGTAGCCATGCTTGTCAGTTCACAGGTGAAGAAAACAATTTGAAGTTTAGAAATTTGTAGTAGTTAGAGGGAAGGCTCTCTCTTGCAAGGGATTGCTGGCTTGTATATGCAGCTGATTCAGACTTGAAGATACGAGTCAGAGAGACTTTAATGTAGAAAAGTCAATTAGGAAGAAAACTCCAAGAAATGTGGGAGAATGGCAGAGCACATTGGTTCACTAGGAAGAAAGTAGGTGGCAGCCTGGAATGGAGCTTAGGGAGTAGTGACATAGCTGTCCAATGCAGCAGTGTTGGCATGTACAAAAGCGTACACCCACACAAATCCACATACGCTCACAGGCATGCGTGTGCTCGGAGGGTGGCACAGTAGGAATTTAGTGATCTCCAAACAAAGATTTCTAATTGAAAAGTTTAAGTGAGAAATGCTTGTGCAGGATGAAATCCTGGATGAGAACAGCAGATAAGAAGTAGTGTAGAAATAAAGCGTTGTGGCTGAGTAAAAAACGCTAGTGTGCATTCCCTAGGACAGAGGAAGGAGTGGGAGGGCCAGGAGAGATGGCACAGCGGCTGAGAGAACAAGCGCTGCTCTTGAAGATCTGGGCTCGATTCCCACTTGGTGGTCCAGAAGCATCCATAACTTCAGTTCCAGGGGATCCAAGGCTCGCTGGCCGACAAGGGCACCGGGAACACAGGTGCTACACATACATACATTCAGGCAAAACACATAAAATGGATAAATTAATAAAAATAATACCTTGTATAAATGTATGGAAATTTCAAAGAATAAAAATAATATTTTAAAATAGAAGTAGGGAATATGGCGAATAATTTCCCCATGGAAGCAAGTAATCAGCTTGTGGCCACACTCCTGGTGGCTTGCTGTTCATAACAGAACAAGTTTCATGCTGCTAGTGGTTTTTAGGGGTAAATTTATGCATCATATTAGAAGGGATTTCTAGTATTGCTGATACATACATCAAAGATTTTGATACATCTGCCTGCTGTGAGATTTGAGTTTTCAGTTTTGGTAAGCAAGAATACTAGTTTTCTCTTTCAAATTTAAATAAAATTTCTGTTTTGTTATGTAAGTGTCTTTAGCACAGGATTTTCTGAAATAGAAAAAGAAGAGCTTAAGCAATTGGCCTTGTGTCTGTATACTTCAAATTTGACACGTTAAAAACTACTGCGTTTCTTAACTGCTGTATATATTTTCTGGTTCCACGTGGTATTTGTTCTGAGGGAAAACTAAGGTTCATTATGCTGTAAGAAGTAACGAGCAAACAGGGAGCATTTAGATTTGTATTTTTCTGAGTGTGAAAGGTAGTTTTTCAGAGCCAGGGATGGACTGTTCTCAACTCCAGCTCACAGAAACCTCAGAATTTCCTGTTGTAACAGTTTTCTTTTTTTCTTTCATGCTGGTTGTCATAACACAAAACTGAATTGTTTTCGGATGATTAGAGATGAGAGAGACCAGGAAGCTACTTTTCCCTACTGTGTTTTTCAGATGTCATAAGCAGAGTTTACCAGAAGAACTTTCTTCCTCTCTAAACACAAAACCCGACGCACTAAGAACAAAACCAGATGTCTGCAAAGCAGGATTGCTTTCTTCAAAATCTTCTCAGGTTGGAGCTGGAGACTTGAAAATTCTGAGTGAGCCCAAAGGTGGCTGTGTCCAGCCTAAAACACACCCTGATCAGGAGAACAGACTGGAATCTGCTCCACAGCCAGTCACTGGCCTTCCACAGGAATGCTTGCCTGCAAAGACTTCTTCTAAGGCAGAACTGGACATTGCCACTACTCCTGAACTGCAGAAACATCTAGAACATGCAGCTTCCACATCTGATGATCTTTCAGATAAGCCAGAAGTGAAAGCAGGTGTCAGTAGCCTTAATAGTTGTGCAGAAAAGAAGGTCGAACCTTCAAATTTAGGTTGCCAGTCACAGAATTTAAAGGAAACTTCAGTGAAAGTAGCTAATGAGAGCTGTTGTACAAGAAGCAGTAATAAAACCCAAACTCGTAAGTGTTTCAGAATCTTAATTGGTAAATGATCTATTTCTTCCCCATGATAAAAATATAAGAATGACTGTAGAAACAAGTTTCAAGGAGCCATGTTGTACAAATGAATTTTTTCACCCTGTGGATTAGTATACGATTCTGTTAAAGTTTTAATGCTGCAAAGACCCCATACATGCATTTACCCTGTGACTTAAAATAGGTCAGATGGTTCCTAATTTTTGGTTGTAAGAAAAATATTTTTCTGAAGCAAAATCTAAAGTGATTACTTTTGTCTTCGGACTATTACTGTCTTTTGTAGCATCCAGATTAGGGTGGGAGAGGTAGGACCTGCACACAGACCGAGGTAGTGTTTGTGTGTGTTAGTGTGTTCTGTCTCAGATGGGTGGAAACACTGAGCACAGTTGTTAAGGGTAGGTCTTGATATACTCAGTTTTCGCACTAAGTGTTCTTAGTGCGGAGAAGATGGTACACTGTGGCTCATACTTACAAGTTGAACGTTCCTAATTCAAAAGTTCATAAATATTTTAAAATCAGAACTGTTTGAGCCACCAATAAGATACCACAAGTAGAAAATCCCACTCATGACCTCAGGTGATAGAGTTATAACAGTACTGGCACACCAAGAAACAGAAATGAGTTGTGTTTGGTCTTGGGTTCCACCCACAAGGCATCTCAGTTAGTATATGCAGTAGTCCAAGCCCCAGGCCAGCCGGTTGACAGCACTTCTGGTCTTAAGCAGTTTGGGTAAGACTTACCTTGTGCTGCTGGTCCTTTCTAAGGAGGGCGGTAGTCAGAAGTGTTACTGCTCTGTTAGAGTATTAAAAGGGCCTCAGCATGTTAGAAGGTCCAGAGCATGAAGGCAACCTTTATACACCTGAATTGATGCTGTATAAAAAGTCGGCATGATTTATAAAGCTTTTTAGAACCTTGAAACAAACAACCCTATTCAGAAAAACAAAACCATACGTCAGTAAGGTGGCTCAGCTGGTAAAGATTGTCTGCTGCCAAGACTGATGACCTGAGTTCAGTTCCCAGAAGCCACATGGTGGAAGGAGAGAATGATTGCTTCGTAGTCCTTCGAGCTCTATAAAGTGTGCTGTGGTGCACGTGAGTGCACAGACGAGCAAACCCACACTAGTGTCATGGCAGGCTTCTGACAGCAGAAGGCAGAGTGGTTCCATGCACTTGTGGCTCTCTTTGGTGTTGTAGAGTAGAGATACTTTTGGCTAGGGATTCTTCTACGCAACTTTGTCATTCTTGAGGTTCAGGTTTAATAATGCAGTTTGTAGAAAATTAATTACATGAAATTTATACTGTTTCTTAGGAGTTATGTAACTCCCAAGAGACAGTGAATATTCATAACCATGTATGTGTTCTATTTATTCTTTTTGAGTCATCAGTCCTCAGCTAATTTTTGAAGCAAGGCATTTTAGTTTCTGTGAAGAGGCAGTGAAAATCCTTGTTTAGTAAACATGAGAGGTACCTCGGTGAGCGGTGGAGCCCAGCTTTATCTGGATGCACTGTGCAGCTGCCCCTTATCTGGACTAGCACGTGTTGCCACTTAGTGTGGGGTCGGCAGCCCACTGGGATCTCTGGGTTGTGCCCACTACAGTTGCCTGTAGATACAGAAGGACCCTGGAAAAGGATTCTGTGTCCTTTTTCCATTTAGGGGCTATAAAAGCAAATGCCACCTAGAATCATGTACCTGTCTTTCTGTTGAGTTTGGCACCTCAGAAATGGGCTTGGCACTTTTCTCTCTTGGCTGTGACCTGAGAGATTGTTTTCCTTATTAAGCATCTTTTAAGCCAGATTGTGTAAAATAACCTTTGGACTTCACCTACCTATAATATGTAGAAGCCTGGTCCATCTCTCAATGGACAGTGCCTTTCAGTATCATGGGCAATTAACTATGTCACCGTGCTACTATGTTTCCGTCTTTTTACCCTCTCTTTTACTCTTAATACAAATGTTCAGTGGGGCTAGGGCTGACAGTGTTGCTTAGCATTTTATAGTCTGTTTTGGTTTGTGTAAGAACCCACCCACCCCATTTACCTTTGGACCTGTAGGCAAGGGGTCTTTTCTGGAAGATACTCTTTGCTGTGAGATACAGGGTCTTGGGCTATGAATGAACTCCCTCGTGCATTGTTTGGGTGGACCCATTAATTGAGTCTCTTTGCTGTGACAGTTCTTCCTTTTCTCTCTTTCCCTCTAGAAAGCATATTAACATTTCAGTGATAATTCTCGTGCCACTTACCACTTAAAACAGAACCTGAGTTAAGAGTCTTGGTTTTAGCCAGGGCTACTAAAAGGAGGTTGTGCATGCATTAACTGTGAGGCATGTCAACAGTTAAGTGATACCTTTGAAAATTGGGTTTTTATTTTGAATAGCTTTTGGAAAGGGTGTTTAAAAACCACCTTTAAGTTTCTTTTTGAGTGTGAAAGTTAACAGATCTGCCATTTATAGAGGCAAGCATAACCCACTCCTGCAGTGACTACACTGAGTGTGATTTAGAGGTGGTCTTCCTCTAAATTTAGAGAGCAGGTTGTATCATCTGGCATTGTGAAGAGATGATACACTGACTGTTGAATTTGGTGGTTTAGGTGGCCAAATGGGTTTTTAGGGAGCAAAACTTTGCTACTTGTTGCTTTAATCATCTTTTCTTGGGCTATTTTGTAGCGATTTTAGCTGAACCAAAAATGGGGAGAAGTGTCTTTTTTTTTTTTTTTTTTTTTTTTGGGAATGTTGACTTTTTGTTTTGTTTTGTTTTGTTAGAATTCAGTCAAATGTTGATGTTCTATTCAGAAACTTGAAGTTTCATTTTCTTCTTCTTACTTTGCTAGCCCCAGCCCGGAAGTCAGTTTTGACAGACCCAGATAAACTCAAGAAGCTACAACAGAGTGGAGAGCCCTTTGTTCAGGACGACTCCTGCGTCAACATCATGGCACAGCTGTCCAAGTGCCGGGAGTGTCGACTGGACAGCCTGCGCAAGGACAAGGAGCAACAGAAGGACTCACCTGTGTTCTGTCGCTTTTTTCACTTCAGGAGGTGAGGTATCTGTGAGAAAAAACTAAGATAATCTGGGCTCTATTTGCAGATTTTTTCTTCTATGAACAGGACATGCAGAATGTAGAAACTGTTTTTACTGTGTGTTTGGCAATCTAGACTTTTCTTTCTATATCTTATTCTTTTTCACTTTTTTTCATACATCCCAGACTAGCCTCAAACTAAGGAAGACCTTGAACTCCTGATCTTTCTGCCTCTATTTCCAGAGTGCTAGGATTTACAAGCATGCACAACCATGCTTGCCTTATGTGGTACTGGGAATAGAATCCACTACATACTAAACAGCACTCTACCAACTGAGCTAAGTTCCCAGCTCCAGCCCCCAAAGTACAAACTTTTCATATAATTGTCATAGAAAAATGCGGAAGTTTCAGGAAAATCTCCACAGGTAACTTCTCTTTACAATGCATTTTTAGTGTTTGGTCAGAAAGTTTATTTGGACATACCTAATTGGGCACACCTAGTTGGTGTATTGCATAAACTGTTTTGAATCTTCAATATAAGGAAAATAAGGAGAGAATATAAGGAGTCTCTTGATGATGCTTATCATCTACAAATACTTTGGAATTTCTATATTGTATGCATTAGAACTATAGTAGCAGTTAGTCTCATGTGGTCACCTGCTTGCCCACATCTCTGAAGGGATGTCTATCGGTACCATTGCCGGGTCAGGTGTGTGTTAAGGCTGTTCTGCCAAACTGCCCTGTAGGAAGGTGCGCTGGTGTTCATGCCCATTGGGAGGTCGGGCATGCCTCTGCTCCTTTGGCATATGGAGAGGCATGTGTGTAATTTCTTGTTTTCATTTTTTCTTTCATTCAGATTTGTTCACATTATGTACTGTGATGACTTTCCTCTTTCTGTGCTACCTCTGTCTTGTTCTAGTCCTATTGAAATTGGATTAAGTACACCTGTCAGGTGGTCCTTCAGTGAGATAACGAGACATGCTCACTGTTTGCCTTGAACCCTAGAGCGGCCAGAAGCAGTGAGTCAATAATAAACTGATGTGAAACGTGGACAAGAAGAAATAAAATTCCTGTTTTGTTTTCTTTCCTAACCCAGGATTTTAACAGTGCTCCCCTCCCACAGATAGTTAGCAATAGTTTGTAGAATTTCACTAGAATGGCATGAGTTTATTGCAGAAGTGTCAGATCAGTTGCCTTAGGTGTACAGATGATGGAAGAGCTCGGTAGCGTTTTATGATTTAAGTCTTCAAGTCCTTCACCCTTCGCTTCTGATTGTTGTCTCTCACTCTCCTGGTAGGATTAGCTCACTTGTCCCATTACCATTTATTCATTGTACAAGCGCATGAATTTATACTAACCTTTTCAATGTGTCTATATCCTGATTACGCCCTCACACCCCACTTCATGAAGAATCACTCTTTCTTTACGTCTTTTTTTCTTTTTCAAATTGAGGGTGAGAAAACCTGGTGGGTTTTTGTTTGTTTAATGTTTGCAATTTTATAGAAAAACTTAAGTTTCTATTGTACTATCTAAAAAGTCAGATTTATTTTACTCCTTTTGTCCAGAATGAAGCAACTTTGTTTCCTGTTTTGTTGAGACATGAGTGAATGATGTTCTCAGTATAAATGAAGGTTAGATATTACAGTTTCTCGGGTATTTAGATATTTTCATGTTCAGCTAGTTCTCATTATAAGCAAGTGGTGCTTTTGTCTCTTCCTATTATCTTTGTCTTTTAATCTAATTTAAAATATAATTTTAAATGTAAGTTGAAAATATTGCTTACCTGAATTAAGTGTACAGGTCATTTAGACCACATGTCACTGAATTTTATGTCAGCTTCTTAAGAGTAAAACATTAGGTTTAAAAAATATTCAAAGCTAATCCATAGCTTCTCAAACCATCCAGATATTCCAGTGTTAGGAGTGCATTCTGAGAACATGTTCAGCCTGCTAGTTTATTTCTTAGGTCCTGAGTTCCATCTTAACATTTTCTTTCGAAGGTTCTAGAAGCTCACACTGTAATGGGCCCTAGGGTACCTGTGGACAGAAGATAGCCTCAAATCTGCAGGGTCCTAGCTCCAGTGCTTCAATGAAGATATAATCAGATACCTCTCACCTTTCAGTGGTTGTTGGTATACTTCTTGTCACTGTCTTTGCTGTTAAGCTCTAATTCTAGTAGGTGGAGAATTGTCTCTGGAGACTACATGATAACTTGGTTTGTGTGTAACATAGATGCCTCTCGTTGACGTTTTATGTCAATCTTGTATGTTTTCCCCCTTCTAGGTTACAGTTCAATAAACACGGTGTGTTGCGGGTAGAAGGCTTCTTAACACCAAACAAGTACGACAGTGAAGCGATTGGCTTGTGGCTGCCTTTGACCAAAAATGTTGTGGGAACTGATCTGGACACAGCAAAGTATATCTTGGCCAACATTGGAGACCACTTCTGTCAAATGGTGATTTCTGAGAAGGAGGCTATGTCAACTATTGAGCCGCACAGTAAGAACATCTTTTAGGGGGTAGGAAGTTGGAGTCCAGCTTGATTGTTGTTTCTTTGTGACACCTGATTCCCAGTTGCATGAATTTTCTTTTCATCAGAAGTCTAGGTGGATGGTACAGTGAGGTTGCCATTCTTTTATAGCAGGTTTCTTCTGAGCTGTTCTTTCTGTGGAGTTGGTTGTGACACAGTTGGAAAGAGTAGCATTCCTTTTTATTTGGAAAGGTCAGTGTGAGGTATCAGTGGCATTTTGCACAGCCTCACCAGATGTGTAGGCCCAGCAGAAGGGGATGATACCTCAGGTTGATTACAACAGAAGATTATTGATTTACGGTACATTTTTAAAGGAGAAGGGTGGATAAGCATATCCTAAGCCTCCTGAGTCCTGGTCTGAGGGGCTAGGTCCCAGGTGTGAGAGTAGAGCCAGCTCAAGTGGAGTCAGTTCTTCCCATTACCTGGGAAGGGACAGCTACAGCTGCTAGCTCAGTATAAGACTGTACCCACTCTTGAGGAGCACTCCTTCATTAACAGGAAGCCTAGTAAGCTACATGGGTGAGTGCTGGGACCATGACTTTGTGTCACCTCAAGGTAGAGTGTCTGGAAGGATACACTTTTCTCCCTGTCTGCATGCTCTGGAGAAATGAGATATCAAGCCAAAAGCACCATGGGTGTCCTGTCGTATATTTTCTTCAGACATTTTATCTTCCCCAAGGGACTGAAAGACAACAGTGACATCTTTCCATTGTTTTAGTGTCTATCATTTTGGAATTTGAATAACCAAGTATGCTTGAATGGCACCGCATACGTGCCTGGTGCTCATGGACACCAGAAGAAGACATCAGTTCCCCTGGAACTCTTGAACGATGGTTGTCAGCCTCCATGTGGTGCTGGGAACTGAACCTAAGCTCTTTTACAAGAGCAGAGAGCACTCTTACCCAATTAGGATGAACTATCTCTCTAGATCTATTTCTTAGATTTAAGCAATAGAATCCAGACATGTAGAGCAAGAGCTCCTGGGGTGGGGGCTGGAGAGATGGCTCAGAAGTTAAGAGCACTGGCTACTCTTATAGAGGTCTTGAGTTCAATTCCCAGTACCCACATAGCAGCTCACAACTGTAACTACAGTTCCAGGGGATCTGATACCCTCACACCAATGCATATAAAACAAATGTTAAATAATTGTTTTTAAGCTTCTGGAGCTATTGGAGTTAAAGTTATGCTTGTATGTGCATGTTCAGAAGTCAGAGGTCTCTTAAGCTTTCTTTTCTGTCCTCTGTGTAGAAGTGATGCAAATTTCCCATGTGTGCTGATGGCCTTTAACCGTTCTTACATGACTGCTGTTACGGCAGTCTACATCTGACTACAGTGCACAGATAGACACTTGTTTTCAGATGAATTCGTTGCTACCTTCTTGATGTATCAAACCTGATGTTTTTTTGGTTTGTTTTTTTGCTTTTTATTTTTTATTATTATTTTTTTTTGTTTTTTGTTTTTTCATGCAGAAAAAAAGTATAGGGAGTTTTCTTAAGTGTGTAATTAAGGAATTCTCTCGTGAAGAAATACCTACATGTAGTAGACTTTTCTTGGCTTTGTGATCATCTTGCTTGTCTTTCTTATGTGATAATAACAAGCTGGTTGCGTTAGAGGAGGAAATGAAGTGCCGTGAGTGATAATGAAAGATCACCCTACCAAGAAACTTAATCAGTCCTTAGCCCCAATCCTGATAGTGAGAGCAGGTGTCTGCCATAGACTTTAATGTCTAGGAAATAGTGGCTAGGAGCTCTAAGTAGTTTCTAACAAAACAGTCTAACCAAACAAACCAGGACAAAGCTCATAAAACCTCATAAAATGTCTCGACCTCTTGATACTGTGCCTGGCTTGTTTTGTTACAGTACAGTAGTAGTTCTTTCTCTGGTTGGAGTATGTCAGTGTAAACTGGATGTCGTTTGGGATATGTTCAGGGTAAAGAATTAATTCACCACAGACTGCCTTATGGGAAAAAAAAATGTGTCTCTGTAGAACAAGAATGCAGCAGGTTTGAACCAGTGGTGATAAAGACAGACAGTGACTTGAATGTTCTGTTCAGCAACATTGGGCCTTCTGCCATTCAACCCAGCGTTGTACCGTGTTCCCATCCCTGGAAGCTTTCTTATACTTGATGTGGCCACCTTGTCAGATACTCCTCCCTTTGGTGGTGGTTGGGGGCCAATTCCAGTTGGTGTGTGCGGTCCTAAAACCCCTTCTTCCAGTCAATCTGGCTTGGCTCCTGGAATGGAAAATCTGGCTTTTTAGAATCCTGGGTTGTTTCTTAGTCTGCTGGGTATTTGGTTAGTGTGGATGAGTCCTTTGTACCAACAAGTGTCATTTTTGGGCCTGATATAACCAAGTTTCTAACTGACAAGTGAAAGAAATATATTGTGCCCCACAGTAATGTAATATGCTCTTCCCTTGAGGAGAATTTTTCTCTTTTTTTTTTTTTGAGGGAGTCTATGAATGATGCTGATTGTTGGTGTGTAATTTGAATACATTTTCTCCTCTTGGAGAAAGCATAGCCCATGCAGCCTTGAGATTCTAAAAGAATTTGTGAGGTTGGAATTGTAGGATACTTGGCACCTGAGTTCCAGCTCTGTATGTGCTGCTTAAGGCACAGTGTTGCTTCCTCCGAGAACAGTGTCTGAGGATGTCCAGTGCAAATAAGCCCCAGCATTCTTAGCCATGCTGAGGGATTCAGGAGAGCTTTATGGGGCAGCAGCATCTGTGGTTGAGGAGATCAAATGGGAACTCTAGGCACAGGGAGGTCTCATACCCCGGCCTGTGTTTGTTTCAGAAACCTTCTGTATCTCAGGACTAAATGGTTTATTGGTTTTTGCAGGGCAGGTTGCTTGGAAGCGAGCTGTCAAAGGAGTTAGAGAAATGTGTGATGTGTGTGACACAACCATTTTCAACCTGCACTGGGTGTGCCCTCGGTGTGGCTTTGGAGTGTGTGTGGATTGCTACCGGATGAAGAGGAAGAACTGCCAGCAGGGTGAGTGAGAACTGACTTGAGAGTCCTCCAGCCTCTGGTACACTGGACTCTTAAGCCTTTGTTGGTCTGTGGTTGATGATTTCTGAAGCACTGGGGTCCCAGGTTCATGGCAAACAGTTCCCACAAGTCCGCTATTCGCAGGTGCTGCCTACAAGACTTTCTCTTGGATAAGATGTGTGAAGAGCCAGATACATGAGCCTGAGAACCTGATGCCCACACAGATTATCCCTGGCAAAGGTATTTCCTGGGAAGCACCGCTCTGCCCTTCCTGCACTATGTCTTGGCTAACTTACAAGGGCTTTAGTTTGTTTGTACTTTGTGTAATCTAATTACCTGATAACTTTTAGTATTGTCCTTAAAAATACTCAAGAAACATGTTAAATTTAGTCCCTGCACTTTTGAAGCTTTCAGGGACAACTTTGTAGAAGGAAGTAAAGTGTGCATCTGGGAAAGGTGGGACAAAAAGGGGTAGGACATTATGCTGCTGAGAAAAGCTTTCCTGTGGGAAAGTCAGTCTTCCGCTTGGGTGAGAGCACGCATTGCACTTGTCTTCAGTGCTTGTTTCTGTCCTCTGATTTAGCCCTCTACGATGTCGGAGACATTGTGCATTCTATCAGAGCAAAATGGGGTATAAAGGCCAATTGTCCCTGCTCCAACAGGCAGTTCAAGCTCTTCTCAAAGCCAGCCTTAAAGGAAGACCTGAAACAGGTATTGCTGCTAATGCTTAGGTTCAGTGTCCTTATGCTTTTGTCTGTTTCTCAACTAACCCATATATTTCTGACGCTGTATTGGAAAGTTTGGGAGAGGCTTTGTTCATGTCTGTTACAATTCAGCATCCCCTTCTCAACTCTTCATATTACTTTGTGGACTTTATCTGTGACTTCTTAGTATGTTTTATATTTTTGTTCCTTAAACACAAAAACAGTATAAATTTTTAAATTTCTGTGTTTTACCAATAAAATATCAGAAGAGTTCAAGGAATTGTTGAAAATGATCCCTTCTGTGCCCAATACTTGATCCCCACCTGCCTCTTGGTGGTGGTGTCCTTACCATTATGTCTCTTCCTGAGGCTCCTTCTACCCTTACCCGTAGTCTTTTGGGAAGCAAACAGTTGTGCGTTTTCTAAAGCTGTAGAATGGAAGGCAGATGGGCTTAGAGAAGCTGTGGTGCTTGGTACCGGAACTGAACTTTAATTTTTGGTTTGTTTTAAGACAAGGTCTCCCTAGTCCTGTCTGTAAAGTGGGCCTGTAAACTGGCTGGCATCACACTCAGAATGCTTGCCCCTGCCTCCCTAGTGCCAGGTGAACTGGAATTCTTTTCTGCCATTTTCTGGCAGGATCACTTTGGCTCGCACACTGGCGTGCACATGCTTCAGCTGGCTAGCCGGTAAGAACACAGTGGTAGAAAGTAACGGTGGCTGCATGCCTCTGAAGCACAGCACAGAAAGGGAGCCAGGGCCAGCACAGCAGTCTGAACATTGCTGTGTTGGCTTTCCGCTGTGTGTAAGCTCATCGCAGCCGAGTGCCAGCGTCAGTGGTAGGTTCTTCCTACTTGTTTGAAGAGCAGCTCATCATATTTAAAGCTCGGAGTGACTTCTGAACCCCCTCCATTTACTACCTACGTCATTTTTTGACTCTGTAAGCATGTTGTGAGTGCCTGCTCTGGATGCTTGCTGAGTCCCCAGGGAAAATAGGCACAGATCAGTCATTTTAAACCACTTGGTATTTGGGGCTGTAGGGATATACGCAAGCCTGGCTAGTGGGTGAGGACAACACCAAAGTATTTGTTACCATATCTTGTGTTTCCATTAGTAATACTTGAAAGCTAAAAATGAAAATCTGTCTTGTCCTTGTTGTTCTGTGTTATTATTAGCAGAAGATGATTACAGTCATGATAGCTGAGGCTATTATGTAACTGTGTTAGCTCTGTACTTCTGTTATGGAAGAATGTTTAAGAAAAGGCAAATGTCAGTCTTGAGCTTACACCTGACTTTACTTTTACACTTACAGATGTCTTTAACTGGAGAAAAATCAGCCCTCGGTACCATGCTCCAGCAAAGTTCCCCTGTGTTGGAGCCAGCAGCTGTGGGTGGGGAAGTAGCCTCCAAGCCAGCCAGCAATGTGAAGCCTGCCTGTCCAGCCAACACATCACCTTTAAACTGGCTGGCCGACCTTACCAGTGGGAATGTCAACAAGGAAAATAAGGGTGAGTGTGTCCTACCTTTCTTAGTGCTTGAGCACATTCTCAGAGAGACTTAGCGGTTAAAATGTGAGAACAGGACTGGGACTATTATAAGATGGAAAGTGTTCCCTGTTGTCATCAAGTACATGTTGAAGTGTAGCTCCTGAGAAGGGAACTAATTCTACCTCCTCACAGAATGTAGGTGAAGTTGAAATCATGTTTGGCAAGAATGGAGTGGGGCTGAGAATTGATTAGTACTGCTGACAATAGCATACATGTAAATAATATGTTCTGGTCACTTCTCTGTTCTTTATCTCCTCCCTACCCTGTCAGTCCTGCCTCTGTGTCCTACAGAGTATAACTAGACTAGCTATATAATATAACGCACCTATCAATAAAATAAAAATAAAAGAACCACAGTACCATTTTCTGGTTTCACCTGGGTATTTGATACTCTTTTAACATAAAGTGGAAAGTCTTACCCAACGCACACAACAAAGAAATCCAGGTAGATTTCTTTGGTTTTCGGAAAGGAAAGCTATGCCCTGAAGTCATTGTGTTAGTAGAAACTAACAAGGAATCTGCCTTGAATGCACATCTGGGTGTTTTGGTTCTGTTTTAGAAAAACAGCCGACTATGCCGATTCTAAAGAACGAAATCAAATGCCTTCCAGCACTGCCCTCTATGAACAAGTCCAGCACAGCCCTCCACACTTTCAACAGTACAATTCTGACACCTGTAAGCAACAATAATTCTGGTTTCCTTCGAAATCTCTTGAATTCCTCCACGGGAAAGGTATGTGCTTGTCTTACTATTTGTCCCCTTCCGAAGTTGAGTAGAGAAGATGGCATGAGTCATGTTTGTTCCACAGGCCAATAGGGATGGGCTAGTTTTCACTTTCTTAAACCCAAATGGGTGAATTAAGGACTTTGAACTTTGCCTGGGTTCTCTGATGTGATCTCTTGTGTGTGCTCATGTGATGTATGCTTGTACCATTATAGAGTTGTTTGGTCTTTTTTTTTCCCCCAGTAGTAGAGAATGACATATTTAAGATTTGTGTTCTCTATCAAATTCAGACAGAAAATGGACTTAAAAACACACCCAAAATCCTTGATGATATCTTTGCCTCTTTGGTGCAAAACAAGACTTCTTCTGACCTGTCTAAGAGGCCTCAAGGACTGACGATCAAGCCCAGCATTCTTGGCTTTGACACTCCTCACTACTGGCTGTGTGATAACCGCCTGCTGTGCTTGCAAGATCCCAACAATAAGAGCAATTGGAACGTGTTTCGGGAATGCTGGAAACAAGGGCAGGTAATACTGGCCTCTGTCCCTCTCTCTGTTCCTTCGCAGACTTCTTCGAGCACCATCCCTTTCCTCACTTTGCCTCTCGGTGGTGTTCATTGCCTCTTGTCCCTGTTTTTGCATTTGTTAAGGGTGGATGTCATTGGGAATGGGTGTGGCTGTGCCTTACTTGGTATAAATCTACTCAGCTGCCACCTTTTCCACTTAGAATTTGAGTCCTTTCAGGCAGCTGTTTCTTGGGGTTTGGTGAGAGAGACAGGCCTGACTAACCCTGTGTGGCCAGCCTCAACAGGGCAAGTGAACGTGACTAAGACACTGTTGGGATTTGATGTATTTGACTGCTTTTTTTTTTTTTTACAAAATCACATATCCACTTTCCTGGATTAAAGTCTGTGCTGGGGTTGGTATGATGACTCAGTGGGTAAGAATGATTGCTGCTCTTGCAGAGAAAATGAATTGGTTCCCAGAACCCATGTCTGGCCCGCAACTGCCTGTATCTCCATTTCTGTTGTCTCTGACACCATCTTGTAGCCTCCAAGTGCATTTGAACACAGATGGCCAGACAGGCACACAGGTATACACTTAAATAAAGTCACAGCCGCATGGGTTCATCTTGAAATTGGTATGTCATCCCCTATGGCACCTGCTGTTGGCTCTTGAATGGTGGTTAGTCCGTTCTCTGTTGGTGGCCTTGTGGGTGTGACACTTCTTGGCTTGTATGTCGTTGTCAACACACCTAGCCTGCTGTTGTGCCTTGAAGGGCATCAGAAGAGTGATCCCTTCTCCAGCAGCTTAATAATCTAGGGATTATACGCACCTCGAGCAGAGTGTGTAGCAGGTGAATAGTGAGCGTACGGCCTCTGTGGAAGCTCAGGTAAGTTGGTTGTGTGTCACCAGCTGAGAGTGAACACCAGCTGCTTGAAGAAGGGCAGAGCTGATAGTAGGCAGTCTTATCTCTTCTCCTCCTTCCTTTAGCCAGTGATGGTGTCCGGAGTGCATCATAAATTAAACGCCGAACTCTGGAAACCCGAGTCCTTCCGGAAAGAGTTTGGTGAGCAGGAAGTGGACCTAGTCAACTGTAGGACCAACGAGATCATCACAGGAGCCACAGTAGGGGATTTCTGGGACGGATTTGAAGATGTTCCAAGTATGTATTAAAGACTGCTCTAAAGAGGGGACACAGGAACCTGGAGATTTAAGACTTCAGAATTAGCTATGCCTCTTGTCTCTTTGTGTTTACAAAGTTCATGCTTTTGAACTGACACAGGTGCTACTAGTATAACACGAGTTCTGACTCAACCTAATCTGTGTAGTCCAGAAGGTGGGGCATAGAGAAGTGCACACTGATGGTCCTCCAAGTACCTGGACAAAATAGGAGGTGCTTTTAACCTCATTCTGAGCAATCCCCAGAGGATTTGATGCTGTGGGGAGGTAGGCAGTCAGGGTGGTACTGGTACTTTCACAACAGCGTTCAAAAGGCAAAGTCAGAGGTCCCGGGGACAAGTTTTATTGTGTTGAAAATCAGAAACACAATAGATCATAACTAGTAGTCTCTATTTTGCTGTCTCCAAGGTACAGCTTTATTTCTTGGTGCCATAAAAATAGGAGTTGGCAAGCAGGGCGTGGTGGCACATGCCTGCAAATCACAGCACTTGGAGAGGGAGAGGCAGGCAGATCTTTGAGTTCAAGGCCAGCCTGGTCTACAAAACAAGTCCAGGACAGCCAAGGCTATACAGAGAAACCTTGTTGAGAGAGGAAAGAGAAAGAGCAAAGTTGTATTTCTATGCCAGGAGGATTTGATTATGAAAATTTTCAGGCAAACTACTTTATTTGCAATATTAAGATATTAGCTAACTTGTCATTTTTGTTTGACAATTATGAATAACAATTCATTTATTCTGGTTCATCTTAAGACCGTTTGAAAAATGAAAAAGAGAAAGAACCAATGGTGTTGAAACTTAAGGACTGGCCACCAGGAGAAGACTTTAGAGATATGATGCCTTCAAGGTACGATTTTAGATGTGGGTTGAGTGAATTCTGTCCTTCACTTAAGGAAGTGTAAGATAGCTTCATGGGTTTTTTGTTTGTTTGTTTGTTTGTTTTTGGTTCTGATAGTTGTGTCTGTACCCTTAGGAGATATGTATATTTCTTAATGCAATGGAAAAAGTGGTAGATCTGGTTAATGCTGGTCTGCACATTTGATAAGGATGGAAGTGCCTTGCCCTGAGGACTTGGAGGCTGTTTTTCAGGCATTCAGATCAGACACACCAGAGTAAAGCATGGTTCCTGAATCTAGTTCCCTTCAGGAAGTACTTCTCAGCTCCATTGTCTGAAACATTCCAGATCGTTTGGACATACCGCGTGGCCCAGGGCAGAGCTCGAAATACCAAGGCTATCCACCCCTGTCTCAGACTTGCCCTTTTTTGTATAGCAAAAAGAAGCCCTAGAGTACTAGAGTCGAAAAGCAAGCTTGCTTTGCAAATTGGTTTCTTTTTCTAGATTTGATGATCTGATGGCCAACATTCCACTGCCCGAGTATACCAGGCGAGATGGCAAACTGAACTTGGCCTCTAGACTACCAAACTACTTTGTACGGCCAGACCTGGGCCCCAAGATGTACAATGCTTATGGTAAGAAGGAAATGTCTAATTGAACATAGTAGAAATAAAACAAGGTATTGGAAAAAAAGTGCATAGAAAAATGCTGGACCCTGCCTTCATCTCATCCTTACACATTTCTCTATTTCTTGTTCACGTGTGTTTGTGTTTCTTTTTCATAACTGCAGTTTTAATGCAGATTGCAGTTTTAGGTTTTTCTGTCTTCTACACCTAACTTTAATTGCAAAACTTCACATTATGTAGTCATTTCAGTCTTGGTGGATATCTTGGTCAATTTTGCTAGCATTTGCAATATTTGTATTTAACATTCGCTACTTAAATGCAGTGTTTCTTACTAACATATAGTATGTGCATGTTTTGGAGAAGTCATGGCACTAGAAGAAAGAAACGAGTATCTGTGGTTCCAAGATCACTTTCTGGCTTGTTCCAAGTATTTTAGCAGCAGGTGGATCTGTTCTCTTATACACCAAATGGTGGCAGTGTCCACAAAAGCTTTTCTTGGGAAAAAACTTGACTGGGTAATGATTGCACATGCCTTTAATCCCTGTACTGGGGAGGCAGAAGCAGGCGTATCTCTGAGTTTGAGGCCAGCCTGGTCTACAGAGAGATTTCCAGGATAGCCAGAGCTACACAGAGAAATCCTGTCTTGAAAAACACAAAAGGAAAAAACTGGGAATCCTGGTGTTATTGTACAATCCTACTTCCATCTGAACTGAGGGTCTTCAGTTTAGTGTTTTGTTAACATGGTGATTGAGTAGGGATCAGTTTATTCTTACTTGGTTACACCCTTAGTTTTCCAGTGTTGCGCTGACTCCAGCCGCCCACAATCCCAGCTGCTGGTCTCTTTGGCCGTTCTTCCTCCCAGCTTCACTCTCCAGTCCCTTGTTCTTAGACACTATTGTTGAGATCTATGTTCAGATCTATGTTCATCATTCTCTTGCATTTGTAAATTTATCAAGACATTTTTTTTGGAGGCTGGAGAGATGGCCACTGGTTAAGAGTGCTTGCTGCTCTTCCAGAGACCATGGATCAGTTCCCAGCACCTTTGTCAGCAGCTCACACTGCTCATAACTGCAGCTTTAGAGGGTCTCATAACCCCTGACTTCTGTGAGTACATGCACACATATGACATACACTCAATGCACACACAAAACATAAAAAATGTTTAAAAGATAGTGAATATTTTTCTACATAGTATTTTTTGTTTAAAGCCTGCTTTTAAGCTTTATGTTAAGTAGAATCTGACTTTTAAAATATTCTTTTGTGTGGTCGTAATTAACTGTTTCGTTCATCGTATTTTTGGCATGTTAATTGCTTTTTAAACCTACATTTTGTACTTTTTGCAGGAGAAATACCTTTTAAACTCATTGAAAACTACAGTGTCTAGTGCAGGGCTCATGCTCACCACCCAGTGTAAACTGTGTCACTTGTTTATTATGATTGTTTCATTGTGTCTTCCCTTTATAGTGTTCTTTTACCATTTTAAAACACATCTCCAATTCTATGATTTGAACCAAATATCCAAGGCTTGACCTGTCCTAGGGGTGGTATTTCAGCAAGGTGGAAACAAAGCAAAGTGTAACTTGAGTTCTAGGGTCCTGGGCTGGCACAGAAACTGCCATCCCTCAATTTTAGCCTCCCTTGGATAGCAGCCACCAGGAAACCAGAAACGAAACCTTTCTCCAAACACGACCACCCCCTTTCTGAGGCCTCCAGGCCTGTGCCTGACGTGCTTAGTACGAGGGAGAGTGCTGCAGTCAGTAGCGCCAGCCAGGGTGGACCCTGCACAAGGTGAGGCTTCTACTGTGGACAGACTGGGAACACTGGACTCAGTGCACTGGGCAGTGTCCCCTCCGACTGAGTGGAGCTGCCTGAGGTTGCAGTGTGTGTGGAAGCAACTACCAATGGTCTCCCAATTAAGCTGGCTAATGTCTTATTTACCTCTGAGCTTTCATTGGTTTTGAAGCCAAAGCTTGAACTATAGCTACTTCTGCAAACATCCATTGAGCAGATCTTACCTTCAGGACATCACTTCACCACTCTGATTCTTTGCATGAATTCTTGGTTCCTGGTACATAAGTATCCTGGTACACTTGGGCATTTTATTTTCACAGGATTGATCACTCCAGAAGATCGGAAATACGGGACCACAAATCTTCATTTGGATGTGTCTGATGCAGCTAATGTCATGGTTTACGTGGGAATTCCCAAAGGACAGTGTGAGCAGGAAGAAGGTAGGATCTGAAACATGGAAGCTGGGCTGACTTGACTGTCTGAGGTAGGGCCTGGAGTTCACACTTGTTTTTTCTTGTTCTAGAAGTCCTTAGAACCATCCAAGATGGAGATGCTGATGAACTTACAATCAAGCGGTTTATCGAAGGAAAAGAGAAACCAGGAGCTCTCTGGCACATATATGCTGCTAAAGATACAGAGAAGATAAGAGAATTCCTTAAAAAGGTGTGCTGTACCCTGTGCCGTGTGAGGAGAGCATAAGAATAGCAATATTGTAAACCACCACATGGTGCAATCCATATCAATTGGATGGGCTGTCAGTGGTTGCTAAGAAACAAGGATTCTAAAAAGGGAGGCCTTGTCTTGTTTGTTGTTATTATAATGCACTTGGAGATTTTCTGTCTTTATTTGACTGTCTGATCACCATTTTGCACTTTTTTTTTCTTTAAAAACTGCTTGAAGATAGGAACATTCATTAGTTCACATGTCGGTCCTTGGCCCTAAGCTCTCATGTTGTAAGTCACTGAAGTGTCCATTGCTTCTGTTCTCACTTGCTGAGAGACTGTGCTGGTCATTTAAAGGGGTTAGGAGTTGGGAGGACTTGGTTTCATCGTAGTTGCTGAACATTATGTGGAGGCTCCCGGCACTGGAACGACAGAGCTTTTCTCTGTTTAAACTTGTTCAGTGTTGAGACTAGACTGCTGATTACAAATGAGGCAGGTTTGACTGATATTCTTTAGTCATACCTGAGACATAGGAACATTCCTAGCCCGTTTATGGTCCTGACATCAGGTAGGTCCTTTAATAGCCAGTTGCTAGAAATCCAGTGTTTGTGGTTAAAGGTTGACTATTTGACCTCCTGGTCACCATAGTTTTCTTGATAATGTCCATTTTTTAGTATGTTTTTCCAGACACTGAATATGGAATAAAGAAGTTTAGGCTATATCTTTTGGACTGTTTCATAGCTCAAGACTGTTAAGTACATACAGATCTTCAGTAAGTACAAGACAAGTTGTTTAATAATTAGTCCATTTATATTTTAAAGTATCGTCCAAGAGAGTAAACAGGCTATAAGAAATTATAGCAGGCAGGCCAGGATTTGTGATTCTCTTAAACCTTTCTGTTCATGCACCTGCGTTCTATTTCTGCCAGTGGGAACACTTAACTTGAAGGCAGCCTTATGTTTATTGGCTGCTTGTATTTTGGGAATGGAAAACAGCCTTAGTGATTTTTGGAATTTGCTAAGTTAATACTATTCTTAATGTATTGTAGGTATCAGAAGAGCAAGGTCAAGAAAACCCTGCAGACCATGATCCTATTCATGATCAGAGCTGGTATTTAGACCGATCGCTAAGAAAGCGCCTTTATCAAGAGTATGGAGTACAAGGCTGGGCTATTGTACAGTTTCTTGGGGATGTGGTATTCATTCCAGCAGGAGCTCCACATCAGGTGAGAACCAGTTACTCATCCTGTTTCTTGCCTTTCTGCTGTGACCCTTCCTACAGATGTGGCTTGTTGTTTTCCAGGTCCATAACTTATACAGCTGTATCAAAGTAGCTGAAGACTTCGTGTCTCCAGAGCACGTTAAACACTGCTTCTGGCTTACTCAGGAGTTCCGTCATCTGTCACAGACTCACACCAACCATGAAGACAAACTGCAGGTAAAAATAGCATAAAAATAGCACCTGTTCCTGGCACTTGTTTGCTGCCTATGGCCCATGACCCAGTAGTGAGCTTAGAAAGAGAGTCTGTGTCCTAGGCCATGTCGCAGTTGTAATAGTGAACTAGCCGTCTTTCTAGTCCTGTCCTGTACTTGAGTAACAAAACTACAGGCCCAGAGGAAGCCTCACTCTGGTCCTGTTGCTTAGGCACTAAGTCTTTAGTACAAAAATGGATAGACCTTTGACCTCTGTCTTACTTAGCAACCAGCCAGGGGTCTGGAACACAGCGTGTGGCCTTCAGTGCTGCAGTGCTTTTGTCACATGATAGAGCAGGACTGAATGAACTGAACATTGGGATCTGAAGGAGCTGTTTCCAGAGACTGAGTAGCCCGAGCTGCAATCCCCGCTTCTCTAATCCAGAGGTTGAGGAGTGTTTGAAGGGTTGAGCTACACAGAAAGATCATAACTCAAACCAAAGTGAACATTGAATCAGTTCATATTGCTCCAAGTTTAAAAACTATAGCAATTGCTAAGTCTGACAAAACAGGGTGTACTCACCTTGGGCAAAACAGGTAAGGGAACGGTAGAGCTTTCTAAGTTCCCTGGAGAAAGCGTGGATGGTGTGTGTGTGGCATACTGGTCTCCAGGAGCCAGAGGCCCGTGTATTGCATGTTGAGTACTGACTTGAGTTCTGAGAGAAGTTAAAGCTGATGTGTGGTTACGGTATTCCTGGTGAGGGAGGTTAGGTTTACTTGAGTAGTCATTTTTTTTTTCTTTGTCACTGTAGGTGAAGAATGTTATCTACCATGCAGTGAAAGATGCAGTTGCTATGCTGAAAGCCAGTGAATCCAGTTGGGGCAAACCTTAACTCTTCTCTGCACATGGGAGATGAACTATTGGCAGCTGATCAAACTCTCCAGGCAGGATTCCTGTGGGCTTTGAGATTTCATGTTACCTCATCTTTTTTTTAAACTCTGCCCGACTTGTGAGGGTACTGTCTCCAGTGTATATTTCTAGTGTTTACAGACACTAAGTGTGGATATGTAGTAACTGTTTCCAGACCATGCATCCTTATACTGTGACTTCACCTACTGCGGATCTGCCAAGCTGAAGATCTGTCGGCTCTGAAACAACACTTGCAGTCATTTCCCAGCTGTTTGTTTGGACAGCTCATTCAAATGAATTTTTAACTACTAGGGATTACTGCAAAGTTTGATTGGATTTTATTTTATGTTATGTTTGCTGGAGCCCTTCCCCCACCCTCTAAGGTCCAGAAGAGCAATGGAGGAAGTGACAGCTAATGGTGCAGTTCTAAATGTATTTCATAGGACTGGCCTTACATAGCAGAAATAACTACTGTACAATTCTTGGGGTTAACCATCTTTAGTTAATGGAGTTTTAATTTAAATGAAGCTTTGCTAATTTTAAGTGGTAAGCATTTTGCATTAAAATATTCATATAATATTTTGTCTCGGTTCACTGGCCTTTATTTTGTGATCTCACACACACATTTTAGAAAATGTAGGCTCACGATATTGGTGCAGGAGCCTTTCTTAAAGGCAAAGAAATTAGATGTTCATCATTTCTTAGCAGCCAATACAGTGTTCATCCATCCCACTTTTGTCAAGAACCACCAGTTGGGAAATAGGAACTAATTAAAACCCAAATGGTGACTGGCAACTGCTTCTGAGCAGTAAGAGGCTGAAATACGTTGTCTGTCTTAATCCTGTATGTACCATGTTGGAAGGGTTAGGACAGTTGCACCTACAATTCCCATCTCTGTGAAGGGCCAATACTAGTAAGGGAGGCACCTGCGGTCCCCTATCCTGGGCCACTGTAACTGCAAGAGGAATGTGTTCATCAGTGCTGAGGAGACAAGGCCTGTAGTGGGGTGTTAACCTGTGGGCTGAGTGGGAGGTCAGTAATGAACACGACAGCCTTCAATACTGAATTTCTAAGTCTATAGGCGATGTTTTCTGAGTTCTTATAAGCTCCTTTATAGATTTGGATCTAGAATGTGCACTGTTGGTCAGAAACCAACTATGCCAGAAGTAGAGTGGAGAAGCCATCTTCAAGCCTGCTGTCAAAGGTCTCCGTACAGAATTACAGGAATGGTTACTCAGATGACTTTATCATAATGACAAAAAGCTACAAAAGGCAAGAGCCAGTAAGAACTTTTACATCTTCATATACACCTGAAGAGGTATCAATTAAAGAAAAAAAAATTCAGAATGAAAGCAAGGTATTTCAAACTGACACATAAAAGTACAATTCATAAATGGTGATTCAGATTCTGGAGTGATCTAATCCATAGAGGAGATGAAAGTTTAAAGAAGAGTATAGGAAAATGAGTCTAAGAGATTGTCAGGATGATCAGGTTTGGAAAAAAGCTTCAAATGAAACAGGGTGCTTGCAGTTAGAAATTTCATGTGAGAGGCAGCGAGACAGCTCAGTAGTTACATAAAGGTACTTCTTGGCACCCACATTCAAGTAGGAGGAAAACCATTCCACACAGTTGTCCTCTGACTTCTTCACACGTGCCTTGTATCAATTAAAACAGTAATAATAAAAGTTCTGTGAACTAGATCATTGGAGGAGAAAGCCCTGTGAATAGAACACTTGAATATCAGGAAAAATAATAATACTAATATGGAGGACACAGAAAAATGTTCAGTGACAACTGGTTGATGTTGGCAGAACTCGGGCATGGCAGTCTGCACTTGTAACCCCAGTCTGCCGAGCACCGCCTAACCAGCTGCCACACCCTAATAAGTTCAGTGACATACTCAAGAAGAATTCAACAAATGGGATATACGGAATTCTCAAAAGATGGCCAGAAAGAAAGCACTTGTTCTTACAGAGGAACCACAGAGCTGCTTCCAGCTCCTCATAACTTGAGCTCTAGGCACCGTGATGCCATTGCCTCCCCAGGCATCTGGCATGCACATGCAAACAAAACGCTCATGCACATAATTTTTAAATAACTCTTTAATAAAAGTTTTTAAATTTAAAAACAAAGTGGAAAGAGACTAATTGAGGAAGACGTCCATATTGGCATGGCTTTCACACAATAAAGGAGCATATACTTTTACACAAAATAAATGTAACCTAAGCGTGGTTCCCAATGATGCCCCAACGTACTTTTTAGTTTTATGTTGCAGAAGTAATAGCCATTTTGTAGAGACCATGCCTCAGATGTCAGCAAATACAGTAGTGCATGACAAAAAGCATCAGTTAAAAAAAATCGGAATGAAAGCAAGGTATTTCGAACTGATACATAAAAGTATGGACGGTGATTCAGGTAAAGCAGTACTTAGAATTTATAACATGAACAGAACTAACAGGATAGTGATGAAAGAGTGACTTCTTAGCAACAATGGTGGTTTTGTGACCGAAAAGGCCGAGAATCCAGTAGCTGTTTACCCACCAGGCTGAATGCCTCTGCAGTCACAGTTTGGAGCTGAAGTCCTGGAGAACTGCTGCTCTTCAGCCTCCACTGGGATTCCAAAGCAGCTGATGTAACACTGGCCTCATGACGCAACAGGACGGATGAACCAGGCAGCGAGTGAGGCCAAGTACATGAGCGAAGCCGCTCCCTGCACCCTTTTTTATTTGGGCTGCCACCAGAAGGTGTGACCCAGATTAGGGGTGGGCCTTCCTGTTCCGAATAATCTACTTACGGAAGTCACTCACAGGCCACCCCTGCAGCTTGGGTTTTGGTTGACTTAAGCTGTAGTCAAATTAACAACCAAGGTTAGCCATCAAAGACACATGAGAAGGCTTAACTTTACCAAACTTGCCAAAATAATTTTATCATACAGTAATGAATATTTAAAAGTGCAGTGGCCCATGCCTTTGATACCAACACTTGGGAGGCAGAGGCAGGTGGAGTACTAAGTTTGAGGCCAGCCTGGTCTACATAGTTCCAGGACAGCAAGAGCTACATAGTGAGACCCTGTCTTGAAGAAATAAGTATTTGTTATTTTACATAATAAAGAAAAAGGTGTTCTTTGCAAAGACTGATTTTAAAAAATGTGATAACCTTCCACTTCCATGGATGAAGGTGAAGAGCGCTGGAGACAGCCTGTTAGTCCTGCTTGCCTCGCTTGGGAGCCTGCTCTACAGCCGCTGTCTGGATTTTCCTCCTGGCCCAGCCCACTACAGTGACTCAGAACAGAGCCTTGCTGGTCTGAAGGAAGGAAGATGGAGCTACGGATGCAGGAATCTCAAGACTCAAAAGCCACAAACCTGGCAAGTTAAGCTCTGCACTGAGGGGGAATGCTTGTAGAATACATACAGGCCCAGAAAAACAAAGGAATCTTAGACATCGCCCACACACAGGAATGACTTGAAGCTAACTAAATCTGTCCTCTTTCCAAAGACGGTCCTGCCTGGCCTCTAACTCAGATCCACCCGCCTCTGCCTTCCAAGTGCTGGGATGAGATGTGAGCGCTCACATCTGCTCATCTTCTGTTGAGGCTGCTGCATTCTCTAGCTGGTTTATAAGGAAGAGTTATTTAGCTCAGGTTTGGAGGCTGACGCCGTGGATGTCCAGCCTCCTGTAAAGGTTTCAGGGGAAGGTGGCAGCCATTGACAGAGTGTGTGGAAGAAGGGGAGAAGAGTGAGGGCCGATGCCAGAGAGGAAGACCTTAACAAAGCAGACCGACTTCTCAAAAGCCCTATGGATTTGATGTTGATCTCACACAGAAGTATAAAAGGGAAAGTATAAGTTTATGAACGCACACAGGGAAAAAAAAATCCTAGGTTTGAGAATAAGACAAGCTCAAATGCAACAAGATCTTTAAAATGCTATAACAGAAAAATTAAGACATGCAAGACCAGGTTAATACCAGAATATCCACATAAACTAGTGAAAGTTTAGACTTTTTTTTTTTTCTGTGACAGTTTCTCTTTGTCACCCTGGCCATCCAGGAAATTATTCTGTAGCCCAGGCTGGCCTTGAACTAAGAAATCCATCTGCCTTTGCCTCCCAAATGCTGGGATTAAAGGTGTGTGCCACCACTGCCCACTTTGACACATAGTTTTTGAGACATTATCAAACTACAGTTGAGGCTGAACATAGACTGTTGTTAAAAAGAACATACACACTCTAGGACCTGGTGAGCTGGGTCAGTGGGTGTAGCCGTACATCTTTTTTTAACTATTGGGTTCTTATACCTCCACCTCCCTTCTAACCCTTATCCACCCCGACACCATGTAGAGAGACAGAAGGTTAGTGGGAGAGGGGGCATTGAGGGTTTTTTTAGAGTACTTCCTGCTGATTAGCGCTCCTTGGGGCAAGTCCAACTTTCCTAGTCAGGAGATCTCCAACGTCTTATCAAACAGTAACGACAGCAAGCAGCAGCAGCAGCAGTAGCAGCAGCAGCAGCAGCCACCTTCAGAGCAGACACATCCCTGTCTGGGCTCTGGCTTGCCCAGACTGGGCTCTGGACTCTCTCCAGAGTCCCCAGAACTGAACTCTCCGCAGCTGGCAAAGATCACGCCCCTGCTAGTGCACAAGACAATCATATTTCACAGCTGTGGACAAACTGAAGCAGCCCCATCTACCGCTCCTAGGATTAAAACAAAAACATACAAACATGACTGGGTTTTAAAGAAACCAAAACTCACAACACAACAAGTGGATAAAGGCACTTGCCTCTAAGCCTGACAACCTGAGTTCAATTCTTGGAACCCATTGAGTGGAGAGAGCCAAGTCCTGTGAGCTGTCCATTGAGCTTCACACATGCCCACACACATACACAAAACAAACATTAAACTCCAAATCAGAAACACAGATAGCAAGATCCTCTCCTTCGAACCGAAGTATGCAAGTGAGTGGTAATGGATCTAGTTTCGTGAACACTAGGATTTGTCTTTCATCACTCTGTGCCCAAGCTCTGTGCCCAACCATATTCCACCCTTCTTGAGACGTGGTCTCTCTCTGGCTGTCATGGAACTTGCTGAATAGACCACAATGGCCTTGGAGGCAGAGCTACATGTCTCTGGAGCACTGGGATTAAAGGTGAGTGCCACGGGTGAGTGCCAGCTTCTCCCTTTTCACCTCAGGCCCTTCCAGGGTCTGGTGCACTCCCTCCCTTCTCTGACCCCTTGCCTGCCTCCCCTTTTCTCTTGATTGTTATAGCTTTAAGTTACTATCTAGTGTCCTTTCAGCCTTGAGGACTAGCATTTCTTGCAGAGGACATTCAGAAGCACTAAATACCTTAGTTTTCCTGAAAATGCTTAGCTTTTCCTTAATTCTGAAAGGACTTGCTCAATAGATTTTTTTTTTTCATCTTTTAATTTTTTTTTAACACCCTAAAAAAATTTTACCCTACTGTCTCCTGGCCACAGTAGTCCCTGATCAGAAACTGTATGTAAATCTTAGTAAAGATCCCTTTACCTAAGTCACTTCTCTTTGGCTTTAAAAACTTTCTCTTCTACGGCCTTTCTCTTCTGTCCCATGTCCCAGTATGAGTCCCTCAGTTTGGCATGCTGTTGTGGGGTCTTTTTGGAATAAGCACTCCAACACCAGAGAAGAGCGGATGAGATGTCACCAGAGGACAGATGCCAGGACAGCTCCTGAAAGGCCTGAGTGCTGCATCCAGTTTGAACTCATTTATGCTCTAAAACCCCAAAGTGGGGTGGGCAAGCAAGCAAGAGTTGTCAGGTTGTTAAGGGCAATGACCCATTGTTTCAACTATTTCTCCAGGTCATTTTGTTCTAGGTAGCAAGAGAAGTCATGCTTAGCGAAAGGCAGTTCAAGCAGTGCTGTAAGTGAAATCAGTAAATACACCAATAAGTCAGTAGCTGATAATCCGTCTCCTTTACCCTACTCTCAATGCTGTGCTGTACTCTCTTTCTCTGTGCATCTTGAATGAGCTTTTTCACACTTGGGAGATCTTCAGGCCATCACTTCTCCGAATACTTTCTCTGTTGAGACCTCCATTTGTAATATTGAGCTCAGTATTGGGTTCATACTCTAACTTGTCTTGTTTTCATGATTTTTTTTTTAATGCAAATACACAAGAACACCAAACAGGATAGATAGCAAGTTTTTGCCTTTTATCTGCCTTTGTGAGATGGAGAGGCTAGGGCAGGGGTCAGGGAAGGTCATGGCCACCTGCTGAGGAGGAGCAGAGTGAGCACTTCGGGCTGGAGAACAGATGTTTCAGAGTATGCTTTACAGTGAGTGGGCTGGAGGAGTACAAGGTAATTCAGGTGCACCAGTGGGTCCTGGTGGGACGGCAGAAACGCCAGCATTTCTGTTGCTGCACGTAGTTTACACTCGTGGGATCGAGGGACAGGTTGCAGACACGAACTGTTTCTGGGGTACCACCTGAGCATCACCAGAAAAAAGGGGTACATGGCAGGCAGCCAGAAGTGCTCTGCTTAGCGTACAAACAGGGATGTGAAAACGTGACCTGTTCGCCGACGGCTGGAAAGACAGCCTGGCAGTGTCCTCTCCCTGGCTAACGTGCTCAGGAACATGGGCAGGCTATTGCCAGTGTCTCTGCAAAGAAACTCACCGGCATTGTGGCGTCACTGCAACACATCAGCTCTTCCCAATGGAATCCACAGATTCAATGGAATCCCAGTCAAAAACAGTGGTTAGTTTTTGGATCTCAGTAAATAAATTCTAAAGTTTCTATGAGGAGGCAAAAGGCCCAGAATCACCAACACAACTGAAGAAAAGAGCACCAGGCACGGTGGTGCACACTTTCAATCCCAGCACTCCAGAGCAGAGGCAGACCATCTTCTGTCGATGTGGGCTAGCCGGTTTACACACGCTCCAGGCCAGGCAGGGCTACATAGTGAGACCCTGTCTCAGACAAGTCAAAGGGTGATAGCACCTGAGAATCACTGTAACGCTGCTTTGGTCATCAAAACACGTTTTCTTTTGTGGCGCTGGGAACTGAGGCCATGTTAGTTGAGTGCTCCACCACTGAGCCACACCACCAGTCTTTGTTTTTGGCTGGCTGGTTTGAGTTGGGGTCAATTATGAAGCCCAGGCAATCCTCCTGTCTTTGCCTCCCAAGTGCCAGGATGGTTGTGTGCGCATCTGTGTCTCTTGGGGTGGAAGGACAGGGAGCACAGAAATAATCCATACAATGACTACTGCAGCACGTGCTACACTCTTCATTTGAGACCACACAAAATCAACAAAAAGGAGGAAAGACACCTCTCAGCCCAGTCTGAGCCCAGCGCTAACGGGCCTTTTCTCTTCCATTCCTCCTAGGCCCCCAAATATGGAAGCCGGTCTACCTTAGCACTTCTCTCTGCAAATGCCCAGTGGTGCCTCTCAATCTAAGTACACAAGGTAACTGTCGTATATATATTATATATATGTATACATATATATGTATGTATACTTAGAAATATATAATATAAAATTAGACTGGAAGGAAGAGCCATTTCAACGAACGATTCCAAACAACTGGATATCCACATGCAAAAAGAGACAAAACAAACCTGCACAGACTTTAACATACTTCATAAAAATGAACTGAAACTAGATTATAGACCTCAATAAAAAAATACAACACAAAGGCCAGTAGGTTGGCTCAGTCAAAAAACAGGCTTACCTCCATGCCTGACCAGCGGATTGTGGGAAGAGAGCCAGCTCCTGACGGCTGTCAGCTGACCTCCAAATGCACACTCCGGCACACACATCCCACAATAAACACATGTAACTAAAACAAGACAAATTACTAGGTAACACAGAGATTTTAAATGAGCAAGTATGTGTGACTGTGTGTGTGTGTGTGTGTGTTGGTATTTGAGGATTGAACCAAGGACCAGTACTCTACAACTGAGCTACATCTCCAGTAGTGACACTTTTTTTTTTTAACACCAAAGGCATGATATACAAAATAATTGAGAAGCAGGGTTTTATTAAAAGTAAAAAACTTCAGCTTTGAGAAACTCAACAATGAGAGAACAGACCAAAGAACAGGATAAAATTTGATAGATGACTGGTCCAAAATACGAAAGAGGACCTTAAAATTGAATAATCAGAAAACAAACAATCCAGTTTATAAAATGAACAAACACCAACAATGAAGAAATACAGGTGGCAAGCTGGGTGTGGTGGCAGAGCAGAGGTCATGAGTTCAAGGCCACTATTTCAACATTTTCAAACAAGATACAGACAAGGCAAGTATAGAAACAGATGCCCAGCGTACTTCATCAGGAATTACAGATTCAGACAAGTACCAGCACAACAGAAATAATCGGGACCAGTGCTGCCAAGGACGTGGGACGGCCGAGCTCTTCCTCCAGGGAAGCGGGCAGCACTCCTCTGCAAGGCTGGTGCAGCCTCTTACAGTGCTTGTATGCTGGCCACACGATGCATGATTGAGCTCCCTGGCAGCCAGGGAGATTAAACTCCCACCCAGGGGAAACCGCTGCAGGCACTGCGTCAGGTTTCATTAAGTCCTGACCTCAGAAGCGGCACAGATGCCCGCAAGGACAGCTGTGGTACAGCCTGTGGGAAGAGCTCAGCGATCAAGTCATGAGCCCGCACAGAGGCATAAATGCCTCTCACCACATGAGGGAAGACACACTCATCAAGGCTGGAAAAGTAAAACCCATGGAGACGGCGAGCAGGCCAAGTGGGTGGCCAGGGACTAGAGAGGGAGGGAAGAACAGCGCACGTAGGGTTCCTTTTGGGTAGCAAAGCCATTCTTGGCCACAATAATGGTGGACACAGGCCATTGCACACTAGCATGGGTGACCAGCAAGCAGCTGTTCTCATTTGCGAGGCCTGCATGAAAATAGCAGAAAGCTTTCCAAACTGTCTCACCCCCAGTGCTTCCGCTGGGTTAGTCCGCAATGCATCTAAAACATGTCCTGGTGTGTATGTTTCAGTGCGTAACCAAAACCTCTTAGTTAGCTGCTGGTGTAGGTGGTTAGGGCTATGTCCCCGTGCACAAGAAAGTCAGCTCCAGGCAGGGATGGAGTGCAAGCCTCTTGATCCCAGAGCTGTCTCTCTGCATGACGCTTGCAGTGGGGAAGAATGACTAACAGCTGCAAAGATAGCCACGCACACAGCAGTGCGTGATACGGTCATCCAACAACACCCGCTGCTAAAACAGATGGCAAAATGCACAAGAGTAGCCCCCGCGCCCTGTCTGTGACGACCGGGAGCAGTGCCTCCTGAGCAGAAGGCTCTTCTGCCGAGCTCCCGTGTCCCGACGCCTGGAGATGGCACTTCCTCTTTCCAGGGCTAACCCTGAGACACTCTGGGAGATCAACAGCTTGAGCTCATAGCATGTCACATTCACAATGAGACCAAGAGCCAAAGCGTAAGTTTATTGACATCCACTTAAATAGTATTTTATGCGTACACACCGGTATAGAGTCCTCAACATTCAATCTACTCTTCTCAGAATTACTTCATGAGAAAATGGTTTCTTTGCCCTCCCCCATGGAAGACACTTATGCTACTTATGCTCTTGAAAATAATGCATTTGATTACACGACCTTCATAAAAACAATCCTTAAATCCTCTGCAGACAGTGAAGACAAAGTAGCATAGAACCCTCTCCAATACGTAGCGCAGAGGTGTAGTGCAAGAGATACAGGAAATGGCGGCTCCTCAGAGGCTGACACACCCAGAGGAGGATACCACAGAGCTGAGAGCCCAACTGGGCAGCCCTAGCTTCGGAGTGTGGCCAGCCGGGACTGCATGGCCTCCAGGTCTTCTTCATCATCCTCCTCCTCTCCTTCTTCTGAGGCAGCCATTGCTCCTGCAGGTTCAGGCTCAGGAAGGGCGTCGGTTACTTTACTGGGTGCTTTGCCCAAGGCTCCTGAAGGGAGAGTGAACAGCTTAAAACCCGCTGCAGAAGGAACAAGGTCCTTGGTTTCCCAGCCTCTTCTCACTTTCCCACACGGCAGTGGAGCTGCTGTCTAGGGTGGAGATCTGCTTACAGTACACACCTTGGCAGAGAGAACAGTGCAGGTGGGCAGGCAGGCCTGCCACGTTGCCCTCAACTGATCCTCCTGCCTCAGTCCTCCAAGTAGCTACCACTACAGGAATAATATCACGTCCACGCCCAAAACCATAAGAACTTTAATTTCTAGAATAATGGGCATTGGTGGTATACTTAGTCCACATAGTTGGGAGCACAGGGGTCATTCTAGCTCAGGATTTGGGGACCATCTTGGACAAAATAAACCTCATCTCAAAACAGCAAGTATTTTAAAAGTCATAATTCTAAAGTTCCTAACTTAAAATTTATAAATACTACTGAAAATATAATTTTTATTTTCTCTGGATAAAAGTTAAGTGTTGAAGCTAGACTGGGTGATAGAGGCCTATAATCTCAGCTAACTGGGAAGCCGAAACAGGGCAGAAATCAAGGTTTACCCAGGCTACAGAGTGAGTTCAAGGACAGCACGAGCAACTTCATGAGGCCCTTCTCAAACTAAAGGCTGGGACTACAGCTCAGCAGTAGAGGGCTTGGGTGTGTGAGGCCCCAGACTCGACGCCCAGTGCCACAGAAAACAGCAGACAAGCATACTGTCAGCCAGCTACGGGGGTGCACGCCTGTAATCTAGTCCCAGCTGGCCGTGGGGCTGCACACAGCCAGTGCGCGGTCCAGTGAGCACCGCCTCCACGTGAGACAAGGACAGCATTTCAGACCACTGTGGGCTATCAGAGCTAGCTACGTCACACACCGAAACAAATCTAATAAACAGAGAAACCCAAACTACTTCCAATTTTTCACAAAATATTTTCTCAAACACCTTCTTTCTCCCAATAATTTAAAACAACTAAAACTTAAATTCCACCATTTTATTAAGCATAAAACTCAAAAACCCAAAATTAAAAATAAAAGCTATAAAGCACCCAGAAAAAACCGTTGTTATTAATTCCCATGTTTAACACAGACATGTTTTATACTAAAGTCAGGTCTGTATTAATTCATACCCCTAACAGCTGTTTTCATCGTGAAAATTAGAAACTAAAAATCCTTTGTATTTTGAAAACTGGATATTTAGCTTTACTCTACTTATTCCTCAAGATACTTGCATACTCCAAATGCAGACATAGCTAATGCTGACTGGCGGTGGGAGGGAGGAGCTGGAGGGCTCTCTTGGTCATACCTGCTGTGATTTCAAAGAGGATTCTGTCAATCTCCATTTCTGCTGCTTCTTCCATTTCTTCCTGATCATCCATGCTTTCAAATGTATCCTCCAGCATCTCCTCTATGATTCCAGCCTGAGTAGAGAACAAAAGGCCACCTCCTTCAACGTTACACCTACTCCTAGTAACACCCCCAGACAGCACCCAAAGAACGTTCTAGTCTCCTTGACTCTAGTCCTTTTCCCAGTGATAACAAAAGAAATGCTGGACGATGGCCTCTCTGCAGACAAGGCACAAAAGGAAATAGCACTGTAAATTTTCGGAGGGTCTGAGAGTGCAGCTGCTGAGCAGTTAGTTCCTCATCACCCTGACTACAAGAGCAGCGGAAGGAACGCGCGCCGAGAAGGTCAGCAAAGACCCTGGAACTGCTTGGGAAGCAGCTGCCCCAACCCTGCAAGCAGGACCTGAGAGGGCAAGGGTTGAAATACAGGATGAAAACCGGCTAGAGGCACAGGAGACGCCAGGATGACAAAGGCGTGAGCAGGGAGGGACTCCAGAACGTGCTCAAAAACCACCCCAGCATGTCAGGCCGCAGCTGCTGGCATAAGGTTAATCTGGGGTGTACTGGGAAGAAATCAATCGCCAAACCCTGACTGCCTCCTTGTAAGAGAAGTCAAGGCTTTCTCACCTACAAAACAAGGCCAGGCACTTTACTGGAAGCCTGTGCCTGGCAGCCTGGAGCTGGCGTGACGGCTCAGTTGTAAAACACCCCCGAACCCACCTAGAAACAGGCACTGACAACCCACACCTGTACCCCACACCGTGGGGAGGGAGGGACTTTAACCGCGGTTGGGTGGCCGCTGAAACTAACTGGCCAGCCAACTTAGCCAGACTGCCGAGCTTCAAATTCAGGCAGATTCTGTTTCAAAAGAGGAAGTGCAGAGTGGTAGAGGAGGACACTGATGTCAACTTCTGCTTCCACATGCACACATCCACACACATGTACGTATCATTAATGCAACAGTGCTCACACACACAAAGTTTTTTAAAATGAGTGCTCTATCTGCATGTACATCCTCATGCCAGAAGAGGGCATCAGATCCCAGTATAGATGGTTGTGAGCCACCATGTTGTTGCTGGGAGTTGAACTCAGGACCCCTCGAAGAGCAGACAGTACTTTTATCTGTTGAGCTCTCTCTCCAGCCCCACACACAAAATTTTTAAAAAGAAGAAAATAGCAAGGGACCATTATGAGACACAAACAAATGGCTCTCCAAAGCCATATAAGGCTCTCCAACTCCATATAAGGCCATTCAGAGATCAAGATAGGACAGAATGCCAATTCCATGTACAACACCCTCCTCTCATCACCTGGCCCTGTCTGGAGGCCAGGACTACAGTTTCTGCCACACCACATCCGAGGGTGGCAGGAACCTCTACTTCCCATTTGGTTCTCAGTCTCTCCTTTTTGTAGTTAAAAAAGCCATCAGCAGCTACAGCCTGCAGGCCAGATCTGGGGTTCCCAAACAAAGGATCCGGGCCATAGTTATTTTGTTTCAGTGCCATCTCAGGCTGGGTTTACATGGACAGGCAGTGCTGAGTGGGTACAATGGACATCAGAGCATAACACAATTTATTAATCTAGCACTACAGAAAACATAATCATCTTTCTTGCCAGCTTCACCAATGCCCTCACTGCAGACAGTGAAATTAATGTTTCTTTGTCTCTTCCCTCCTATTGGAACCCACAGACCCTATCACTAGATGTTCTCCATCTGAAGATCTGTGCATGCTTGGGCTTCTTCTCAGCACTTACAATTCCACCCAGACTCTGCTATACTTTACACACACACACACACACACACACACACACACACACACACAAAATAAAATTGGTTTCACCCTCCCCCCCCAACTCAGAGGACCTCAGTGGTCTAGAGCGAAAGCAGAACTAGCCCAGTCACCTTCATCATCTCTTTGGACAGCTCCCTCATGGTGGCCTGGATTTCTGGGATCTTCACAAGACTCTGCATGGCCTTCATCACTTCTGTGCTCTTCTGCAGGGAGCCAGCTACTCTTAGGACCGCTGAGAAGAAAAGGCTGCAATCACCCAGGATCATCCAAAACACAGACTGAAGAATGAGAGCGCTCTAGCAGGTAGGCGGACTGTCAAACTTCCCTTACGATCTATTACTTTATGCTACATTACCGTGCTAGATGTCTGCGAGGTCTTTTTTGAAACTGAGTCCTGCTTAGTGGTGTTGGACAGTTTTTATCTCATCTTGACACAATCTGAGAAGAGGGAATCTCCATTAAGCAAATGTCTCCATAAGATTAGGTTATCTCAGAGAGGCAGAGGCAGGCAAATTGCTTTGAATTCAAGGCCAGCCTAGTCTACAAAGCAAGTCCAGGACAGCCAAGGCTACACAGAGAAACCCTGTCTTGGAAAACAGAAACAACAACATCAAAAAGATTGGACATTTTTTAAAATTAGTGATTGATGGGGGAGAGCCCAGCCCATTGTGGGTGGTGCCATTCCTGGGCTGGTGGTCCAGGGTTCTATAAGAAGGCAGGCTGAGGATGCCATGAGATCAAGCCAGTTAGCAGCACCCCTCCATGGCTTCTCCATCAGCTGCTGCCTCCAGGTTCCTGCCCTGTCCTGACTTCCCTGAATGGTAAATTGTGATGTGGAAGCATAAACCAAATAAATCCATTCCTCCCTAACTTGCTTTTGGCTTCAGTGTTTCATCGCAATAGAAACCCAAACTAAGACAGTAGATATTATGGTGTGAACTCTGAGTATTCACACTTAGAATTGGCCACTGTGCATAATAACCAGAAGGTCTACAGCTGACCATTAGGGAGGGAGACTGACACCTGGGAACAAGTCACAAATGAATGGCAGGGTTCTAGACTAAGGTTAGGACCACAGTGGAAAAGAGAAAGTTTCCAGCTACACAGCAGCGTCTCTCAGCCACTAGAAGATGGACAGTGTCTGCTCTGTTAACAGCCTGATGCTGCTAGTCCTCAGAAAAGTGACATCAACAGAGGTAAAATAAAGTTATGCTACAGCTCCTTGCTAGGGAAGAGCCTTCTGTGATCTAACACTGTACACATTTTCTTTCCAAGAAACTATCATAGAAGCATATGACCATTTCCCCGTCTGTGTTCACTGCTAAGATGTCAAGAAACGAGGGAGCAACCCTCCCAGTTATGGAATTTGAAGTTCCTAGGATCACTCACTTAGGAGAAAGCAGGCTGTTCACTGACAGTGACACACTCTTCCTGTACCAGTATCAGTACCTGGTTAAGCCAGGAGGCACTGAAAATGTAACTCCGGCAGAATCTAGACCCTAGGAAGCTTTCCTATCTAACAGGAAACATGAGTGAAGAGGGAAATGCCTGTGGAACAGACACTGAGCATCGTGTGGTCATCCTAGGTTAGGAGGTGTGCTAGTGGTAGAGTCCTTCCTGTCTCTGCCCAGTGGACAGGAAAGAAGGGGAAGTGATCACTAATGAGATCATTAACCATGATCAAGTGCACTGTATCCTTGGGATGCAAAAATAATTCAATATATACAAAATAATATGACACCGTATTAGTAAAACAAAGGGTAAAAACGGACTTATTTCAACCGATGGAGACGAGCACACCCTTTCACAGTAAAAACAAAACAAACAAAAAACAAGTAAAAGAGTAGGTAGAGGGGACACATCTCTAATAACGGACACGTGGCAAACCTGTAGGAAGAGGAGAGGGCACGGCGGGTCAGGGACCGGCAGGTCCAGCCTCAGCACTCCTTCTCTTTCCCCTCCCTTTTAAAGGAGACGTCGACACTAGAGCTTCATGATACCAGGCAAGAGCTCTACCCCTGAGCTATAATTCCAGCTCAACAGATACTTCTTTTGGTTTTGGTTTGGTTTTATTAATAGACAAGGTCTTACTAAATAGCTCGGACTGGCCCAGAACTCACTTTCAACTCATGACAATCCTTCTGTCTTAGTCTCCCAAGTACTAGGGTTACAAGCCTGAGCCCCAGGCCCAACCAAAACTTTTCAGCATAGTACTGGAAATCCTTGCCATCACAACTACTCAGGAAAAATAAACAAAATGCATCCCAACAGGAAAGGAAGAAGTGAAATTTCTGTACGTTTATGTCATGATCTTATACTGAGAAATTCTTAAATTAAAAAAAAAATTAAAGAATTAATGAATTCAGTAAACATGCTGGATAAACAAAAACCAACATATAGAAATCAGGAGCAGTTCTTTCTCTTTACTTCCTGGCTTCCAGCCATATATTACCTCACCTAAAGCTCATAGCAACAGGGCCAAGTAAGCAAGGATGAAAGCCTCCAGAACTGTGAGTCAAAATAAACATCCTAGTAAAAGTGTTGTTTCTACAAATAAATAATGAACCACCCAGAAAGGAAATAAGGAAAACAATCTCATTCACAATGGGAACATGAAATTTTAAATACTTTGGTACTTTGGCATAAGAATGTAAATTAGTACAACTACTATGGAAAATATTATAAAGACCACTCCTGTTGGCATATAACTATTATTCCAGCAATTGGGAGACAGAAACAAGAGGACAACCCTATAATTGAGGCTAGCCTGAACTAGCCTAGGCCACTTATGTTACGTTGGAGCCAGGCTACAAAGCACAACTGTCTCTGTTAGGGCTACTATTGGTGTAATGAAAGACCATGACCAAAAGTGACTTGCTGAGGAAAGGGTTTATTTATTTGGCTTATTTATCCTTAGGCATAGTTCACTGAGGGAAGGCAATGCAAAAACTCAAGCTGGGCAGATACCTGGAGGCAGCAGCTGATGGAGAAGCCATGGAGGGGTGCTGCTTACTGGCTTGATCTCATGGCTTCCTCAGTCTGCCTTCTTATAGAACCTGGGACCATCAGCCCAGGAATGGCACCACCCACCTTGGGCTGCCCCCCCCCATCAATCACTAATTAAGAAAATGCCTTATATGCTTACCTATAGCCCAGTCTTTTAGGTTTTGTTTTTTTTTTTTTTTCCCCTCCTGAGACAGGGTTTCTCTGTGTAGCCTTGGCTGTCCTGCACTTGCTTTGTAGACCAGGCTGGCCTCAAACTCACAGAGATACACCTGCCTCTGCCTCTCTGAGTGCTGGGATCAGAGGTGTGTGCCACCACACCTGGCTACAGTCTAGTCTTATGCAGGCATTTTCCTAATTGAGGTTCCTTCCTCTCAGATGAAATTAGTTTCAGCAAAGTTTGCCATGAGCTGTACAGGATTGGCAAAAGCAAGCAGCTAAGCTTCCTGGAGACAGCCCACCGTTTTTGGCATGGTCTGCAATGGGTGTGTTCTGAGTAAACCAATGCCCTCAGAAACTTTGCCTCAGAATAGTTTCCCGCTGCTGCTATGCCCTTTTCTGTGCTGCTATTACTGTATCTCTCAAAAATCTGACACAGCGTGAGAAGGCCCTCACTGCCTGTGACATGATGTGATCACAGATACTACCTACTCTGGTTGAGCAGACCTCCTGCAGAATGAACATAAGGATACGCCTTCTTGAATAATATTGTCTAGATGAATTAATGATTCCATAATTCCTGATAATGACTTGATTGGATTTCTGATTTGAGTAATTCAAAGCCCCCACCCCACACCCCATTCTTTGCAGCACAAGGTAGCAGTAAAAGCCTATGAACCTCCAGATGTCAAGTACACAAATCCCATTAGAGAGAGGGACAGGCCTACGCCAGACTTATGGTTTAAGACAAACAATTCATCCTGGGTTAAGTCCAGAGATGGCACCAGGAGTCCTGGTTATGAACGATAGATAGATAGATAGATAGATAGATAGATAGATAGATATGTAGATACACATATATAGACATATATTTTTCTATATATAGATATATATCTATGTATATAAACATATTTGTACATATCTGTATCTGTGTGTGTGTATATATATATACATATATGTCTAATTAAACAACATACATATGTAGGCTGGAGCCCACTGAGATCCACTCCATCCAGATGTGTAAATATGTATATATCTGTATGTTTAATTATCTCTCTATATTATCTATATGTACGTATATATACTTAATCTGCATGAATGTATATGTGTGATGGGGGACCCCTTATCTGTGAGGGAATGTGTATGTGTGATGAATGAGAACTTTCTTTTTCCTTTCTCTTTCCCATTGGCTCACAGAGGATTAATAAGTTCTGAGACCAAGCCCTGAGCCAGCTGGCTGACACTTTTTTGGGATCTCTGTGAGTTTGAGGCCAACCTAGTCTACAAAGTGAGTCCAGGACAGCCAAGGTTACACAGAGGGAAACCCTGTCTCGAAAAACAAAAACAGCAACAAAAAGTCAAGAACTTTTCCATTTGCCTAAGCCCCTTTTATAGCCTGCTGTCACTCGGTGAGGTGGGGATGGGGGAAACACTAGCTAGAGAACACAGCCTTGGCTGCAGGGGAGCAGGAAAACCTAAACAGCTTAGTCCAAGGTCTAAGTCCCTGTTTCTTCTCTTTTTGATCTCCTAGTGGATCGACTAGCAGAGGCTCGAGTCGTTTCAGAGTTTCTCGCCAGTTGCAAAGTACTGGCCCCTAAAGAGTTAAACTGCCTGCTTGCTACTGTTCTCATCATACGCAAAGCCCACCTGCCTCAGTTTCTCCCCTGGACCCATAAAAGCTGGACTTTGACCCAAGTTGACATAAAACTAGCTAGCACAAAGACAAAGTCTCACACAACAACAAAATCACAATAAAATGGTATGAAGGTTCTTAAAAAAAAACAAAACAAAACTAGGAGCATGTGACCTAGTAACCCTACTCCCAGGTATATATTAAAAAAAAAAATGAAATGAGAATGTCAAAGGGATACCTGAATTCCCAAGTTCACTGCTGCCTTACAATAATCAAGACATGGACACAAATTTACATGCTCATCAACAAATGAATAAAGGCTCATGTATTGTAACCTATGTCAGAGTTTTTTCCATTTTTAAGGATGAGCATTATTTTGTATGCCCAAGTATGTCTACAAGTATGTGCATTGTGCATGCCCTGAATACATGAAGAAGTCATGGGTTTGTCACAATTGCTATTCACTTTATTTATTTATTTATTTATTTATTTATTTATTTATTTATTTTGAGACAGCGTCTCTCAGTGAACATGAAGCTTGCTGTTTGGGCTAGGCTGGCTGGCCAGGGAGCTCCTGGGATCTGTCTCTTAACAGCCTCCACACTGTGCTAGAGTTACAGGCAGGAGTGCTCATGCTCAGCTATTTAGTGGGTGCTGGGAATTTAAACTCATATCCTCTTGTTTGTACAGCAAGCACTTTTACCCAGTGAGCCATCTCCCTCGCCCCAAGGCTGAAAAATATTTTAACATGTGTATGCAACATCTTATTTATCTCTCTATCCACCAATGGGTACTTACATTGTTTCCACCTTTTGGCTATTACGAATCACTAGAAACATGATGGTAGACATATCTGTCATGCTTCTGCTTCCAATTCTCTGGTACACACCCAGAAGTAGAACTGCCAGATCATATGGTAATTCTATTCCTACCCCATCTTTGAACCTCTTCCTTAACTCTTGCCCCCAATCAAAACATGCTCATCATCTGTCTTTTTCTGCACGCAGCTGCTGTCAGAAAGCAGTTGCTTGCTGAGTATCTAATCATGACAATACATTAATAGCTGACAAGGTTTAGCATCACCCACCTGGGGACAGCTACATTTTAACAGGAGAACATCTTAAAGTTAAAAAAATAAAATAAATTACTTCAGAGCAGTCACAGGCTAGGGCTGGATGAAGGGCACTGGGGCCCCAACTGACAAGCAATGCTTGGGAACTCTGGTTATACTCCTTCCTAGTTTCCATTCCTAGAATGGAGACTTCTCTTTGCTTCCTCCTTGGGTTCTATACTGTTATCCCTCAGCTGTATCAAATTTTTCAACATACAACACTCCACCATAGTCACTGATCTCAAGGAGCTTGCCTGGGAGCTTGTCAGTCCCAACTGGAGCCTTTCTGTCGTAGAGGTATGTTTTTCTCCTGAGTTATCAGAGTCCTTCACTAATAGCTCTGCAATCTTGCCAGGTTCCAAAGCTCACCTCCCTCAAGCTTGTTTAACCTTCACTAAGGCCTTTCCACTCTGCATCCGGATTCACTTTTGTATTCTATACATTGATTCAGATTCTCCTTACATTTCATTTCCTCTCAGGCCCTAAGGCCTCCATCTTTGCTATTACCCTGCACCTGCAGTCTGTGCTCACAATGGCCCAGCATTCCCCATACCTGCAAAATGAAGATAGAATCCCTCAACCTAACTCTGAGAACTGACTTCAATCCTCCTTTCCAGCCCCACTTTCCAACTTTTTCCTTAGTGCACTCCTGTCAAACTGTCTCCTGAACACAGCCTGAAATATTTCAGCTGTCTTTGTGCAGTTACTCCTTCCACTCAGATACCTCCCTCATTCTCCCCAAAATATCTCACCTCTCAACTCCCACTACCCTTTATCTGCACTGTCACTACAACACTTCAAGCTTGTCTTTAAAAACCAGTCTCCTAATAGCTGCAAAAACAATATTCGGCACCTCACTGCCCATCCTTTCCAGACACCTCTGCACCCTCTGCTTAGTATCACAAACTCCCCAGTCCTCCTTTCGTGTTGCAAACATCCTGTTCTCCTGACCCCAGGGCCTTTATACATACAGTCCTCTCAGTTAGGAGTAAGTACCCCACACACTTACGCACTCAGCCTCATATCCTGCTTCAGAACTCATCAGGGCCTGAAAGACATCTCCTTGATTTTTACTTCTCCTTTACAGCCTTATGGTATCTATCAGTTTGCAATTATAAACATATATTGATTTAATCAAGCTTATTGGTTTCTTACTAAATTTATTCAAATTAGTAACTTTCTATTTGATTCCTAAAATAATTGTGCTTGTACCTTTCAAAATTTTAAGCCCAATAGCAACAACAACAACAACAAAAAAAAAAAAAAAAAAAAGGAGAGGGGACAACAAGATGGTTCCATGTGTATGTGCAAAGGCGCCTGCCAACAAACTGATGACCTGATTCCATCCCTGGGATCCATATGCGAGAGGACTGACTCCCAAAAGAACAGCTCTCTGACGTTCACATGTGTGTTATAGCATGTATGTTTCCCAACACATGCACAGTAAGTAAATATATAAGAAAGTAAATGTAATACTTCTTGATGTTGCTTAAGGAAAGAGGGCTGAACAGATGGCTCAGCAGGTAAGAGCACTTTGCTGCTTTTGCAGATAACCTGGATTTGGTCCCTAACACCTACATGGCAGCTCACAATTGTCTTAACTCTAGTTCCAGGGGATCAGACATGCCATGGTGTACACACATACATACAGGCAAGAAAAACATTCATGCTCATAATAAATAAATAAATAAATAAATAAATAAAATCTTGAAAAAAAAAAACAAAAGGAAAGACTGTAGGAGAAATAACGAAAGAAAGAATTTGTATGAAAAGATCAAGTAGGGGACTCATGGAGCCTACACTAAACCAGCCTGAGCCACTTCTCCCCTCCTGCCTCCCACTCCTCACCTATTTCTTTTCTGTTTGTTTGAGACAAGATTTCTCTATGCGGTCCTGGCTGTCCTGGGACTCTGTGGGACCAGGCCGGCCTCAAACTCACAAACATCTTCCTGTTTCTGCCTCTTGAGTGTTGGGATTAAAGGAGTGCACCACCATAGATCTGAAAATAATTATCTTCAAAATAAAATATGAATAGAAAATTAAAAAATCAGTCTGAAAAATCCAACAAATGACTAAAATCACTTGCTTTCAGAAGCAAAGACAGTAAAAAGGAAGCATACACAGAAGAACGAAAAGGTTCAAGTTCCCAAGCGGAAATGGCCACCATCGAACAGCTACAGAACTCTTCCTCCTAGAAGCCCACAGGAGGACAGATGCAATGGTGTCCTAGATTGCCAAAGGGAATACAGGCACTAGGTGAGGGTAAGAATGCACTTTTAAGCTAACAACTCACACCTACAATCGACCAGGCTATTTACACTAGTTTTGAAGAGACTTAGATTTTACCATAATAAGGAACGGAAAAGAAAACAATTCAGAAGACTCAACTCAGAAATACTTATTACAGCAAGTGAAATTCTTCCCTTAATCCAACCCTTCAGCTGGAACATCTTTTCTGTTATGTGTTGACCCACCTATACTTACTTACACATTTGCACAAGCATATACTCAATTTACCCTCAGGGTACAAGCTTACATACTGCCTACAGCCTTACTTTCTTATGAAAGCGGCATCCCTAGCATCTTTCTGTTGGCTGAGTACCACATCAAGCTTGAATATGCCATAATTTATCATTCAATCCCCCACTGAAGAAAAACAAAATGCTATCTGCTCCCCTTCTGGCAATGTCTTTCCAGTGTTGGCTTTAATAGATGCATTTTACTAACTAGGTAAATTTTTCTGATGTTTACAAATATGAACAATTACAAAATTAATGCAAGCTGGCCATATATCTGTAATCCGAGCATTGGAAGGCAGATGCAGGCAGATTTCTGTGAGTTCGAGGTCAGCCTGGTCTACAAAATGAGTTCAGGACAGAGAAACCTTGTCTCAAAAAAACAAAAACAAACAAAAAAATTAATGCAAAACAAATGAATCAAAAAAAGCTCAAAACCAAACAAATTCACATTAATGACAAAAATGTATGTGATGCTTCATTGAAACTATTATTTTTAATGTGGGTGATATTTTAGGTAAACACTGAAGAGCCATGTGTCTACACAAGGTCTTGTATGTTTGCAACACTTTTTCCCTCTATTAAGACTAACGCTATCTCAATTTCGATCCCTTATCTAACAGGTATCTGGGAAATTTTATTCTTCATTTGAATGTCCTTTAGGAATCTATACTTTATGTATAAATTCTTGCATTCAATGGGACTTACTTAGTAAGGCCATTTACACAAGAGGTTCCACTCTTTTTTTTTTTTTTTTCCCCCTTGAATTGTTGTTCTTTTGAAACAGGGTCTTACTATGTAGCCCAGGCTGTCCTGGAACTGGCTATGTAGACCGGGTGGCCTCCAACTCCCGGACATCCACCTGCTTCTGCCTCTCAGATGCAGAGATTTAAAGGTGTGCATCTTCTTGCCTGACCTGGACTTTATTCTTTCTACATTATACTGCTATGATTAAATTTGGTACCAAGTCAGAAATGCTAATAAGGAAGTTAAAATCTCATGAAAGTAAATGATTATAGCATGACCCACAGACATATATGTCAAGTTTATAAACAATAATGAAAGATATTATGATAATGAAAACAAGGACTGGGGATATAGCTCAGTGGTATGTAACTTGCCTAACCAAAACAAGGTTCTATGTTTAATTCCTAACACCATTTAAAAAAATTAAAAATAACCAAATAAGTTAATTTCATTAGAAATTAATTACTTAAAAGAGTTATAAGGAAACTGGGTTTGACAGAACAAGCCTTTAATCCCAGCACTTGGGAGGCAGAGGCAGGCAGTTCTCTGTGAGTTTGAGGCCACCCTGGTTCCAGGATAACCAAGGCTATACAAAGAAGCCCTGTCTTGTAAAAAGAGAAGAGTTATAAGGAAATTTAAGGCACTATAATGATGTGTTGTTGAGAGAAGCTTTAGAAAAGGCTTTATAAAGCCAGGCATGGTGGTGCACGCCTGTAATCCCAGTACTCAGGGAGGCAGAGACAGGCAGATCTCTGTGAGTCTGAGGCCAGTCTAGTCTACAAAGCAAGTCCAGGACAGCCACAGAGAAACCCTCTCTTGAAAAACCAAAGAAGAGGAAAAAGAGGAGGAGGAAGGGGAAGAGGAAAAGTTTTACTATGTGCCTAACATCTTGACTGAGATCTGTAGGACAAGGACCAATCATTTTAAGTGATGGGGGCACTGTGTACTTGCAGAGAGATCACCAAATATAAAAGTTCTAAGATAAGAATAAGCTGATAAAAGTTCCAGGGACAGGAAGAGCTGATACAGATGGATGTAGGGAAGAAAGGAAACAAGGAAGAGATGAGGCTAGAGTACAAAGGACTTTCAAGATCAAACAGAATCTAAATTTTAATCAAATGCAAAGAGAAGCCATATTTTAAACAGGACACTCAAAAGCACACTTTCATGTTATGAAGAACATTCACGTGTTGGTTAGAGTATGGACTATAGCTGAATGTACACATCAATATGTTCTAACTTCTAAATAAAGACTTTATGTAGATTATTTCAAAACCACTGGCAAAAAAGTTAACAAAATAATAGTAACAACTATATTTTACATTTGTTGAGTACCCTATTTAGGACAATGTAAGGAAACCAGTGTTGACAGTGACAATGACAACAGCATTATCGGGGGTGTAAGGTACCTGGGCCTTACCCAGCTGGTTCTTCATGCCCATGAGCACAGAGTTCATGTGTGCTTTGGATGCATAGAGCTTGCTCACAGCCTTCCTTGACCTGATCATCTCCTTGGCCAGGACCACACAGACTTCCTTTTGGCCCTTTTTGGCTGCATCTTTCACAGACCGTTTTACTTTCTCCTCTTCTCTTTGGATATCTAAATTTAGAACAGAATATCAAAAACCATAGGTAAGGGCTGGAGAGATATTTCTGCGGTTACATACTTGCTGCTCAATCTTGAGACCAGAGTTCGGACCCCAGGATCCACAGCAGGGGGTCTCACAATGCCTCTCACTCCAGCTGCAAGGAATCTGATACCCTCTTTTGGCCTCTTTGGCCACCCACATACACGTATGCAAACACACATACACAAGGGGAAGAGCAAATTAGGCTTCGAAGCACTCAAACTGTTTTTTATTATAATCTAAATGTATGTGTAAGTAGGAAAATATCAGAGGATATAAACAAAGTAAAAATAATATATGAGTATTTATTATTTCCTGAAACAAGACTAACATAGGTTGACAATAAACAGAAATATAATCCTATTGTACCTAAAAACTTTAAATACCTTTGACAGAAATATAATCCTATTGTACCTAAAAACTTTAAATACCTTTTGTGAGCCTGCTCTAACACTGCTTTAGCACGCACTGTATATGCATCCCAGAGCTTATTCTGACAATCAGTATGTAGCTTTCTTCCAAGTATGAGAATACAATCTCTGAACAGTAATTGCTGAAAACCTACAACTTAAGGAGAACCTGAACACATTAAAGCACTGTATCAGCATCAACTAGAGTTTAGACATGTCTGTGTTATTATATGCTTAATAACCATTAAAAACTTTTGCATTTTAAAAACTGTGGCAAAATGTGCAAATACAATTTACCATCTTAACCAGTCTACAATTTTCCATGACAGAGTTCTGAGAGGAAGGATCGGGAGATGAAAATAGAAAGATAGAAGACAGAGAAGATAATGAAGCTTGTGATCAGGAGATCTTTCACAAGCTACGTCTTATGCCAAGCAAGCTTATTAGGAATTGCAGTGTCTTATATACTATTTTTAGGGGAGAAGCAAAATAGCAGAAACCATTATACAGTGGGAATAAGTCAGCAAGAAGCTAATCAAACAGTGTTGCACATACAGAACATAGGTATCTCAAGACCATTGCAGATGAAGCACACAATGGCCTTGGGAAAGATAACCACAGCCCCTTGTGGGGGAAGAGTTGGTTTCCCGGCCTTGAGGTTTTCTCCCTCCAGAAGGACGCCTGCTGATAGACTAGCTCAACAAATTCAAGGCTGAATCAGGACATGCCATACAGGTGTGGGCTAATCGACCACCCTGTTTCTTCAAACTGACCAACTCTAAACTAGGGGAGGAAATCTCAAGAAACTTCAAAAACTCCAACCCTTAAGAAGAGACTAAATTTTTTAGCTTCCCAAATCCCACCTCAGCTTTGCAGAAGGTCTTTTTCTCTGTGTGTCTGCTTCTGTCTGTAGTGTTTGTAATTTCTCCATTGCTACCTGTCACACTCCAGATTTTTTTCTGCATTTTAATTCTTTAACTGGCAGAGAAAATGAACTTGATCAAGACTAGACTGTAAGATTGTATCAGTGTTAGCTAAAAAAATCCAACTTCATTTTGGAGGAGGAAGTACCATAAAAACAAATATTTTTGTTTTGGAAAAAGGTTGGAAAAAGAAAGCAGCTTCCACACTGGGCACCACTCAGTGGCAACATCCTATTCTACAGCACTTGGAAAAGACTTGGAGGACATTCAAGTCATTTTCAGGGTTTAAGTATGGTGATACACATCTGTAATCCCAACATTCAAGAGGCAGAGATAGAAGGATCATGATTCTAAATCAGCTTGGGCTAACTTACCCTCAAAAGAAAGTTGTTGTAAAAATCCAGGTGTAGTTGTTTTGTATGTTGTGAAAATTAGAAAGAAAGGGTGTATCAAAGACCCCTACATTCTCCATCTTCAGACTGCCCTGAAACCCTGTGGTCAAGAAGCACCATTTTCATTTCTGTTTCTTAAGATTATTAACAAAGAAAGAAACAGGAAATCTTACATTCTAAAATAAGTCTCATACGGCCAGGAGGTAGAGTCATTCAAAATGGTGTTGAACTTGACTTCTTAGTATTGTATTAAGTATTATTACATATTGTTTACAAGGTTTATTAGATGGCAGGTTTCTTGTAACTATCTTTTGTTGAGAGAATATCTTGTCCATTATATAGATTCATTACCTGTCAATTAAAAAAAAAAAACTATGGCTAATAGTACAGATAGAATAGAAGGTGGGACATCTGGCAGACAGAAAGGATGCTGGGATACAGCTAGGCACAGGAGTTTAGTTTGACAAGATGTGAAAAGGACAGGTACATGGTTCCTGAGCACAGATAACCAGCCACGTGGCAGAATGTAAATTACAATAAATGGGTTGTTTTAAGTTATGAGCTTGTTAGAGAAGGACCTAGCTATATGGCCTAGGTATTTGTACATAATATTTTGAGTCTCATGAGTTTTTGTTCTGGGAGTTTGGGGCTGGGAAGAAAAACCACTACAACAATCTTTGGCTTTGATTTAAAGATATGCTAGCTTACTGAATGAGTCAGAAAGTATAAGGTTACTGTGTAATTCATATGCTGATTTCTGTAACTCCCTATTCCATATCTGGTTGCAATCTCTAGTCTGAGAATCTCCTGTCTTAATGTTGTGTAAACAATGCTCCTCAACTGTCCCCTGATATGTCAATAAAACAGCTTACAGCCAATCACTGAACAGGGGAGAGAATACGGCTAGACTTCCTGCCAGCCAGGGGAGGAGAAGTTAGAAAAGGAAGTAGGGGATTCAGCCAAGGGAGAGGTCCAGGTGAAATCAGGAGAGGGGCTTCAGCAGGCAGGGAAAGCTTCAAAGTGCAAGTATCTCTGGGATGCATGCTTAGAGGAAACCAGATTATCTTAGAGGTTTAAGAACAAATAACTGCTCAGTTTTTGTGCTGTGAAGCTTGTTAAAATAACAGAGTCTCAATTATTTGTGTGACAGGCAAGTTAAGAGAGAAATCAAGAAACACAGTTTTATAAAAATAATTTTAACAAGAAAGTCCTGTGCACATTTTTGTAAGTTCAAGAACTGGTAGAACTGGTATTAGCTCTTCCTTGAATGTTCAGTAGAATTCATCAGTGAAGCCATCAGGTCCAAAGATTATTTTCTGGTTGAAATATTCTTTGATCATTGACTTAAAGATCAAGGCTGATTGAGACTTGATTTAGGGGCAAACACTGAGTCTATCAGGAAAACGTTCCATGCATACCTGAGGAAAATGCACATTCTGCTGTTGTTGGCAATTTTGTATATGTATAAATAAATATAGCTAGTTTCCTCCATTGTTCTAATACATTTCTTTACTTAAATGTTTGGAATAATGAAGTCTCCAATTATTATTAACATCCTACTAATTCCTTCAACTCTTTTTCCATTTTATACTTTAAGGGTACATAGATGGGAAATGTATATGATCAGGTAGATACTATATTAGAATTTTAATTAATATAATATGCTCTTTGTCTCAGGAAGTTTTTAATGTTTTAAAGTTTGATTTACCTGACATAGATGTACAGTTACATCTATTCTCTTGGTTAATAATACTGTAGCATACTATTTTTTTTTCTATCCTTTTATTCTCAATCTATTTGTGTCTTTGGATTTAAAGTGAGTTTCCTGTAGACAACATAAAGGGTTGTGTTGGTTTTTTTTTTTTTCTGTTTTTGTTTTTGTTTGTTTCTTGAGACAGGGTTTCTCTGTGTAGCCTTCGCTGTCTTGGACTTGCTTTGTAGACCACCTGCCTCTACCTCCCTAAGTACTGGGATTACAGGCGTGCGCCACTGCACTCGGCTGATAACATACAGTTAAATCATGATCTCTAATGCATTCTGACAATCTCTTTTGATTAAAGAGTTTAGTCCACTTATATTATAAAAAAATTAAATCCAGGCATTGTGATTCATGCCTTTAATACAACCCTCTAGAGGTGAAGCACAAGTCAGATGAGCAAACATATGGAAAGCTGGGCCTCTACTCTGCCTGGGCTATGCATACACACATCCCTCTCCTAACAAAGTACCTAGCAACCCAGGACCCTCATCTGCATCAGGCTGCATAAACACCTGGCTCCAAACAAAGAAATAAGTCTCACCTCCTTAGCAACCTTTAATAACTCCCCTTCTGTGAACAGCTTCCTTTCAAATATGTTCCAGGACATAGCTGGCAAAAAGGCAGGACCCTGAACTAGTTTTGGGTGCAAGGATAATAAGACAAACTGTCTTCTGAGTGAACTTTTAGGGAAAAAAAAATCTCATGCCTGTGTATGTTGGGCATATAATTAAGATTGGGCATATAATTAAGATCAGCTGCATCATCACAATGAACTACCTGTGCTAATAGCATACATTTTATTTCTGCATCTAATATGTCATAATGCATTATTATAAACAATTTTTAAAGAAATAATGAAAGGAAGAAAATATTGTTTACTTGCATATCTAAAGTGCTTCATTCTTTGTGTGTATCTAGGTTTGTATTTGGCATGATTTACCTTTGGCCCATAATTTCTGAATTTACTTATATTTACATATATGTGTATTTACCAACAGAGTTCATGTGCACAACGTGTGTGCAGGTACCTTTGGAGGAGAGAACAGGCCATCGGATCCCTGGAGTTAGAGAACCAACCCCAGGTGCTCTGCAAGAGCAGTAAGTGCTTTTAGTCTCTAAGCCATTTCTCCAGCCCCAACCTAGTTTCTTTAATATTTTGTATTCTGGCAAGAGGCTCACCTTTTGCTTAAAAAAATATTTAACTTCACTTTTACCTGTGAATGCTATTTTTATTTTTTAGATTTTTCTTTCTTTCTATTTTTTATTCTTATTTATTTATTTATTTATTTATTTATTTATTTATTTATTTATGGTTTTTCAGGGCAGGGGTTTCTTTGTGCAACCCTGGGTCCTGTAACTTGCTCTGTAGACCAGGCTGGCCTTAAACTCAGAGATCCACTTGCCTCTGCCTCCCAAGTTCTGGGATTAAAGGCATGCATAACCACCACCTGACTCAGATAAAGAAATTTAGGATAAAACTTTTTCTTCTACCATATTAAATATGTTCTTTCTGGTTTATGACATTTCTGATAATAAGTTTTTGCCATTCTTATTCTTTTCTGTATTTCCTTACTTAGAGGAGTTGCAGTCTGAACTCAGGGCCTCACACACTTCAGGCAGATGCTCTACTACTGTTTCCTATATTTTAATGTGTCTCTTTTTAGGCTGTCTGTCCATGCTTCAGTAAACTAAACATGCTTTGGTCATGTTTTTCTCTAATTGATTCAGCTTTGGGTTTTTTTGTTTTGTTTTGTTTTGGCTATACAGGTTTACTGAATAGTGAGCTACAATTTCATCTGATCTCTTGACCTTTCTTTTTTTCTCTTGACTCTTCTGATGCTCAAAGTATACATATCAGACAACTTACCATAACTCCACCAATCACAGTGGCTCTGTTGGCTTGGTTTGTTGTCTTCTCTCTCTCTCTCTCTCTCTTTCCCTCCCCCCTCTCTCTCTCATTGCTTTGTAAGCTAGTTAAAAATTAATTTTTACAGAGTTTAAATTCAGATAGCCTGCATGGATGGGCAATACTTCCCCCAGAAGATATGGGATTATTAAGTAAAAGTCTCAGTGCCAGATTTGCTTGTGGTATCAGGGAGAGCCCAGAAGTATTAGAAATAACACAGGCTATTGCCATTACTTTTTGGCTGTCCACCAGAACTAGATGGTAAGACCTTACTGCTGAAGCAGGACATATTTTGGCCAAAAGACATAGAGGAATCAAGCTAGAACTGACCTGGTAACTTCCTCCCTACTGGCCAGCTTCACAGTGCTGGAAAGTACTATGCAGGCCCCTGTGGGTTGGGAAGGAAGCCATCACTATTATTATTCAGCAGCAAAACCTGCATACTACAATACTGACCTGCCAAGCAAGATAAAATTCACTAGTTTAACAATGGCACAAAGGATACTGGGGTAACTAATAGCTTTGGGGTTGGATCTGACATCTCATCCATAGGAAGAAATTAATATTTGGTACTTTAAACCTGGGCAAAAGACTATGGCTTAGGATGTCTAGGCCCTATAGAATAGCTACTTCTGATGGCTTGCTAAATAATCATGTTGACAGATTTGTGCTGCCCTCTACCTTGGCCTCATAACTTGGGACTCAAAACTGGTCAAAATGCTGAGAATAAATGACTATTAAGGGCTGGAGAGATGATTCAGTGGTTAAGAGCACTGACTGCTCCTCCAGAGGTCCTGAGTTCAATTCCCAGCAACTACATGGTGGCTCACAACCATCTGTAATGGAACCTGATTCCCTCTTCTGGTGTGCGTGAAAACAGAGCATTCATATACATAAAATAAATAAATCTTAAAAAAAAATGACTATTAAGTGTTCGGCCCTAAACGGGACAGCGATATTAACATGTCATCCAAAGCTCAGGGAACACAGCAGAAGAACGGGTGAAAAGAACATAAGCATGTAGAGGAGTACCATGAAATAATACTCTTCTGGACATGACAAAGACACTGCACACATGAACTCACTACAGCTATGGATGCCTACACAGACTTGCACAAGATCAGGCCAATAAAGCCAGTCAACATTCCAAAAAACAGTACTAATTAGACTACATGAATTACAGGAGGAGGGGGTTGTGGATGCACATATGAAGTGGGGGATTGCCTGAGGGCAATGAGGGGAACCTGAGGTTGGGTATAATCAAGACACACTGCTTATACGTATAAAACTGTTAAAAATAAAATAAAATAAATCTTAGTTTCAGCATTACCATTTTTGGTCATTCACCTTATTTTCAAATAGAACTAAAAAAAATAATAACTTTTATTTAGAAATATATTGTTCCCAATTTAAAGTTATGCTAAAATATACAGAGGGTAGAGATAATGGGATTGCATTGTTTTCTTATGCATAACTTATTTAAATGCCATAAAGACTTTTGTTTGCAGGACTATATTGCTCTTACAATATAGTCTGTTTTGATCATTATCCTTTTTATTCTGAGTATAGAATTAGGAAACAAAGTAATAAGAACATCTACATAGAATTAGAATTAACTCTTATAACGTATAGTTAAGTTTGCTTTTGTGCACTGAATTGCAATATAGAATTAGAGTATAGAATAGAAAACATAAAATAGCAATTTACCTCGTATTTGCCTGTCAACAACTCTCATTTCCTTTCTGATCTTCAATGACCATTCATTGACCTAGGAAAAATTTTAAATAGGGAATTATCAGAAAAGCAAACACTCCTAGTCAATTTTGCACATTCTTAAGAATTCTATATTAATACACATTGAGTTTAGACACAATTCTTTGTTTTGTTTTGTTTTTTAATTTTGAAGAAAGACCTTTATGGTTTTTGTTGTTGGGTTTTGTTTTTTGGTTTTGGGGTTTTTTTTGTTTTGTTTTGTTTTTTTGGCTTTTGAAAATAGGGTTTCTCTGTGTAGCCCTGGCTGTCCTAGAACTTACTCTGTAGACCAGGCTGGCCTCAAACTCATAGAGATTCACCTGCCTCTGCCTCCCAAGCGCTGGAATCAAAGGTGTGTGTGGCACCACTGCCAGGCCTAGGGCCATGGATTTATTTTTGTATCTTTGGGCACACTACATGGGCAAGGACAGTCTTGGAGCATCAGAAGATTTGCATCTTTTACACAGAATTACTTTTAAAACTACTCCGCACGTGTCCTGAGAACTCATCTTTTATATAGTATTTTTCTTCTGTCAGGTTAAAGACTGAGGCACTGAATGTGGCCAACTGGAGATACTGGTGTAGCTAACTCGAGCACATTCTCATGCCAGTGAACTGTTTCTCCGCCCCTCCCCTTTTCTTCCCCAAAAACATTGAAGACAAATTTGAGGTGACAGCTGATGGGTCATTAAAAGCAAATTTTAGATTAAATTACTGTGTGCTTTTTGGCACATGACTCAGAAGAACTTAGTGACATCGCTACTTCAATGCCCTTCCATTTACCAACTGCTTCCTGGTAGGTTTTTCAGTACTTACATCTAATCAAAAAAACCTACATTAATTCTACAGGAATTCTTCATCCACAGGTACATAAATCTGCGTTTTGAAATTCCTTTCATAGCCAGTTGTAGTGGTGCACATCAGTAATCCCAGCACTCAGGGAGGCAGAGGCAGGTGGATCTCTGTGAGTTCAAACCAGCCTGGTCCACAAATAGAGTCCAGGACAGTCCAAACTACACAGAGAAACTCTGTCTTGAAAAACAACAAAAGTCCTATTCTTAGAATATGTATTTCCATAACACTTGAAGTTAAATATCTAATAACATGACATCTATTTACACACACATACAAATAAAAAGCGTAAATAAAACTATAAGGGAATACAATTTTTAAATTAATAATCAGGTTAGATTTACGTACATTTTAAGTGAAATTCATATAATATGCAACTAATCATGTTAAAATATATAATTGATGGTGAAATTTAGTGCGATTTGCTGTCAATCCTTAAAACCTTTTCATCACCTCAGAACACAGTACACACCTTAAATAATCCCTTATCTCTCCATCTAGCAACTACTTGGCAACCAATAATTTGCTTTCTGTCTTTACAGAACTGGTTATTCTGAATATTTCACATGAAAGTATTCATACAACATGTCTCACTTTCATTCCATTATATGTATATACCACAAACTTGTTTCTCTATCTGTTGATGGCCATCTGAGTTAGCTGCTACCTCTTGGCTACTGCTAATATTTATGTATAAATAAAAAAATACCAATTAAAGCCACATGACTTTAATCTCAGCATTTGGGAGGCAGAAATGGGCACGTCTCTATGCGTTCAAGGCCAGCCTGGTCTACAAAGGGAGTTCCAGGACAGTCAGGGATACACAGATCAACCCTGTCTTAAAAACGAAAACAATTTAACTGTACTAAGGCAGCTCAAATGACACTTAGCACTTTACATGTTTCCAGATGATTTTAAAATTCTTTCAGAAACACAGTCTGAGTCCAGGAGCCCAGTAAATGTATCAAATAAGTTTCATAACTGTAGGGATACAGAAAATTCAAAACAGATAAAAAGGAATTTCAAAAAATATTTACTTAGTTGCAACAGTATTTTATATACAAATCAGAGGTAGTTAAATAAGTGAGAGTTTAAGAAATGCAGTAATAAATTCTTTTTTTAATTCTTTATTAATTATACTTTATTCACTTTGTATCCCCAGTAATAAATTCTTAAAATCAATAGTAAGTTAGACTATGCTGTGAAAATGATAATGGACCTACAGAAAGTTTCAGACCATCAAGATAAGTGCTTTATTCAAATTCACTCATTGAGTCTATTATATGTCAGACCAAACTAGGTGAAGGAACTGCAACCAGCAAGAAGGCATCACCTACAGCCAGTGCTGAGACAAATGATACACAGAAACCAATTATCCAAATTCCGGTTCCACCAATCCCTGAAGCTAATTCCTGGTAGATCAAAAACACAAATATGAAATGAAAACCTGTTACACCAGTGATAAATGGAAGGCTAGTGATGCAGCTCAATGGTAGAAGGCTTGCCCACCCACCATGAAGCCCTCTCTTCAAGCTCCAGATCTAAAGGAGGAGAATATATTCATGATGTCAAGTTCGAGAAGGGTGCCTTAAGACACAAGAAATGTGAAACACAGAAAGAAAGAAAAGAAAGAAAGAGAGAGGGAGGGAGGGAGAGGGAGAGAGGAAAGAAGGAAGGAAGGAAGGAAGGAAGGAAGGAAGGAAGGAAGGAAGGAAGGAAGGAAAACAAAGAAACAAAGGAAAAGAAAAGGAAAGAAAAGAAGATAGCAATGGCCCAGTAGTTAGGATGCACACTGGTCTTGCTGGGATGGCCCAGTAGTTAGGATGCACACTGGTCTTGTTGAGGCCCTGGATTCCCAGGACCCATGTAACTCCAGCTCTAAGAGACCCAGTGAGTTGGCAGCTCACTCACTTGTATACACCCACACCCAGACACACACATTTAACTTAAAAATAAAATAAATAAAAAAAATCTTTAAATTAAGTTTTAAAAGACACAAGCAATAATCAGAAAGGAAAAGGGCTGACATTTTTATTTAACTGAAACTAGAAATTTTTATTTTGCCTAAGACTATAATTAAATAAAAACACCACAAATGGGAAGAAGATATTAGCAACCATACCAATAATAAATTAATATGTATATAACTTTATATCTATATAGTACTTTATATAGTTTCAATATAACTTTATTTTTCTCCTATATTAAAAATGAGATTTCTTCTCATACATTATATCCTAGTTAGTTTCTCCTCCCTCTACTTCTCCGAGTTCCTCCCTACCTCTTCTCCCATTGAGATCCACTCCCTTTATGTCTCTCATTAGAAAAGAATACACTTCTATGAGATAACAAAATAAAATATAGTAAGACAAAACAAAAACCATTATATTGAAGTTGGACAAGTCAAACCAACATAAGAAAAAGAGCTCAAGAGAAGGCACAAAAATCAGAAATCCACTTGTTCACACACCCTGGAGTCCCATAAAAGTACTAAATTGAAAGCTGTAATATATACGCAGAGGACCTGGTGCAGGCACATTTAAGCCCTGTGGTTGCTGCTTCAGTCTCTGAGTTCACAGGAGCTTTGCAAGTGGGCCTTGTTCTGGTATCCTCTATCCTTTCTATTTCCTGTTACAATGTTCCCTGAGCTTTGAGGAGAGAGATATGAGGATATATACCACTTAGAGCCGTGTGCTGAACAAGCCCCCAATCAAATTTATAAAGAATTTGCATCCAGGATATATGAAGGTCTCCTACACATAAATGTCTTCTAAAAAAATCAACTCTGAACTTTATATGTAAGAATTTGCAGCATAATTTAAGTCTCTGATGGTTACCTTATCTTCTTCCAGAGAAAACTTACTTTTTCTGCTAAATATCTAACTTGAGTGGGCTAGCAATTGGTTCTCAGTTAATCTGCTGAGGACAGTGACTGTTCAGTATTTGTGAATGCTAGTCTATCTCCTGTTACTGCTACTCCTGAGATCTACTTTTCAGAGTTATGTGCCAGAATCCTTTGCCTGGGTTCATCACAAAATCCACTTACGGTGACTTTTTAGGCACTGGGTCTGTCAACAGGCCTGCTCAGATTCTCAGTTTCCTGGCCAGTGCACTCAGCACTAGAGAACTCCTGCAACTGAGCATCTCAGTTTGCTGGGATCCTGACTATGATACCCCACAGCTTTGGTAGGTTTCAGTGGATTCAAATAGTTGTACTTTTTGTTTGCCCCTGCTATTTTTGGCAAAGGGTTGGTTTGATACAATTTATAATCACCATTACAATTTTTTTAAATTTAATATACACCCTATTCATGTTTTATAAAAATATCTAGAACTGAAAACATCCCAGTAGCAAGAAACATCACGTGCACCCAAACTTTGAGTTCTAAACAGCACTGCCATTCTAAGAAAAATAGCAGATTTAGGGTTCTAAAATGGGAATATACGAATTACACCAACATAAATACTGAGCTAGAAAACAAGGAAGCACTCAATGACCATTAAGATTATATTAAAAGGAGACAGAAACTGTTTAGCAGCACTGACCAAACTTGTATTTCAGCATCACACAAAATAATGGTGAAAAGTGACTGTGGACATACAAAACATACTAAAATCTACTAGACTAAAATGGCACTGGAGAGAAAAGCATTTCTCATTTCTGGAAACCATTATGCCAATTTCTTATTCTAAATATTATTGATTAAAGCAGCAGCACTTGGGCACTTTTCTCGCCTTGTTAACAGAAAGTGTATGTCCAAGTAGCCAAGCATGCCTAACTGACAACAGGAAGATCTTTTTTGGAGACTGTCAGCTAAAAACTAAGAAAGGAATGATAAAATCAGAAACGAAATCACCAATCAGAAAACCATCACCCGGGGACTGCAGATGACCTAGACCCCCGCTCAGATATAGCCCAGGGACTGCTCAGTCTCCATGGGGGTTCCCTAGTTAGGAGAGAGGAGACAGTCTCTGACATCAACTCGGTTGCCTACTCCTTGATCACTTCTCCCTGGTGGGGTAACCTAGCCAGCCCACAGAGGAACAGCAACCAGGTAGTCCTGATGGGACCTGATAGACTAGGATCAGAGAGTGGGGAGGAGGACCTCCCCTATCAGTGGATTAGGGAAGGATAGAGGAGGAAGTGGGAGGGATGGGGGACTGGAGATGGGATACAAAGCAAATAAACTGTAAAAAATAATAATGAAAAAAGCCAGTTGATTCAGAAAAGAGGTACAAATAGATGCTACAGCATTTAAGAAAAAGGGTTAATGAGAACCTGCACAGCCAATTCATATAGCTCCAAGGTAGCACCCCTCATGTTACTTTCTATTACTTAGAAAAATATTCCTTAGACCATTCAAATTGAATATTAGAGCAAAGCAAAACAAAACAAAACAATAGTCACAAATCAGGCAACTCTCAGAACCAGACAAAGTTCTGAGAAATCCAACCAATATAATCTGATAGCATTTAGAGAAAAATGGAGGAGACAGACACTACAGCTTCATTAGCTACTCAACTGGTTACCACTTCACTAATTGACTGCAGCACCCTTTACAATTAATCAAACTGTGGTTAAATTATTGGCTTGGTAGACTATAATTAAAAAAAAAAAAGAGTCCAATTCAGATGCTCAATCCAACTTCATGGCCTCCCACAAAATTGATTGAATAGCAAAAGAAGGAAAACTACAGCATGGCTATCTGGCTGACATGACCTTAAGCAGGTGACAAAAGTTACAAGCAACATTACTTTTCAAAATAATTTATTTAATTTTATTTTATGTGCATTTCAGACCACCTGGAACCGCTTATGGGAAGTTGTGAGCTGCCATGTGGGTGCTGGGAGTTGAACCCAGGTCCCTTGGAAGAGCACACAACGCTCTTAAGCACTGAGCCATCTCTCCAGCCCATAAGCAACATTATTGAGACAAGCAGCCAAATATAGTGGCACACACCTGTGATGCCAGCTCTTAGAAGGACCAGCAGTTCTAAGCCAGCCTGAGTTAGATGATGTCTTAAGTTTGCTTTCTGTGGCTGTGATGAACATCATGACATCATGGGGAGGAAAAAGGTTTATTCCAGCTTCCAGCTGTAGAACATCATGACAAGTCAAGGAACCTGGAGGCAAGAACTGAAACAAAGGCCATGGAGGACCATCCAGGACTACCTGTCTAGGGGTGGCACAGCCCAGAGAGCTAGGCTTTCCCTCACTACGATATCCCAGCCTTGCCTACGACAATTCCCCAATTGCAATTCCCTCCACCCAGATATGTCTAGGTTTGTGTGAAGTTGACAAAAACCATCCAGCACACACAGCAAGACCCTGTCTACAAACAAAATGAAACTCTTACTATATGCTTTCTGGTGTAATGTGCTAAAAATATTACTCTTTTCTATCATATAATATAAAATTTATGTTTAGGACAAAGAATTCAAATGTTTTCATCTTTCCTTCCTTGTAAGGCTTTTATACAATGTTTCAAACCCCCAGCCCAAAACCTTTGATTATACAAAGGCTTCCTGCTGCATTCCAGGATGTAGATAGAGCAGTGACATCCTTCCCCTTCTTTTATTTCCTGTGAGGCAATTCTTTTCAGACTAGCCCACTGAGTAAGAGTGTGAGGCCAGAGCCCAGCCAATGTGGAAAAGATTTTGATATTTATTTTTTTAATTTTACCAAATGAAACCAAGCTGTACTATTTGAGCCAATTATGAAAACTGTAATTTTTATAAAATAATAAACTTTTTATATAGTTTAAAAATCAAGAAAATGTCTGGTTAAATTAAAAGACTGGAGCTGAGAAAAACCTATCCTGAAGGTATAAAGAATGTGAATGTTATAAGAGATATAAACTGTATTTTTTTTTTTTTTTACACCTGAAAGCATGATTCAAGAGGCTGATGTTTTTTCAATGCAAAATGTTTTCTTATGCTCTTTAGACCAGGTTTACACAGGGTTATATTCAAGTCATTGTTAATTATTATAAAAATATATGCCTGGTTGCCAGCTCCTATATAAATGATTTAATGCTGTTTATTTCTGGCCAATAGGCTTGAAATGGCCAGAATTGTCCATCTCTGCTAAGGTTGCCAGTTGTGTTTAGTTCTCCATTTAATGCTAAATGAAACTTTTGTCCTTTATGCTTTTTTGTTGTTCAGTCTTAATGCAATATGATAGGATGAGCAAGATTTGCTGGCCCTTCTATGTATTGTATCTGATTTAAAGTTTTGCTTTGATTTTAGTTCAGAAAGGTATTTGAAGTTATGCTAATAATTGCAATTAGTTATAAGAATGGATATTGTCTGGTCTTTTGTTTATGTTTTTAAAATTAAGCCTAGGATGGGTAATTATGAAGTTTACTTATATATATCTACTTGAGATAGATATGGGTTTAAAACATTTATTTAAGGAACATGCCAGAATTAGAGATTATGATATTCTACTTCATAGGATGCAATTTAAAATAGATAATTAAAAGAGAGATGAAGAATAATTCAGATATGCCGGCCCTCAAGCTTATCAGAGATCTGATGAATATGGTGTTTTAACATGTGTAAGCTTATTATGGCAGAGAGTCCAAAATCCTGGCAGTAGCTCCCCAAGGTCTCCAAGAAGATTTGGGCACAATGCGACTCTGGATTATGGTATGCTAACCACTGGGCAAGACTGCCCCAACTGGTCCACTGCTAGGGCCCAGCTTAAACTGTGGACACCTGGAGAGTCAATGTTTCACATTGCTAAGGGTGAGGTGAGGCTATTCTCTCGTTTCTTTCTCCACAGAAACAATCTCTCATCTTCTGTGCCTGGTCACTGGACTGCCCTGCTCATGATGCCATAAGACCACAGGAGTCAGGGACAGCTGCCTAGAGTGATGGACTGACTAGTTGTCACTGTCATTTTGATTGGTACATGGATTGGTACATATTTTATCCTTCTCAGGTCTCTGATTACATTGATGGCTAAGCTAAGCTAATGGTAGCCTTGCAGCTAAAGAGCAGATAATTAGATTCATTGTTAGTTCATTGGTTAATTTATTAGTTAGCTAAAATTACCAGGTACTAGGTCTTCTATTTTAAAAGGGGAAGCAGGTCTGCCTTGCCTACAGGCTTCATGTTAATTATCTATGTCTTATGGTAAATAGCTGGATAAAAAGATAATGGAGTTTATGTAGGGTCTGAGGATATAAGAGTTTAGGTTTTGAGAATCTAGAAAATGTTGTTTAGTCTGGGAAAATGTTTCAGGGTTGATAAATGCAAGAAAGATTGGAGGGTATAAGTAGGTGTTTTAAGGTATATGAATGTGAATTGTAATGAGAGAAAAGTAATTTGAGGCATATTAAAAATGGGAGATATTTCAGATTTCTCTCCTCTCTCTGCTATTGTTGTGCTTATGTTATGTTGTTATGTTTCAGAAGTCCAGAGTTTTGAGATTGACCAATAGAGTTTTGATAAGTTGATGAAACACTGATTGCTTATTACCCAGTCACAAGCTTGAGATTTTAACTGCCTTTTGGTTGTCTTCTGGAGTTAGATTATGGTATTTTTAATATTTGCTATTTTTGAGGTAGACTTTGGCATAGGAGTTAAAAATATTTTAAATCTAATTTTTTTGGTTGCTTTGTTAAGGGAAGTACAAGCATCCAGAGTTTGGCACTAAAGCCATTGACATATTTCCGTCTAACTTTCCAATGTAACATGGAGGTGGGGACTAAAAGTAAATGCTAAGAACTGATAAAAAGTAGCCAAGCTCCTTTGGTGGCTGATTACCAACAACAGGGCCCACAGTTAAAATGTTAAGAGTTTCAGAAGATGGACACATTTAAGTTGTTTATAAAGGTTACAAAACAAACAGCTAAGAAAAATTGATATTCATTCCTTGGATGCAGTTTTACCTGTTATTTACAAAATGTTTCATGAAATAAAAAAAAAAATCATGAGACCTGAATCTGACATAGCTCAAACAGATCCCAGCTGAGTTTTTCCCTGGTCTTGGGATTCCTCACTTTCCCCATTTATTAGACAAATTTTAATTTCTGTTTCTAGTTTGAATTTGTCTCAGCATATTTTCACCTGATTGAGACTGCAAGCTGAGATCAGAACTTGCTGGAAGCTGACATGATTGCTCCCTGCATCTTCAGGTGAATCAACTAACCAGATGCTTCTGAGGACTGCCCCACTGCCCAGCCTTTGGCTGACATTTTAGCCTTCCTAGCCCCTGATGGCAATGGTCCTACTGTCAGTGCTGAAGCAATTTCAGAAGATGAGACCACCGGCCCAAAAATCCCACCTGCAGGCTGAAATGCTAGGTCAAAGGGGGCTCCCTGACATTAGCTATTATTTTTGGGACCTGCTTAACTGGAGATATCTTAGGCAAAGACTAGGGACTATACAGTTAATGATAATGAGAGTCATACCACCAGCTTGGAGATGACCTTGAACTGTGAGAGCCCAAGACTGGCCTCTTGGTAGATGAAAAGGGGGAAAAGAAGAGTTTAAGTTAGCCTGGGTATAGTTAGACTGAGTAAAGAGCCATCTTGACTGGGAGCTGAAGTATCACAGAATGTACACTTGGCAGAGAACAAAGTTAACTCTCCTAGCAACAGCCTCCAGGAAATAATACAGAAAAAATGCTTCATAGAAAATAGAGACAATCTCCCTGGCAATAATCAATGAAAATCGGTTGGGAATCAGGTGGGAAAATTCTCCCCAATGTTTCAGATATGGTTTAGAAAAATAGCCATTGTGATTATATGCCTTAGCCATTGTGATTGTGTGCCTCAGAAACGGTCACCCCACCCTGCTAAACTTCACCCAATTCTGTAATGCCAAGGCTTGTGCCCCTCTGCTTGTTGCCATGGAAACTCCCTGCTCACAGACTTTCCCTTTAAAAATCTTGTTCACTCAGAGCTTGGAGTCCCACTTCTCTACTGCTTTGTCAGTGAGACTTGGGTCCCGAGTTCGATCATGCTCGTAATAAAGCTCTCTTGCTATTGCATTGAGTCTTCTCCTGGTGGTCTCCCAGGATCCTTTGAACCTGGCATTACAAGTGCACTTGCTGGCTCTATGGGCTGACTGATCGAGAATAAAGTTTGTCTTGACCAGACACGGTGTCAGCTGCATTGGTGGTCTCTTTCCTCTCCACCCAGAACTTATTCTTAACATGATCTAGTATGCAGTTCACATCTTCCTGTGAGACATTCTGACTAAAACTGTTTAACTTGGATCACATCAAGTTTACATCCCACTTCCATTTCACAGAAAATGACACTAAGGAAAAGCTAAGCACAAGACACAGTAAGACCATGGAGAATGATCAATAGCCAACTCTTTACAATGCTTTTTTCATGCAGGGATTACATTTTTAAAATGAACGCACAGTGATGTCTCAGAGACTCTACAAAACCCAGACTTTTCCCTAAAATCTCTGTTTTCTGGGGTCACTGTCCAATCTGGCCTCCAACTCTTGCCCTCAGGAATATTCCTTCCCAAACCACCCAAGTAGCTGAACTATGAGCTTGCCCCCCTGTGCCTCTTACAACCTTCTAAAAGCATTCACCTGTTACATATTGCTCACTAGTATAAAATTGAATTTGTGGAGCTTAAGTTGAAATAAGCACACAATTTCACTTTGGAATATTACATAGATAACCATTTTGTGGTATTCGTATACTCTTGCTTGTTTGTTGTTGTTGGAGACGTGTAGACCTGGCTGTCCTGGATTTTCTTTGTAGACCATGCTGGTCTCGAACTCACAGAGATCTGACTGCCTACGCCTCCCGAGTACAAGCATTAAAGATGTTCGACACCACATCAGGCTTGTATACTCTTCTTAATAAGAAAATCACTACTAGTGTATGGATTTAGCTTTGTCATCCATAAACTGAGATAGAGTCTAAAGAAAACGGTCTCATGACTATTTAAATTTATGCCTGGTATGTGCATTACTTGTATAACACTTTCATTATTTTAAATAAATGTGATTGCTAAGAATGCAATTTCTTTCTCTTCTAGTAGAATAACCATCTAAGAAATAGATCACACACCAGAAAATGGCAGAGTTGATGAATGAGACTGACTCGACAGGTACACTTCCATTACTGAACTAAAGGACTTGAGGGATAAATCCGAGTGCTGTCAAACAGTGCTTCCCAAACATTAGTGCACATACTAACCAGTGGGGTTAGTCATGACTTAAAATCTGATTCAGTAGGTCTGGAATGGAATCCCACAAGTACAATATGCTCAGGTCTGCTGCTGCTGCTGGTGTGGCTGCTGGTAGTCTACATAAGGGTAACAAGGCTGGGTGTGTAAAGAACACACCTTCACTACCACTGCTAGCTCAAACTTTACTGATTGTTGTTGTTTCGAGGCAAGGTTTCTCTGTGTAGCCTTGGCTGAAACTTTATATCTTTTAATGGTCAATTACTGCAGTAGCACTCTTCTTACTTGACAGGCGAGAAGAAGGCTCGAGGTCACAGAGTATGAGAGTAGGACCCAAACTGATTCTTGCTTCCCACAATAACTCAATTTATAGGCAGATCTAAAAATTCGGAGCAGGTTCAGAACTATTTTCGGTAGCATTCAGTTTCTGGAGTAAACAGAAGTCGGGCTTCCCTGTTCAGAGAGGTGAGCAAGAAAGGGACCCGCTTTGCAGGTGCCTGGACCTTCCGGGGTTCCTGACCCGGTTAACACGCACAACCTTCCGTTTGGGGGCCGGTCCTCCCGGTGGTCTGCAGAGCGGCGTGGGGGCGGGGCCTGGGCGTGAGAAAGGTTCCGGGCGGCCCGTACCACTGCGCGCAGGGGAGGGTGGCTCCTCGGGGCCGCCGCGTCGCGCTCGGCGCCCAGGAGCGAGGCCGACGCGCTCCTAGCCCGACCCTGCGCAGCCCGGTCGGGCGCCGATCGCCAGGGGCGCGCTCTGCCCCACGGCCCGCCGCGGAGCTCTTCCCTCGGCCCCTCGACCGAGTGGAAGGCCCCGGAAATGGGGGCCAGCCTGAGCGTGAGGCCGGCCGTCCCCACCTCCGCTGCCCCGCGCGGAGCGTCCCCGCTCGCCGACCCTTACCAGCTCTTTGGGAGGCTTCTCCTGGGTTTTTCCAAACAGCCCCATGACGAACTGAACCCCTCTTAGCCCTTCCGACTTTCCGTTCCCTGCGCACAGGCAGGTCACGGACAGCCGCCTGGGCGGGGCCGGGAGGAAGGGAATCGGACGCCCTAAGAAGGGCGTGGCGGCAGCGGGGGCTGTGCGCATGCGCGCTGCGCAGGCGCAGAGTCGGGTTGGGTGGGGCCCTGCAGTCCGGTGACACCATGGCGCCTATAAAGGGCGGTAGTGTAGCAGTAACTCTCTGAGGTATTTATTGGCACCCCAAACTTGCCAGTTGCTGTAGAGCGCGTATCTCGGCGCAGTCGCGCCTGCTTACCACCGCTTCCCAGATCGTTGCGGGTGGCCGCTCTTTGTGTCCCGGAGGCACCTCCCGACTGCAAACCTGCTCGGAAACTTGACCCTCGTCCTTCTCGTTTTTTGGGACGTCTCAGAAGTCCCGGCAGTGGTCTGCGCTGAAGCCTTAAAACAAGGGGAGCTAGGCATAACGGAGTATAACGTTTGTTTCACTTGTAGAGTTGAAGCTAACTTCTAAAGAAGCGCTAACAGAAGACTTAGGTTCTATACCTAGCGAAGAAGTGGATTCATAGACAAGGAACCGTGTAAGGGAACTTGGGTTCCCTGGAAGAACAGGAAGCACTCTTAACTGCTGAGCCACTTCTCTGGTCTCATCTTACCCTTAAAAAACTTGCGAAATCTTTAAAACCCTATTTTATTCAGAGAAATCTCAATGATAAGTAAAAAACAGGACAGAGGCAACCTAGACCATGGTTTAGTTTCTCCAGGAAGAAACCCGTCAGTGTATCTTACAGTTAAATTTGTATATGTTCTAGATTTTGTATCACATTTTTCTATAAATCGTAATATGACCCCTGGCAGTGGGGATTTCCACCTTCCATTTTGGCCAAGTTATTGATATGTCCATTTTTCTTTACCAATTTCTTTATTGTTTGAGGATTTCATACATGAATGTAACATTTTGTTCAAATCCATTTCCCCAACTCCTTCCTTGGCCTTTATTGATTTTTGTTTCCCTATTTATTTTAAAATACATAGGAAATAAACTGACAGGCTTATGGACTCATAATGATCCCCTTTCGCCATTTTAATTTTCGCTTTTACCAGGATGGGCACCAGACGCCAACACAAAGCCTCTGTGCCTGGCTGTGCTGCCTCTTCAGGTGGATGTTGAGTTCTTTCTGAGCCTGGGCCTTCCTCGTGTTTTGTCAGTGGTCACTTGGTTTGCTCTGAACTGGTTGGATACCCTGTCATTTTGTTTTCAGAACATGCAGTTCAAGCATTTGTTTACTTTGCTTTCAAAGTACTTGTTTATTTGCTAGCAATTTGGCCTTTTTCTCCTGCCACTCTGCCAACAACTAATTCTACTTGCTTATAGAAAACTTGTCGCTTTTAATTTAAAAGGTCTATCAGTGCCTGCTCATGAAGTCACTGAAGAAAAGAGGTACTTGTTCCCTCTAGGCTAAAAGGGGGATGGCCCAGATTCATCTCCCCACCACATGCAATAGCCTCAGAGAGGAGCCAAGAAAATGAGTCCCAACTCTGGTTAAAAGGAATCATAGGGTTCAGCTGGGAAGACATACATAGGGATGACTATAATGTCTACAGGCCCTCTGTGTTCCAATGAATTTACAGAATAAATCTGAGACGCTGGAAAGAACTGACCTTGGGGTAAGACTCATCTAAGCTATTATAATAATCTGTCCAACTAGCATAAAGGATTATAATTTTCAGGAAAAAAATACGCTAAAATGAGAAACAGAAATTCAAAGAAAGAGCACATATTTGGATAAAAGCTGCCATTTTAACTTGAGGTTTACATGTGATTACTTCATTAATTTAAAGCAATTATTTTAAAAACTGAGGAATGAGAGAACATGATTGTCTTTCCTGACTTCACTCTAAACTAGAAGTCCTAGACAATAGAACTAAATACCAACAGACAGGCTACACTAATTAACATCTAATGGTATCTTAAAAAAAAAAAAAAAGGATGGGATGCTAAATGTAAGAGATTCATAGCAAAGGTTTGGGATGTCAAAATTGTAGAGCTAGTGAAGGACAAAAAATTAATGAGAAAATTATACAATGTGTCAAACCTTTCACAAATTTCTCATTGTTCAGTATAATTGAAATGTTTAAATCTAGTTTCTAAACTGGAAAAAATCTATTTTAAATGTTACCCCTAAAATTCTCATTTTCACTCATTAAATTTTTATGTTTATTTAGTGTGGTGGATGCGTATGTGTGAGCACACTTATGGGCTAGCTCTTTACTTTGTTGTTTCCATTATTGAGCAGAAGGTCTTTCCAATGTATGCAAACAATTTGCCAACATTTACATTGTTCTGCATCTCTTAGTTTTTTTTTTTTACATGTTTTCATCAGTGTCAATTTAGCTACATGATTTTATAGAAAATATATAATATAATAATTTAATTATTTCCCTGCTGTATGACATTATTTGCATTTTTACATGACTAAATACTGTTCAGAGTGCTCCACACAGAGAAATAGAATATTTAGAATAGGTAAATTCCTAAGCACACATGCAGCATATATTATGTAAACATGTTTTGTTGTTTTTTTTTTTTAAATCCCAGTTGTGGGCTATGGGGCTGCTTTAGTTTGTCCACAGCTCTTGACTTTGATTGTTCTTAACTTTTTAAAAAATTGTTCTTAGCTTTGTGCTCTGGGAGGGGCATGCTCTTTGCCAGCTGCAGATAGTTTAATTCTAAGGACTCTGGGAGGGTATAAATGCTAGAACCCAGCAAGGGACTGGCACACCTAGAAGGGGGTTAGACCAACCCAGACATCTGGAAAGGACACTCCCAGCCTGTTGAGCTGCTGCAGGCTGTGCAGTGAGCTCCAGCTTCTCAGCTTTGTGAGCTGCCACCAATGCTCGGGTGGGTCTTGGTGATGTGTCTTTGTGTCATGTCTGCCCCTATAAGTAACCCCTCACCCATAGTTCGAAAGTAACCCAAGTAAAACTCTGATTCACCAATTAGACTTTGATGGTATGCGTACTTTGATCTGTCACAGGCTTCCTGTCTGGGATGAGTAGACATGGGTGTTTTATCTCCCCAGGAAAAGTTTTGTCACACAACATAAATTTTAGGGATTTGTTTTTCTATGAGCAATGTCTCTCTATTTTTTATTGGAATTGGATTGATCATTTGAAGTAATGGCCATTTTAACAATATTTTGTGGACTCATGAGCATGAATGTCTTTTCATCTTTGATCTCTCTGAAATGACAGGTATCAGCACAAGATACCCCAAAACCAAGTTCTCAGCACAAAGATTTATTTGCCCCAGAGGGACAAAGAGCAGGGAATAAGGGACAAAGGCAGGAGATAGAGAATGAAGGAGAATGGCAAGGGAACAAAGGAGAGGGGGCAGGAATATTTGTCCAGGAGGGGGACAAAGGACTCCCTCTGGACAGAGAGGAGACAGGCACGGCACATAGGAAAACAGCAGTTTATAAAGGTAACGGGAAACCCCATGTTAGGATGAATTCCTTTGTTTTGATTGGGTATGTTAATTAGGTGAGCCAAAGGGGGCTTTTGGTTGTTAGACTTCAATACTTTGATATCTGGACCTTGGTAGTCATCCTCAGGAGGAGGAAGTGACCAAATAAAGGAATAGAGCTTGGTGGCTAGCTGATGGTTTTTAGCAAGGAAGAAGGAATGGGGGAAGGACAAGGCCTACCAGAGCCATGTTTGCCAAGCTCAGGCTGGCTAGATCCCCGTCACTCTCGATTTATTTCTTCAAGGTTTAAAACCATTTTTTTTTTTTTTTTTTTGCAGAAGGTCTTTCATCTCCCATTGTTGGGATGAGACACCATGATCAAGGAAACTTTTAGAAGAAAGCATTTAATTGGGGGCTTGCCTACAGTTCAGAAGGCTAGGCCTTGGCCATCATGGCGGGGAGCATGGCAGCACACAGACAGGCATGGTGCTGGAGTGGTACCTGAGAGCTCACATCTTATCTGCAAATCGTAGCTAGAGAGCAAGCTACCCTGGGCCTGCTGTGACACTTGAAACCTCAAAGTCTACCCCAGTGACACACCTCCTAATCCTTCCCAAACAGTTCCTCTAGCTTCGGACTAAGCATTCAAACAGGAGCCTTTGGGGATTGTTCTCATTCAAACCATCACATTTAGATTTGTTTCTAGGAATCTGTCTTTGGCTGTCATGGGCTCACTTTGTAGACCAGGCTGGCCTCGAACTCACAGCGATCTGCCTGCTTCTGCCTCTCTGAGTGCTGGGATTACAGGCTTCTGCCACTGTTTCTGGCTAGGAGTTTATCTTTTAAAGCTATTGTGAATTGGAACTTTTCCCCTAAGATATTTCTCAGTATGTTCATTATTGTTATAGAAAAGAAAGTACTGATTTTTTTGTATCCTTTTGCATTTCTGAAAGTGCTAATAGATATAAAGGGTTTCTTGTAGTCTTTAGAGTCTTTTAAGTATAAGATTCTATCATCAGAAAATAGGGATAATTTGACCTTTTTCCTATTATTATTATTATTTACAATTTATTCACTTTGTATCCAGGCTGTAGTCCCCTCCCTCATCTCCTCCAGGTCCCATCCTCTCTTTCTCTCCTATCTGTCTTCCCTAGTCCACCTCAGGGGAAGTCCTCCTCCTCTGCCATCTGACCCTAGCCTATCAGGTCCTATCAGGACTGCCTAGATCCTCTTCCTCTGTGGGCTGGCTAGGTCTCCCCACCAGGGAGAAGTGATCAAGGAGCAGGAAACCGAGTTCATGTCAGAGATTATCTCTTCTCCCTTTACTAGAGGACCCACATGGAGACTGATTTGACCTTTTTCTTATTTGTATCCTTTCGTTGGTTTCTCCTGCTTATTGCTCCGCCTAAGTCTTCAAGCACCATATGGAATAAAAACAGAGAAAATACATTCTTTGCTGCTGCCTTTAGATAATAAAGCTTTCACTTTTCTCCCATTTAGTATAATACTAGCTACGGGTTTGTCATATTTAGCCTTCATTATGTTCCTGATTTCTTTCAGGACTTTTATTATGAAGAGATGCTAACCTTTGCCAAAGGTAATCTCTACACTAGTTGAGATGACCATGTGACCTCTAGCCCCCAGTATATTTATGTGCTCTATATACTAATTGATGGCATATGTGGAAGTTTTCTTATGTCCCTGGAATAAAACCAGCTTGGTCATGGCACATGACTCTTTCAATGTGCTGTTAAATTTGGCTTGTAAGTATCTTCTGGGGAAATTGCATCTACATTCATCATGGAAGTTAGTCTATAGTTTTATTTTTTGTTTTGTCCTTATCCGGATTTGTCACCAGGGTAGCACTGGCTTTGTAGAATGAATTCAGTAACAATCATTCTCTTTTCGTCTAATGAAGTAGGAAGGAGCATGAATGTTAATTCTCCTTTAAAGGCCAAGCAGAATCCAGCACTGAATCCATATGGTCTCAGGCTTCTCTTAGTTGGGGAATTCTTAACTATTGCTTCTGTTTTCCTATTCATTATAAATCTGTTTTAGTTGTTTACATCCTCTTGATTTAATTTTGCATGTGTGCAAAATTATTCTCTAATGAATGGCCTGCTGGATTTCTTTCTTTTCCAGATTTATTTTGATTATGTGTGCTTGTGTCAGGAAGACATGTGCCTTTGGAGGCCAGAAGAGGGAGTCAGATCTACTAAGGCTGGAGTTACGACTACCCAGTGGGGGTGCTGGGAATTAAATGTAGGGAAAAGCAGTATGTGCTCTCAACACTGAGCCATCTCTCCAATGCAAACCCTCTGGGTTTCCTTTCTATATTATGTCCTGTTTTATTTGTAACTTTATCAGTTTGGGTCTTCTCTATTTCTTTTTTTTTTTCTTCTTTATTACACTTTATTCGCTTTGTATCCCCCCTGTGGTTCCCTCCCTCCTCCCGTCCCAATCCCTCCCTTCCTCCACCCTCTGCATGCATGCCCCTCCCCAAGTCCACTGATAGGGGAGGTCTTCTTTTCCTTCTTTCTGATCCTAGTTAATTAGGTCTCATCAGGAGTGGCTGAATTGTCTTCTTCTGTGGCCTGGTAATGCTGCTTCCCCCTCAGGGGGAGGTAATTAAAGAGCAGGCCAATCAATTCATGTCAGAGACAGTCCCTGTTCCTATTACAATGGAACCCACTTGGATATTGAACTGCCATGGGCTACATCTGTGCAGGGGTCTTAGGTTATCTCCATGCATAGTCCTTGGTTGGAGTATCAGTCTCAGGAAAGACCCCTGTGCTCAGATTTTTTGGTTCTGTTGCTCTCATTGTGGAGTTCCTGTCCTCTCCAGATCTTACTGTTTCCCACTTCTTTCCTAAGATTCCCTGCACTCTGCCCAAAGGTTGAAATCAGGGACAAGGCAAGGCTGTCCACTCTCTCCATATCTCTTCAACTTTGTTCTTGAAGTCCTTGCTAGAGCAATAAGACAATTGAAGGAGATCAAGGGGATACAAATTGGAAAGGAAGAAGTCAAGGTATCACTGTTTGCAGATGATATGATAGTATACTTGAGTGACCCCAAAAATTCTACCAGGGAACTCTTATCTATTTCTTTTGGTTAGTTTCAATGCATATTTTTGATACTGTTCATCTTTTCAGAGAACTAGTTCTTTGCTTTCTTTGATTTGCTTTCTTTGTTTTTACTTTGATTTCTTATACTGTTCTTTTATTCCCCATTTCATCTTTTTTTTTTTTTTTCCCTGATGTTTGTTTCTTTCCATCTCCTGCTTTTGGATTTGGCTTGTTCAGGTTTTCCTAAGACTTTGAGCTGCATTATTGTTTCTTAGCATTCTGTTTTGATTTTTATAAATAAGTACTCAAAAATCAACTTCCCTCTTAGAACCCTGTTTTATGTATCCCAAGGTTTCTGATAAGCTGTTTTCATTTTCAATTCTATGAATTCTAAAAACCTCTTCTGTGTGTTTTGTTGTGCCACTGATCATTCAAGAGGTATTATTCAAGTTTTGGGTAGTTTCTTTTGTTAGTGATTTCTAGTTTTAAAGAACTCAGTTTTAATTGCGTGCATGTCTGTGTCTGTGTATATATGTGCGCATAAGTACAAGTACCCTCAAAAGTCAGAGTAAGGAATCAGATTACTTAAAGCTGGAGTCAGAGGGAGGCCTTTGTAAGAAAAGAATGTATAGTCTGGTAGTGCTGGCCCAGAATCCCAGCAACTCAGGAGATGAGAGTATCTCAACTTTAAGGTCAACTTGGGCTACAGAGTGACACTCTGTTTTAAAATTAAAAAAAAAAAAAAAAAGAACTGGGAATCAGCTCATTGATAGGCTAGTTTACTAGCATGTGTGAGGTTCTAGGATATAATGCCCAGTAACTATGCAAAATACAAGATAAAATAAAAATGCTAAGAATGAGAGTAGAGAAACAATCTGCTGCGGATGGTGATGAAAACACCACCTCATGGTGGTAAATTCATTGGAATAATACCAGATCTTTCAGGAGAAGCTCTAAATGCCAGGAAAGCATTATGGAATGATATATGCAATCTCATAAAATAACTGCCAACAAAGATTATTATATTTAACAACGTTATCTTTTTAAATACGTGGAGAAATAAAGACCTTCTATGATGTTAGGGTTTCCATTGCTGTGATAAAGTGTCACGACCAAAAGCAATTTAAGGAGAAAGGGTTTATCTTATTTTCCACTTCCAGGTAACCATCTGTCATCCAGGGAACGGAGGGCAAGAACTCAAGGCAGGAACCTGGGGTTAGGACCTGATACAGAAGCCAGTGAGAAGTGGTACTTACTGGCTTGCTCCTCAAGGCTGGCTGAGTTTGCCCGGGGGTGGTGCTTCCACAGTGGTCCGGCCCTCCCACATAAAATCATTAATCAAGAAATTGCTCTACATACTTGTTTACAGACCAATCCTACAGAGACATATCCTCAATTAAGATTTCTTCTTCTCAGATGACTCTACTTTGGTCAAGTAGACATAAAAAGTAGCCAGTAGCTGGGCGGTTGGTGGCACACACCTTTAATCCCAGCACTTGGGAGGCAGAGGCAGGCAGATCTCTGTGAGTTCCAGGCCAGCCTGGTCTATGGAGTGAATTTCAGGGCAGCCAGGACTATAAAGTAGTGAGTGTAACAGGGCAAAGGTTTCTCCATTTTGTCTCAGATGAAGCCATCTTTGGTTACTAGCCCCTCCCCCCTGTCTGAAAAGTCCTAAGGGAAAGCACCCAACCCTACTAAAGAAATTCAGGGTGGAACGGCACCGGCTACTGCATCCTCTTGGCTGAGTGGCTGTCCAGAGAGCGAACTGTCTGGTTATCTTTTATGTTTTGGAAGCTGCTAACCTGCACTTTCTTTTTACTTATGTAATTAATTTTATTGGAAGCTGCTAACCTGCACTTTCTTTTTACTTATGTAATTAATTTTATGACTGCTCAATCCTCTGATGGGGCTGAAGACTAAACAGCTAATAATTTATAATTAAGCTTAGTAGCTTAGGAGTTAGGAAGATGTTTTAAGGTCTTGATAGATTTTTTTTAGGTTGATAAGTATAAGATATGATAGAAAATAACAAACTTTAGTTTGATACAAACTTTAGTTTGTACAAACTTTAGTTTCCCCAAGATATGATAAACAGCATTTTCTTCATTGGTGCCAAACACCTTTTGGCTAAATATTATGTATGCCTTACCTATTAGTTTTTGTAATTTTTTATAATTGTTCTTACTGTATATTTTTTTTAAGTGGCCTTTTTATTCAGACAGAAAAGGAAAATTGTTGGGGGTTGGTCTGGTACTGTGTATTCAAATGCTGATGTCAGTGCCTTGAGATCTGGTTACTGCTCTGCTTTGTTACTAGTGTCGAACTATCTCCTGTACCCACGTGATGAGAAAGAATGATCCCCAATTATCCCCAGTTGATTAAAAGGCCTATGCTTGGGCAGGGCAGAAGGAGGTAGGTGTGGCTAAGGTTCAAGGGCTTTGGGTAGAAGGAGACAGGTACCGGGAGAGGAAAAAGAGAGGTGCTACCATGGGTTGGTGAAGAGAGAAGCACATGGCCATCGTGGATAGAGGAAGCGGCCCCAGATGAAGAACAAGCAAGTATTGATGAGAGGCCCGGGAGGTAAAGGTAGTTTAGCGGGTTACTATCTGCCTTGCCCAGGTAAGATAAGGCTAATCTAAAATCAGCCAGGTGTCTGTGTGTTTTATTGCTTGTGGCAGCAGGAGCAGATATACTGCCCTAATAATTATCGGGCTAACAGTAAGCATTATTAGCATGACCTGAGTTTAATCCCCAGGATCCTATTACTGCAAGTTGTCCTCCAGCCTCCACACCTACATTATTATAATGCATGTGTGCATGGTGCACCCCTGTCATCCCAGCATTCGGGGAGGCAAAGCGAGCTCTGTGAGTCGGAAGCCTGGTCTACAAATCCAGTCCAGGACAGCCGAGGCTAAACAGAAAAACCCTGGATCAACAACAAAAACACAAACAAACAAATCAGGGACTATTCCCTGGGCTGCTGATATATAAGCTGAAACCCACTGCCTATACTGGCAGAGAGAGGAAGGCATCCCAGCAAAAAGAACAGCCTTCCAAGTTTCTGACACTTCAAATCCTAAAGCCACATTTCTGTTGGTCTTCAGGAGCAGAGGGTGTGGAAGAAGGTTGAATTAAGCACTTGGCTCTCGATGGAATGGAAGGGCCACAAGACAGATGGAGCTATGACCACACCAGCACAGCTGCTCATTGACAACTGGAAGGAGGCCTTGCAGCTTCCTTCTTAGGGTCTTGAGGTGCATCCTCGCTCAGCTAACACATGCTGTCCACTCATGCTCTGATATTGTCTCCATTCCTACCTGCGGCTGTGGCTGTAGTTTGTCCTGCTTACACGAACTTTGGGAAGCATGCCTTGTATCCTTCCTAAGACTCACACCTCTGAGGGTGGGAAGAGCTAAGTGAGCAGACATTCTAGCTCCTTCCTCCTGCCAAGCACAGCACACATTTAACGGATCTCCCGCCCCTGCCATATGGTCATGCAGACATTTAGTCACACACATTTTCAGACGCTTTATATGCACTTCCCTCTTGATCCCTGAAAATATTATAAGTAGATGAGTATCCCTGATTCAAGGGACACTGCGAGGCCTTCGGTTTTAATCCTTCTCTGAATTTGACATGAAAATGGAGAAAATGCAAAGTAACAAGAAGCATTTTTCCTTCACTTCCCAGTTCGACTTTGCTCATTTTGTAAGATATTCATCTTAGGAGCCTCTTGGCCATCGCATTCCTGTTTATGAGGTAGACTATTAAATGAAATGCTTTGGACAAAAAGGCTACAGTCTACAGTAGGAATTTTTGTGTAATAAAAAACAAAATATACCTTGCAGATTGATTTTCCATGTTAAGTATAAGCCAATTTTGGGAAATAGAATTTTCTTAGATGACATACAATAATTTTGAAATGGATTTATCTTTATTACAATTTTTTTACATTATTTATTTATGTGCGTGCACGTGGGAGACAGGGAGCCTGTGCCATGGCCTGTGCGTGGAGGTCAGAGGACAACTCTCCAGGGTCAGTTCTCTTCCCCCATGTAGATTCTGGGGATGAACACAGTTGCATCTTGATCCGCTGAGCATCTTTCGAGGCGAGAATTCTCCTTATTTCTGACCAGTCTTCAGGTGTAAAGGGGTTCTTATCCATAGCTTGTGTGTCAAGAGAAAGCAAAATAGACCTGTTGTCATTTTCTGAGCCTTTTCAATCTCCTACCCCCAATGCTATAATGAACTTTTAGAAAATTATTTTTACTGTTCCTTTTATTGGCATAAAAAGAAATAGATTTAAATACAGCATTTTCAAAGTTAATTTTTTTGTTGTTTTTCTCTCCTACATTTCCCTCCTTCCCTCACCTCTTACCCCAGTAGCCTTCTTTCCTCATGTCATTTGTCTCTTTTTGCCCTCTGTTGTTTCCCTTCCATTGTCTCCTATTTAGTTTCTTAGTCTATAATAACTCTTACACAGTTTTATTTACATACACACAAATATTAAAAGTTAGGGACTGCATATGAGATACGAGTTTTGTCTTTCTTAGTCACTTCATTTAAGATGACACCTTTCAGATCCATCCATTTTCCTGACAATTTTATAATTCCATTTTTTACAGTTACATATAATTTCATATACAGTATGGGAATATATATGTATATATCACATTTTCATTGTCTGTTCTGTTAATGGACATACAAGACTGAATCCATTTCCTTGCTATTGTGATAGAGCAGTAATAAATGTGGGTGTACAAGTATCTCTGGGTAAGGTATTGAGTCTTAGCGGGTGCCGCGGTGCATGCCTGTGATCGCAGCACTCTGGGAGACAGAGGCTCCCTCTGTGAGCTCGAGGCCAGCCTGGTCTACAGAGTGAGTTTCCGGACAGCCAAGGCTACACAAACAAACCCTGTCTCAAACAAACAAAACAAAAAAACACAAAATGAAACAAAACAAAAAGATACTGAGTCTTTTGGGCATATGTCCAGGAGGGCTTGCTTAACCAGGTCATATGCTGCTTCTGTTTTTAACTTTTTGAGGAGACTCCACACTGATTTCCACTAGGACTGTACTAGCTTGCACTCCTGCCAGCAATGAATAAGAAAAGCTGTCTTTCTCCAAAGTCTTACCAGCATTTGTTGTCACTTTCTCTCTCTCTCTCTCTCTCTCTCTTTCTTTTTCTTTTTTGGCTGTTTGGAAACAGGGTCTCACTGTGTACCCCTTGCTATCCTAGAACTCACTTTGTAGAGCAGGCTGTGTTGGGGTAGATTGTGCGAAGATGTCTCTGGATGGCTAAGCCAGCAGAGAGCCAGGAGCTAGTGAGATCTTGGTATTGTTACTTCTATGGCCCATCGCTGCTCCTACATTTTGTAAGTATTCGTCCTTCCTCGCTTGTCTATTGGTTGTAGTAAAGAGCTAGCTGATGACCAATCTCAGGGAGGAGAAGGCAAGGTGGGAGATTCTCCAGGGAACACAAAGGAGATGGATGAACGTGAGCAGGAACAGAGAAGTAAAGCTAGCCGCATGGAGGGACATAGTGACAGCATTAGTAGGGTTAAGCTAGATAGTTGGCTGGGAGACTGCCCTAGCGAAAAAAGGCCTAAGCTTTAAAATATTAAAAAGCCTCTGTGTTGTTATTTATACTGCTGATAGATCCAAAAGTCCCATTATAAGGCTGGCCTCAAACTCACAGAAATCCCTGTCTCTGCCTCCAAGTGCTGAGATTAAAGTTTTGCACCACTGTGCCTAGCTCCTTTTGAAAAAAGTTATTTACTATTATGTATGTGCATGTTTGCATGCATGTCTGTCTGTGCACCATGTCCTGCTTCCTGCAGAGGCCAGAAAAAGAGATTGATTGCCTGGGAGTTTCGGATTGTTGTGAGCCACCACATGGGTGCTGGTCCTCTGGAAGAACAGCCAGTAATCTTAACCAGTAGCCATCTCTTTGATCCCATCATTTGCTTTCTTGCTCTGAGCTATTCTAACTGAGCTGAGTTTTCAGTGTACTTTAATTTGCGTTTCCCTGATGGCTAAGTATGGTGACAATTAAAAAAAATATTTAATGTCATTTATGTTTCTTCTTTTGAGAACTGTCCATTCATTAGACCATTTTTAACTGTTGGTTTTGTTCATGGTATTTAATTTTTACAGTTCTTTAAATAGTCTAGATATTGACTGGTTATCTGAGGAAGAGATTGTTTTCCCATTCTGTAGGCTACTTGCTCTGCTGATGATTTCCATTGACACGCAGAAACCTTTCATTTCATGCAGTCCCACTTGCTGGTTTTTGGGACTATTCTATGACAGTTCCGCCAGTCTCTACAACTTGAAGTGTATTCCCTGTGTTTTTCTCCAGCAGGTTACAGAGTTTCATTGGGTTTTGTTTGTTTGTTTGTCTGGGTGGTTTTGTCTGTTGGTTTTTGTTTTGTTGTTGTGTTTTGAAAGACAGAGTTTCTAATGAGACAGGGTTTCTATGTGTAGCCCTGGATATCCTGGAACTCACTCTGTAGATCAGGCTGGCGTTGAACTTACAGAGATCTGCCTGCCTCTGCCTCCCTGAGGGCTGAGATTACAGGCATGTGCTGCTGTGCCTAGACAGGGTTTATTTCATATCATTGTTCATTATCAAAGGAAGTCAGCACAGGATCTAAAATGGGGTGAGAACCTGGAGGCAGGAGCTGATGCAGAGGCCACGGAGGGATGCTGCTTACTGACTTGCTCCACATGGCTCGCTCAGACTGCATTCTTATAGAACCCAGGACCATCAGCCTATGGGTGGCACAACCAACAATGGGCGGGGCCTCCCTATCCATAACTAATTAAGAAAAACTTGTTCCTATGAAGAGGCGTTTTCTTTCCTTTCCTTTGCTTTCCTTTCCCTTCCTTCCTTCCTTTCTTTCTTTCTTTCTTTTCAAGAGAGGGTTTCTCTGTGTAGCCTTGGCTGTCCTGAACTTGCTTTGTAGACCAGGCTGGTCTCAAACTCACAGAGATCTGCCTGCCTCTACCTTCCTGGGTGCTGGGATTAGGCATTTTCTTTTTATCCCAAACTTTTTATGGCTTCTTTATGAGTTTCACATCATGTAACCAAATGCCACTCATCTTCTCATCCCCTCCTATCTGCCCTCCATCCTTGCACTCTTTCTCCAAAATAAAAAATACAGAAAAAGACAAAAAAAAAAAAAAGCATAAAAAACATCTCTTCATGGAAGCTGTAGTATGTCACAGTGTCCCATAGTATTCTCTGTTCACACATCTTTACTTGCAAATGTCCATTGCAATGAGCCATCAGTTTGGTTCGAGGTGTCTGGCTTCTGTGACACCATCAATATCAGGTCCTCACCAGGACTCCTCTTGGTTATCCTGTTGTTAGCCTATGTCATGGAGATCCTGTGGTTTCAGATCAGCAAGACTGGCCCTTTCATGGGCCCCAACAGTTCAAAGATGATCTAGAGTTTTCGGTGGGCCAACTCAAAGCCCTGAATCTGGGCCTGAGTGGTAGGGTGAGCTCTCCAGGACTGCCAGGCCACCCAGAAGACAGAGTCAGCTTTTCTGCTCTCATGACCTCAGGTGGTTTACCTGAACCCACGCCTCCAGAGCCAGCTCTCCTGTGCTGCCCAGTCAAGGCTGGAGGCCCACTCTCCCCAGGGCCAGCTTTCCTGCTCTCAAACCCTCGGGCTGAGTCCCCCCAAACCTTCACGACCAGGCAAGGCAAGGCAAGGCACAGGGCCCATTCTCTCAATGCCACAGCTGATGAGAGGCAGGGTCAGCTCTCCCGCTCCCCTGACTACTTCAGATGGTGAGGGGCGAGATTGGGGAGGGCATCATCCCTGTACCCATGCCACCTCGTGGCAGATGAGTGGTGGGGCCAGCTCTCCCTTGCTATCATCCTAGGGGATGTATCTGAAAAGCTAGTAAATTGCTGTGAAATTTCAGAACTGTCTGCGTTTCTTCAGTTTCTTAACACCCTGGGCTGGTTCTGACACTGGAATTGAGTCATTCAGGAAAATGCTCTCCAAATGAATGGTGATGAAAATAAAGTTATGTTTGAGAGATACCAAAAGAATCCATAAAACACAAACCAATACTGAAAGAAATCCCAAAGAAGGTACTTTAAAAATGGTAACAATGATCTTAAAAAGAGGCCTCTGTGATTATGACCTTGTTTTGCCTTCATTACCCCACTAGAAACCTGTTCTCCAAATATAGTTATATTAGTGGGTAGGGCTTCAGTATCTGAATTTTTGGAGATAAAACTCAGACTATAATCTCTGCCACCATAGATAGAAAAGCTAGAAGTTGTCTTTTGATACTTGATGGATCAGGAAGACATCTATTCAATAAAATATAAAATAACTACTTGGTTTGTCTTATCGTGAACACATGGCAAATAGGAAGTTATCACATGAAACACAACACATTGTATGACCACATTCAATAGGGTTAGAAATCAGCAACCCAGGATGGTGGAGTACTCCTCATCTGAAGATTAGGAGTTCCAGGTAACCCTTTGTTACAGAATGACTTAGAGATCAGCCTGTCTCAAGAAAGAAAGAAACAAAGAAATAAAGAAACAAAGAAACAAATCAATGAAGATCTAGGCATTGTGGCAAATCCCTGCAATCCTAGCACTAGGGAGGCTGAGGCAGAAGAGCCCTGAATCTGAGGTCAGCTTAGCTACATGGAGAGACTGTTTAAACAAACACCCCTCCTCCACACACACACACACACACACACACACACACACAAATCAGTGATTTAAAAAGAGAAAAGAAAATGGAAATGTAAAAACCTGTTTCCAAACCACAAGAAGCCCCACCGCTTACCCACAGGGGCTGGGTGCCTAGCTCCCTGAGGGGGGCTGAAAGTGGACAGAGAAAACACTATGCGTATTGGGTTTTTAAACCTATACACTCGTCTTTTATCTGCGGTTTCCCTTTCTAACCGTAACCCTAACCCTAACCTTAACCCTGGGATTTCACAGTTCCAGTCTGCTGCCAATGGCAATCTAAAAATATAAAATGGAATATTCTAGAAATAAACAGCTCATTGTTTTAAGTTTCACACCATTCAGAGTACAGTGATAAGATCATGTGCCATCTTGCCTGGAACAGGAATTGTTCTTTTGTCCAGTGTATTCACACTGCAAATGTTCCGTGTTGTCTCGGTTATCAGTTTGTCATATCAGAGTTTAATTTCATGTGACAGTCACTTATGAAGTAACAGCCCCCAGGGTAAGAGTAGCGATGTTATAGATTGGTGCTACCTGAGCTTAGTTGCAGAAGGTTCTCTCTGCAGCAGTCAACAGTCAATGCAAAGCTTCATAAGTAGCACAAGTAGTGGGAATAGCTGTTGAGTGACTGTCTGGAGGCACATGGGTGATGCCCTTACTGGGCCATGAACTACCACCCCTCCAGCAAGGCCCAAGAACAGTGGAAGCCCAGGGGAAAGTATGTGACAAGCCAGAGGATGGAGAAGAGCACTGTGAAATGCTGTCTTCCGGACATGGCATGGCCATTGTACCCGTGAACTCACTGTAGCTGATTACCTGTATAAAATCCAGCCACCTAGATCAGTCAGCATTCTAGTAGACAGCACTGGTTAAACCCAATGGGTAATTAACAATAAAGGGAAGATACAAAATGGGGAGGGGAATGTGTTGGAGGTGTTTGGGGGTACATATGATCAAAATGAAATACTTACATATATGGAATTGCCAAAAAAAAATATTCTTTTAAAATAGTGATGTTAGTAATTTGGAAATGCCAAAGAAAGGTCATAAAATGTCTCCTACAAATGAAAAAAACAGGATGTTGAAACAGAGAAAATTAACATAATTTATAATCATTCTATTTACTATTTATTGTTAATCATTTGCTGGACCTAATTTATAAATTAAAACTAATCATAAATATGTGTGGGGAAAAATCAGTGATCACTGGGTTTGGTATTTCCTCAGGCTTCAAATATCTGTTGGGTCAGTGTTTACCAAAACTGGGCATAGGAGAATGCCATAATCCAGAAATTGACTCTAAGCAAACATTAACATGGAAACCAAAGTCATATAGAAGACTATTCATAGCAGCCCTATGTGTCACAGACATTCGCCTGGCCCTGCTAAGCGCTGGGTACAGAGGTCACCACCATGCTTAGTCAGATGTGTGTGCGTGTTAAATTTTATTAGTTTTTACATGTATGGGTGTTTTCCCTGCATATACTTCTGTGTACAACATGCATGCCTGTTGCTCTCTGTGCCCACAGTGGCCAGAGAAAGATGTCAGATCTCCTGGGACTGGACTCTACAGAGAGTTGTTAGCCACTGTGTGCGTACTGAGAATCGAACTCAAGTCCTCTTGAAGAGCAGTCTCTTAACCCTTGTACCACCTCTTCAGCCTCAATACATATATTTTTAATATGAGCATGATTTACTAGTTATTAGTTATTTTTTTAATATTTTATTTATTTATTATGTATACAGTGTTCTGCCTACATGTATGCCTGCATGCCAGGAGAGGGCACCAGATCTCATTATAGATGGTGGTGAGCCACCATGTGGTTGCCCGCAATTGAACTCAGGACCTTTGGAAGAGCAGCCAGTGCTCTTAACCTATGAGCCAACTCTCTCTAGGCCCCAGTTATTTTTAATAATCTTGTTTGTGGTCTTGTTCTAGGAAGGGAATATAATGTCTGTATGTAATTGCTATGTGGGGCAGTCTCTATGCTGAAATTCTTTATTTAGTCAAAAGACATGTCAAATCTCGGTAGTGATCTAGTTACACAAATAGTTTGACTTTGTGATAAATTTACAAATTACGTGTTTGATTTTTATGTTTGAAGATTATTCTTAATTGTGTATGTGTATATATGTGGGTTTGTACACATGAGTGCAGGTGCCTACAGAAGCCAGAAAAGGGGGCTGGAACTCCCGGAGCTAGATTTAGAGGCAGTTGTGAGCCAACTGACATGAATGCTGGGAATGGAACTTGTGTCTTCTGAAAGGGCATAATATATAATTTTAACTGTTGGACCTTTGCCATCTCTCCAGCTCCCTATTCCTATTTTTATGAAAGCACATTGTTTTCCAAAAGAATTACAAAAGAAAGAAAACGAGCATCTGTTCCTTTGGGTTTTTGTTTTGTTTTAGGAGTGGTAGTGGTGTGGCTTTTGGCTTTGATGTCTGTGTCTGTATAGGCAAACATACTTTGGTGGTCTGAATGAGAATGACCCCCATGGGCCATAAATTTTTGTCTGGTTCCCAGTTGGTAGGCTGTTTAGGAAGGATTAGGAGGTACGGCCTTGTTGCAGGAGCTGTGTCAGGGGTGGGCTTTGAGGTTTCACAAACCCACGCAAGATCTAGTCTTGCTATCTTTTTGCCGGCTGTTGTGGGTAAGAGGTAGGTTCTCAGCTACTGTCCGAGAGCCATGCCTGCCTGTTGCCCCGCTCTCCACCAGGATGGTCGCAGACTACTTGCCTTGGTTATGGTATCTCTTTACAGCAATAGGGACATAAGACACATACCATCCTACATCTTGGGACCGGAAGACAGTCAGAAGTCAGTTTTTACTTCGTGCCTTACTTGAGACAGGGTCTCTGTTGTTTCCACTGCTTCGCTGTGTGCTCTAGCTGGCCCATGCACCTCAGGGCTATCAGAGTATTGGGGTTACAAATGTGTGCTACTGCATCTGGCTTTTATGGGGGTTCTCTGAATCCGAGCCCAGGTTATCTTATTTGTTCCATCCTTTTCTTGTCCCATCCCTCTTTTTAGCTGATGAACATACAGTACAGAGCATCTAAGGACTTTCCCACTTTCCTGTAGTTCTTCCTCTGGGAATATTACTTCAGGAAACACGAGGGCTGCACTCAAGACTGTGGAATCATTCTCAGATAAACAATGTAATTTATACTTAATAAGACATCCTCTGCTAAAAGTTTGGGCTATTTGATTAGGCACCAAGTGTCTGAATGGGTTTATTTGCTCCAACCCCACTTAGGGTAAAGGAAGGCAAGTCAGTGGGTTCCTGTGGGCCTTTCTAGTCCTTAGAAAATCGTCATGTCTTTGCTCTAATTTTTGTGTAATTCCATCTGGTGCATGCTATGCTAAGATTTGCCCTTTGCTTTGGCATATTCCCCTCTACCCTTTGCGCAGCCAGTAAAGCACAGCACAGACTGTGGATCTGCCCTCACGCCCTATCAGCAGGAACCTGCTTGCCTGGAGTGAGAAGCTGCTCCTGTAGCTCCTGCTCCCTCTTTTGAAGATGCTTAGTGTGAACAGATGATTTTGGTGCTGAAAGCACAGGAATGAGCTCATGGGGCTTTCTTGAAATAAAGAAAATAAAGAGAGCCAGTGAACTAGCTACTGTTTTGATGTGATGGGAATATATTTCCAAGAGCGATTATAGCAGGACTGGGTTTTTCAAAAGCTGAACTCTGATTTATCTTCCTTCCCAAGCATGGTGGCACTGGAGAGTGTCCACCTTCAACCCCGGAGGCTGCTATGTTGCCAGCTAACCCCACGCTTCTCTGGCAGGTAGAGTGTTTATACATTTTGTAAAGGTGAGTGTGCCAGGCATAATGTGGCCATCAGTGACCTAAATTAAGGCAGAAAGATTTGACGGGTTGACCATCACACATGATTCTGATGATTTTAAATAGGAAAATAGTTAAGATGCACATCCTTTTTTTACCCCTTGTCAAACAATACGAAGTGGATTCTAAAGAAAGCAACATCCCAGTGCAAAACATTCAGTACTAAGAAATGATTGGAACAACACGGCTTAAAAGGCTAGGATATGGCTCTCTGTATTCTAAGAGGCTTCTTCTACCAAAGAACCTGGCAACAAAGGCAGGAATTGGCTTGACAGATTGTTTCAGAAACCTACTGTTTGGCTATTTGGATTAGGAATTAAGTAAACACAAACCAGACCATGTGAAGACAAATACAACCCTCCTCCAAGTACTAGTGTTCTGACTGCTATTTGTTGTAGGAGTTGGCTTTTCTAAAAAAAAAAAAATAACTCCAAGCTGCCCATGTAAAAATGTTACCAGTTCCCGATTCATCAACAAAGAGAAAACAGTCTGAAAAACATGCCTCCAAATCAAAGAGCTTGCAGAATTTTGTGATAGCTATGATGCTGATGCTCCATAGACAGTTAGGAAAGGGAACTGTACGTCCTTTGGTTTATAGCTAAACTGGCACCTGCAGGAATTAACCCGTGCCCTTGTACCTACCAGGCAGGCAAGTGTTCTACCTCTGAGGAAACTCTCCAGCCCAAGTTACCATTGCTTTTTCTGCAATGAGTTTTTTCTGAGAGACTGAACACAGCAGAAAAACCCATGAACAAGCTAGAAAGGGATGATTTTACCTAAAAGCTACAATAGAGCTAACGGTGCAGAGCGGGTCAGCTGATACATTCTTTGGAATATACATGCAAACCATTGCTGCACTAAGACAGATCACTTGAGTAAGGGGTCCCTCACCTGACTGTATCTGTAGATATCTTTGCCTCTTTTTAAGTCTAATGAAGCAGAAGATGGGAAGGTGCAGAATTTAGGGAGAAAATGCAGTCAAGCCAGGCAAAGAGTAGTGGAAGGAACACTACAGCCAGGTAGAAGGTCTGATGGCAAAGCACCCCCTGGAGACAAAGATTATAGCATGGGTGGTAATGTGGAATGATAACAAACGGAAATAGGAGACCAGGAATGTCTAATAGGGGTTTTGGTGGCCAGTGTAAGATCTCTTTGTTGTCTAGGCCTCAACTTCTTAAACTGTGGGTTGTGACCCCTTATGGGGTCCAGTAACTGAATTTGGGGGTCTAGGTAAATTTGGTAACAGTAAAAGGTTCCTGAATTTTCAAAAGGTCAAAGGTAATACAAAATAAGACAGATGGTAAATCTAAGGTGTTTCTGGTGCCATCTACCTGTGCTGCAGTGTGGCTTCACTAGTCTTACTTCTGAACATAGAGACACACAGTGTGGCTTCACTAGTCTTGCTTCTGAACATAGAGACACACAGTGTGGCTTCACTAGTCTTGCTTCTGAACATAGAGACACACAGTGTGGCTTCACTAGTCTTGCTTCTGAACATACAAGACACATGCTGCCCTGCATGTGCAGTGACGCTACCAGAGCCAACACAATGCCGGAACCTGGCTGAGACTCAAGGCCATCATATGTGATGAACATATGTGATGTGCAATGTTTTTAGCATATATGTGGTTTTCTGCTCTTATAGAAAACACAATAGTTTAATCACAGAAAACAAAGGCTTTTAGTAATTTTCCTTATTGTTATTTCTCAGCATATAACTACCGTATCAGTGTATTAGTACAATTAGTAAATGTTTGGATTGGGTTGTATCAGATTGTTTAATTTTTTTTTTCCGGATTGTTTAAGAATTGCTAGTTTGCTAGCTCAGTTTCATTAAAAATTGTTAACTGAATTTTGACATGGGATTAGGCAGAATTTCCAATAATTTCTGAAATGGCTCTAAACATATTTCTGCTCTTTTCATTTTATGTTATATATTTACACAAAGTGGCATCTTCTGCACTGACAATAATAAAAATTAAAAAGTTGATCAGTTCTAAATAATGTCAAAGATGTGCTGGGCTTCTAGGTTAACATAAAACATTCAGCCAAGATTTAATTCTTTATGTAAAAATAAACACACCTATCTCACTAGTATGGAAAATTGACTTACTCTTTAGTGAACAGCAAAGCTGTATGCCTAACAGAGGATTTTAAATGGATTTATGATTTTATTGCCAGAAAATGTTTGATTTGTATAGCTGTTTGTATAAACCTATATGCCCAAGATCACTTTCTTGGATGAAAGGGCTCATGAATGGAAAATATTTAAAAGGCCTGTTCTAGGATAATGGTATCCAATGTGTACTGTGCTCTGGAAAGCTGGAGAAATTTGCTCTAAACCTTTCTACACTTTCATGTACATTTTGTAACTTGTTACCCACACATTCCCCTATCTCCATTAACTGAAATTGGGACCTTAAGAGGATGACTGGGGATGACAACAGAGCACTACACTTAATTAAAAGAATTCAGAGCCAGGGCATGGCAGGCTTAAACACAGAATAATCATGAGTTCAAGGCCAACTCAAACTACAGGAGGCCCTTCCCGACAAAAATCAAAGGCTGAGGATGATATGGTGCTTGTCTTGCATGCCCTGAAAGACCTGGGTTCACTCCTAAGGACTTAGTGAATAAACAACACCCAGAAGAAGTTTTCTAGCAGATAGCTGCATATAAAACTGATGATGTTGGAAGGGCCTTTGAAGACCAGGTAGGTTTGAGAACCAACTGTTGAAAGCATGAACAAGAAGAGGTAAGAAAACAGTTTCTACTATTCAGAATCATATGCAGCACTGGCTGCTGCTATTTTAAGTTCTCAAATTTATGAAATACAGATTCTACAGCTGTATTATTTTAGGCTGTACTAACAGGTAGCTTCCTGTTCTATTTTTTAAGATAAGGTCTCATGTTGCTTTAGCTGGTCTTGAACTCTCTATGTAGCTGAGGATGACACTGGACTCTTGTTCATCTGCTCAGTTTATATGGTGCTGAGGATCAATTCAGTGTTTCTTGAATTCTATCTAGGCAAGCACTCTACTGACTCAGCTATGTCCCCAGATCCCTACTTATGTGTGATGATTTCTCAATTTTTATGATTAGAAAGAAGTCTGTCCCTGTAGAGGTAGTTAGCTGAAATTCTGAGCACTTCCCAGATGAGAAAAATACAGTATTCTGGATAGGGGCATGAAGTCAGAACTGCCAGCCAAGGGGATCTTAAGGGGAAACAACTGACATTCTTCTACAGTGTACTATGTTGGTAGTTTAGACTTGTAAATGCATTTTAAACTTGCGATACTTTCAATTTAAGATGATTTATCATGATATAATTCCACTAAAAGTGGGAAAGAATCTAAAGAATCTATTTTCTACTACTATGTAAAAGTACGGCACAATTAATCATGAAAGAAAACTATGTTAGTACCCTAAAAGCAATTTAGTATGAGGGGTTTTTCCCCCCCTCTCCATTACCATTTTAGAGTACAGTTAACTAAGGATTTTAGAGGTGCCCATCATGAAACTTGGGTACTTTGAAGAAATGGATGACAAAAAGGCTGAGTCACAAAGCAAAGTGTTTCCAGGTTAACAGACATTAACAAGACATAAAGGCCAGTATACAGATGTTCTTACTAGCTAAATATGGTATTGTTTGGACACCAGAAAGCATGTTTTAGAGCTTTAATAATTTCTATTTTATGTGGGTAGGTGTTTTGCCTGTGTCTCATGTGCATTCACTGCCTGCACAGACAAGATGTTATGCCTCCTGAACTGTAGCTACAGATAGATGGTGCTTAGTTAGCTGGTTAACTGTCCCATGGAGGCTAGGAATCAAGCCCGGGTGCCCTAGAAAAACAGCCAGTGCTCTAAACTAGTGAGCACCTGAAGTTTTAAAACAAATTAATAATAACTCTGGGTCCAGTGATTTTCAAAACATGGAAAAATGGAAAGTCTCTCTCTCCCTCTCTCTCTCTCTCTCTCACACACACACACACACACACGAACAGCAATTTTTCTAGAGGACAGGATGAAAGGAAAGACTAAACCCAATGGAGGAGTCTTCTCTATATTCACAATAAGAATGAAACAAAGACATAAACATGCAAGGGCATTTGTGGAACAAGGATCATATATTGGGTATTAATATTAAAGTTAAGGGATGTGATAATGGTGTGGTGATTATGTAAGAAAAGCCCTCATTCATAGAAAATGTGGTGACTGTTAGGGATAAAGCATTATAATGATTCATGTTTACTTTCAACAGGCTCAAGGGGGAAAAGGGGAAATATTAAACTTGTAATAAAAAGGTGATAAATGTAATAAAACACAAATATGGTGCATTAAAGAGAAATGGATATTTATTATTTATAGTCTCAGCTTTCCTCTAGTACTGGAAAATTTTCAAAATAAAAAGTCAGACATACAAGATGATCCTTGTATGACTAATACACCATAGTTGTTTTTATTTAGATGAATATGCTAAATACTATAAAGTTGTAACATTCATTTTTTAAAAAAGTCCCCTATGAAATTTTTTCCTGTCAAAGTTACCAAGTTTGAGGTGGACCACCATTCCTCATGGGCAGTGTCTGCTATAGGATTCCTATCCTTTTTCCTCCATCTCAAAATCATGTTGCAATTACCCAAGAAATTAACAAAGCAGCAAAACGCCTACAAAAAGCAGTCACCTTATCACCCTTAATATCAGAAAACCTATAACCTTCTGGCTTTAAAATAATTTATTTCATAGATCTGTTTAATTTCATGTCTCAGAGCATACATTATTTACCAAGAGGTGCTGGACAGAGTTTGTAAAAAGGGAGAAAACACTTAGGAGGAGAAACCAGCTCGGTCCCACTAGGATTTGATCCTGCCTCATAAAGTCTTGCTAGGATAAATTTCTACCATACTTCTTTTGTGCTTACAGAAAAACATTAACTTCTGAATTTCCAATGCTGTAAATAATTTTTTTTACAGTTTAGTATGCATTCAATTGACATACAAGGCAACCAAATAAATTTCTGCCATCAACATCAGCATAATGTGTATTTCCTGTCACTGAACTAACTTCAAACCACAAAAACATTGTGACTAACATTAAAAAGGCAAGCTGTAAGATACTCAAAGCTTATAAGGACAAATTGCACATGGTTAAGATGGGACATCATTTGACAACGGCTGTTGTGCATATGGCTGCTTTTTCTTATATGAAGGCCAACGGCAAACAGGGCAACAGTGTCGGCCCCCAGCCAACCACATAACAATGCAATTCTGGTGAAACACGTGACCACAAGGCAACCCCATTAGCAAACACCCATTTTCAAAATTCTCAAGGCAAACAACACATTCAGTACAGTGCAGCGTACCCACAGGCCAAGTCAACCAGTCTGGTTCCGTATCTTCATTAGTGTTATGTGATCCGTATGACCTCCCCTTCCTTTCACATGGGCTGGTCTGACAATATTTATTGGCACATGAACAAGCCTCAGCATCACAGTGACTTGCTCTTCCTGGAGAACTGTGAATTATGCTTTGTTTATCTTCAAATACATCCTTACTACTAAAAGTGTCCATGTTGTCACTATCTGAGTCATTTTCAGTGTCTTGAGAACTCTCCGACATTTCTTCTTCAGACTGCACCCCAAGACATTTAAACCGCCACATTGGTAAGTTTTTAATATAATCAGTTGGTATCAGAGGGTGAAGCCAAAGGTCAGGGAATGCTAACCGTTCCAAGAATAAGTCAGGGTCTTCGTCCCAATCAGAGTCTACAGGAAAGTTCTGAAATGAAGCAATCGGGTGGAAGAGGTAGCTGGTGTACCAGTCCCACAGACTTGATAACCATTCTAAATTATTCGCATTAACTTCATCATTGTTGCTGCGCCGTCTCTTCTTCTCAAAGTAATCAATTAGCAAACCATGTCCAAGGTATGTACTGAGAAACAGGGCTGGGTGTGAAGAGTAAAACATCCAGTCTGCCCTTACCCATGAAGCCAGTGTGGTCGTATTAGAATATCGCAGCAATCTTAAACTATACTCATAAAAGCTATCTAAGTACGGGAGCTGTAGAAAGCCCAACACAGGTAACCAAGAAATAATCAATAGGGAATTGTATGTCCCTAAGGTGCTTATGAGAACCACAAATCGCTTGATGGTCGCTCCTTGTGTAATAAATAAGTCCATCCAAGCCATAAGATTAACTAGAACCAAACTCAAAACAAACAGATCATTTACTTCAGGCTGTAATGAGCGGAGAAATGAATCCATGGCCTGAAGGGATATAAATTCACCTGTGTGGTTTCCATATCTGTAAATTCCTTCAGGAGTTCTAAGTATGTATGATGGCATGTTATAAACACCAATATCTGTCATATAACTCTTATTGTCCCAATTTTCCACATTAACAAAAATAAACTCAACTCTTCCAGTGAATTTTATACTTAATGCAGAGAAGAAAGCTGGCGGTTGGTCAAGGTTTGCAAATAGGTATATTTTTACCCAGTACTGATCACTTTTATTCCATTCTTCTTTCAAGTGCTCAATCTTATATATAGTTTTGATCCGAGAAGCTGCATGGGCAGTGATCCATTTAAAAATGTGCTCCACTTCAACCTTGCGGCCACTGTACTCTTTAAGCATGACTTTCCCTTTAGATGTACTGGTCTGTGGGACAGACATGATGAGTGTGGAGCGGACCCAGCCTCTTCTCCTGCAGTACCTGGAAGAGAGTACACTGAGTAAACAGCCAGGCTGCGGCACAACTTACATTCTTACACTTTCTCTAGCGCTCTTCTCCTAGACCGCACGACCTCCTAATAACCAAAGAGAAACCAATACTGGCAACTGTGACAGAACAAGCAGCTTACATAGTCTACTCTGAGTTTCTGTTTCTAGGAAAAGGAGAAAGTTTGTACAAGGTATACCAAAAAGCACTTCTGAGCCAAGGACTCAGCCAGCACTTTATCATCTTGTCCGTGCCACTGCATTACGTGGTAAGTAATTTCTGCTCATATGGAATGAAAAAATCCTATTACAGGTGCAAAACCAGTATCAAAGAAAGATTAAAGAAAGGGGATATCACCACGAGTCTGAGCAGGTGAAGAGTTCAAGAAAGGTTTGGGAAATGAACTAGGCCTTGAAAAATGGTTAGATATTAGGGAGACAGAGAAGGAGAGAAATGCTCCTACATACCAAGTCCCTTAGGTATGGCCCCGCCTCACTACTTCTCAACAAGGCCTAGCACCACACAGTGATTTTTACATAAGCTGATCCAAAAGAGCTATTTCAAGTTCCCTTAGGTTTCTTCTTTCTTTAATGAGTACTGTGAAAAACAGGATTTAACACTTAGGAAACAAAGAAAGTAGAAAGAGCTTCAGTCCAATTCATTTTACCAGTAGAGTGAATGAGAAGAGCATAATTACAACTGTCATCTGTTTTAAGTTTATGGACGTAGTCAGTGATATGACATTTCTCCTCTCTGAAAATCTAGGTGATAAGAAATTCAAAAAACAAAAACAGCCATTGCATTACCACAGATAACTGCTGACATTTTCCTTTGTTTTGTTTCTTAAACTCCCCAAAACCTGCCATGTGGAATTTTATGATATACAAAATTTATATTGATAAAGGGTAGAAAAAATCTTATAGGTTTGAAAAAAATGTTATAGATTTGAAAATAGGTACCACATGATTTATGTTGTTACTCAGAATATTGATATAAATCATGGACATTACATTTTACTTAATAAGCACTTTCATATTTTATTAGGGCGAGATAAGTATGTTACACATTCATAAGATCCATTGAGGAAAGGCTAATATGTGGCATGTTTTACAATTGTAGCATGACTAACTTGTCTCAGAAATACTGTCGTATAATTTCAGATACATGAAGATGGTATACGGTCTTTCAAAGAGCAGGTTGTTGAGGACTCTGGGAAGCTAGCTATCACAGTGACTTTGAACCATAAGCTCCTGACTTTCAACTTCTTACTGCATTGATTCAATCCTTTAACAGCACAAATTCCATTAACATAAAATGGTTTGAATAGAAACAAGCCTTAAAAATTAAGTATTTCCAACCCTTAACAATATATGTATTCAATGAAAAATAATTCAATGATATGAATCCCGTTTTTGCCTTTGCCAAAACCAAACAGTAGATGAAATACATAAACGATGGCCTCCTCCAGATCTTATCTAAGGAACTTTAATGGCTTAATTGCAAGATAATTGTGATGTCACATTTCTACTCATTAAAATCTGTATTTATTTTTATATGTAGTGTGCATGCTTATGTGACTTAATGTGCATCACATGTGTGCAGCTTCCCTCAGAGCTCTGGAGCTAGAGACAGACAGCTGCAAGCTGGCTAAGTGCTGGAAACTGACCCCAGGTCCTTTGCAAGAGCAAAGAATGTTCTCAATTGGTGAAACATTTGCCCAGCCCCACATCTCTACTCTTGGTCATTCCCTTATCTTCTCTCCTTTAACTACATTGGCTTCTCACTTGTGTCAGAAATCAAATAACAATCCTTATGACAAAAAAAAAAAAAAATCTTGCTTGTAAAACAAGCGAAGTTTTAATGCATTCATTTCCTCCTTTTATATTTTCTCTTCAGTTCAGAACTGATATTTTTTAAGTCTTGTCATTTTAAAAAGAACTTGAAACTACCCAACAAAAGAAAATTCCCTATGCTATAATTTTCAAATTAAATCATGTTTTCCAGGTTTGGAAAAAACATCCTAATACTTACAAACACCTGGTTACAAACATACATTTTTCTAAATACTAATCTAAAAGTATCCTCACAAAGACAAGACTACATGCATATATTGTTTTTAAGAATTGCATATAACCATGCATCAGTATAAAACCTTTTACTGCCAATTCAAAAAGAACATTTTTTTTCTTTTTTTATTGATTTATTATTTATTACAATTCATTCACTTTGTATCTCCGCTGTTGGCCCCTCTCTCATCTTGTCCCAGTCCCATCCTCCCTCCCTCATCTCCCCCTATACTCCTTCCTCTAGTCCACTGATAGGGGAGGTCCTTTGCCCCTACTATCTCACTGTAGCCTATCAGGTCTCCTCAGGACTGACTGCATCCTCTTCCTCTGCAACCTGGCAAGGTTGCCCCACCAGGGGAGGGTGATCAAAGAGTCGGCCACTGAATCCATGTCAGATACAGTCCCTGCTCCCCTTACTAGGAGACCCACATGGAGACTGAGCTACCTATGATCTACATCCAAGTAGGGGGTCTAGGTCCTCTCCAAGTCCTTGGTTTGTTCATCAGTCTCTGCAGATGGGCCCAGAATTTTTGGTTCTGTTGGTCTCCTTGTGGAGCTCCTGTCCCATTTAGGTCAGTCTATCTCCCCTTCTTCCACAAGATTCCTGCACTCTGCCCAAAGTTTGACTGTGAGTCTCAGCATTTGCTTTGATCCCCTGCTGGGGAGAGTCTTTCAGAGGTCCTCTGTGGTAGGTTCCTGTGCTGTTCCCTCTTTTCTTCTGCTTCCAATGTCTATACTGTTTGCCTTTCTGAATGATGATTAAGCATCTTCCCTAGAGTCCTCCTTGTTGTTTAGCTATTGAATTTAGTATGTTTATCTTATATTATATGGCTAATATCCACTTATAAGTGAGTATATACCGTGTGTGTCTTTCTGCTTCTGAGTTACCTCACTCAGAATGATCTTTTTTAGTTCCATCCATTTGCCTGCAAAATTTCATGATTTCCTTGTTTTTAATTGCTGAATAGCATTCCATTGTGTAAACATACCACAATTTCTGTGTCCATTCCTTAGTTGAGGGACATCTAGGTTGTTTCCAGATTCTGGCTATTACAAATAAAGCTGCTATGAACATAGTTGATTAAATGTCCTTGTTGAATGGCTGAGCAAATGCTCAACGTCCTTAGTCATCAGGGAAATGCCAATCAAAATGACCCTGAGATTAAACCTTACTCCCATCAGAATGGCTAAGATCAAAAACTCAAGTGACAACACACGCTGGAGAGGATGTGGAGAAAGGGGAACCCTCCTCCATTGCTGGTGGGAATGTAAACTTGTACAACCACTTTGGAAATCAATCTGGTGCTTTCTTAGAAAATTAGGAATAGTGCTACATCAAGATCCAGCTATACCACTCCTGGACAAAACAAACAAACAAACAACAAACATTCTTCAGGGTTTTGTTTTGTGACAGTGTTTCACTATGTAGGTTGGGTCAGAACTTGAGATCCTACCATTCTGCCTTCCATTGGGAATACA